>NC_080751.1:53953080-54256110 GCF_020826845.1 Diceros bicornis minor
AAAAATCCCAGAAAGACTCCCTGAGTTGAAGAGACAAAGCTGAGAATCCAAGGAAATCAAGGCAGCTAGAGTTCACAGGGCAGAGTATCAGAGAGGAGAGAGACGCACAGCAAGAGAACCACAGAGATCTGTGGAGGTTCCTGCTTGAGCATTTAACATATTATTGTGAGGCAATACCTGAGGTAAGGGAAAGAACCATCCAAAAGGATTAGAGGAATTAGTGCTGAGTGCTCATTAAGGGCCTTGATCAGCGCCTGTTTCCACCAAAAAGGCTGGGAAAAAAATTCACAGGGCACTGGATAGAGTACTCAATAGTACTAATTATTGAGGAATAATTAGCCCCAGATGATCTCTGCTCCAGAACCACCTAACAAATCATAAAAGCAAGACCTGAGAGGATGAAACTATTTCCAAGTAACTTAACTGCCTCCCAGAACAAAGTTCAAGAATGTTTATAGGAATACAAAAATAGCCAGCACTCAACAAGTAAAATTCACAGTGTCTGGCATTCAATCAAAGATTACCAGGCATGCAAAGAAAGGGGAAAACATGACCCATAATCAGGGGAAAAATCAATTGCAACAGACCTTGAGTTGACAAAAAAATTATAATTAACAAAAGGGGACATTAAAACAGCCATTATAACTGGATTCTAAATGTTCAAATGGTTAAGTAAACATACAGACTATATAAAAAACCCAAATCAAACTTTAGAGATAAAAAACTACATCTGAGGTGAAAACTACACTGGATGAGATCATCAGCTGATCAGACATTGCATAAGAAAAGACATAGCAATAGAAACTATCCAAAATGGAACACAAAAAGAAAAAGAATTTTTAAAATATGAGAAAAGCATCAGTGAGCTGTGGGACAATTTCAAGTGGTCTAATATTTGTGTAACTGGAGTCTTTAAAAAGTGGGAAGGGCAGAAAAAATATGTGAAGAAATAACAATTGCCCAAACTTGATGAAAACTGAAACCCACAGATCCAAGAAGCTTAAGAGACCCCAAGCACATAAAGAAAACTACACCAAGCTACATCATAATAAAACTGCTCAAAACCAAAGACACAGAGAAAATCTTAAAAGCAGCCAAGAGGGGAAGAAAAAGACATTACATACAGAGCAACAACAATGATAGCAGATTTCCTGTCAGAAACAATGCAAGTTGGAAGAGAGTGGACCAACGTATTTAAGTACTGAAAGAAAAAACTATCAACCTAGAATTCTATACCCGGCAAATATATTTTTCAAAAAGGAAGGTAACATAAAGATGTTTTCCAACATATAAGAGCTGAAAAGATTTCTCACCAGCAGACCTGCACCACAAGAAGTGTTAAAGGAAGTCCGTTAGGCAGAACGAAAATAGTCAAATGGAAATCTGGATCTACACAAAGGAACGAAGAGCACTAAAAATGGTAATTACGTGGGCAAATAAGACTTTTTGTTATTATTATTTAAAACTCTTTAAGAGATAATTCGCTGTTTAAGCAAAAACAATAACAACATATTGTGGGGTTTATAGCATATGTAACGTGTGTTCTGTGTAAACTGGCTCTAAAGGTATTCAAAGCACAAGATTCCAAAACCCTTTAGTCCTCCAGGGTAACCACCTTGAGAGTCAACACTGAGCTGCATGTCTAAGCTCTGGTTTGTGTGGTTTGGTTTGGTTTTCTTTGTTTCTTGGTTTCAGTCTCATTCTCAGTCTCACATTCAATGGCTCCCATTATATTTAGGGTAAAGTACACATCCCTTACCAAGGCCTCAATGATCCTGCACGATCTGGCCCCTGTCGTCCTCTCCAACTTCATCTCCTACCATTGCGCCCATCAATCACTTTGCTTCTCAGCCACACTAGCTGTCTATTAATCCTTAGGATATACCAGTTTTTTCCCCAAGTCTGTGCCTTCAATTTCCTTTTCTGCCTGGAACACTTCTCTCCAGGGTTTCTTCATGACCAGCTCTTCAGATCCCTCAGCGACTACCTATCTGAAACAGCCCCCCTCCCCTTATCCTCTATCACAGCACCCTGTCTCTTTTCTCCACAGAACTCATTATAGTCTATAATATTTATGTTTTGTTTATTCATTTGTTGATTGTCTGTTTTCCCCACTAGACTGTCTGTCTTGGTCACTGTGCTATCCCCAACATCTAGGACAGCATCTAGCACATAACAAGCCCTCAATAAATACGTAATAAACAAAATTCTGGGTGCCACTTTTAAGAGGACATTGACTACAGTGTACTAAGAAGAAAACATCTAGAATGAAAAGGGTCTAGAAATCCTGATAATGAGGGACTGGTGAAGGAACTAGAAATATGTAGCCTAAGGAAGTACAGACTAAGTAAAAATACTCAAATTATCTTCAAATATTTGAAGGCTATCAAATATAAGAAGTGTTTGTTCCACATATCAAACTAGTACCAGCTGGCCAAAATTTCAAGGAGACATTTTCAGTCCACATACAAAAATAATTTTATCACAACTAAAGTTTTTTTAACAATGAAATGGATTATTTCATTAGTTTCCCATTAGTATCCAAGTGGTTGAATGGTTATCTGTCAGAGAACCTGAAAAAACAGAATTTCCATACTGGGAGGTGAGCAGGGAAAGTTGAACTATAGGACCACTCAGATTCTCAGAATCTCTAATTCTAAGACTACAGGTAATGTTTAATTTCAGTTATACAAATGGGTCAATATCCATTATCACCTTTCATTCAATGTACTTATTCAACAAACATTGACTGAGCAACTAATATCAACAAATGACAATATTAGCCCTAATGAGATCAACAAAAATAAAACATGACTGCCACCTCATCCCAAAAAGCTATAGTCTAGGAAAGGAAACAAGACAATTATACCCCAAGATAGAATGAGATAAGTGTCATAAGCAGGGTATAAAGTGCTTTAGTTCAAGGTTTTTCTGCATAACTGATTTTTTTCCATCTGAAAATAAGCCCAGTCAATTTTTGTAAAAGCTGCAAATAATTCCTAGGATCTAGGCACAAGTTTTATGTAATACTTTTAAAGATTGCAAGATAAGCTGCTACAGAATCTGACCACATAAAAACAGCATACTTAGGGGCCGGCCCGGTGGCGCAAGCAGTTAACTGCACGTGCTCCGCTGCAGCGGCCCAGCGTTTGCCAGTTCGGATCCCAGGCACGCACCGACGCACTGCTTGGCAAACCATGCTGTGGCGGCGTCCCATATAAAGTGGAGGAAGATGGGCACGGATGCTAGCCCAGGGCCAGTCTTCTTCAGCCAAAAAAAAGAGGAAGACTGGCAGATGTTAGCTCAGGGCTGATCTCCTCACACACATACACAAAAAAAAAAACAGCATACTTAGAGAGGAGTAGTTATTAGAATAGATATGACTAAAAAGACAAATTCCCAATCCAATAATTTTATATCTACTAATATTTAAAAATTGCATTATGTCTACCTCCAAAGACAATTTGAAATGGTGACCCAATATTTTACTTGAAAAACTGTAACTAAATTAGAAATGTAACAAATCTATCAAATTTAACTCCTGGTTTTCTCTTATTCCTATATCAACTATCTGATAAAATATGGCCCTGGGGAAATAAGCCTAAATAGATAAAAACTAGAATACTTCTAAATTTACATTTTACAGAGGAGAGTTAAATGAACTATTTTATTTTCTGTGTGTGTGAGGAAGATCAGCCCTGAGCTAACATCCGTGCTAATCCTCCTCTTTTTGCTGAGGAAGACCAGCCTTGAGCTAACATCTATTGCCAATCCTCCTCCTTTTCTTTCCCCCCGAAGCCCCAGTAGATAGTTGTATGTCATAGTTGCACATCCTTCTAGTTGCTGTATGTGGGATGCAGCCTCAGCATGGCCAGACAATCGGTGCGTCGGTGCGCGCCCGGGATCCCAACCCGGGCCGCCAGTAGCGGAGCGCGTGCACTTAACCTCTAAGCCATGGGGCCGTCCCTAAATGAACTATTTTAAAAATGAACCAATCTCACTCCACATTCCAGGGAAAGGTGTCACCCTCTGCCTAAGTACACAGCTTTTTTTTTTTTAAGTTTTACCAAATGTTATTTGTGTATATACTGATAATTATAATGGGCAACAACTGAGACAAGATCCTAATAAGGCCTGCTTATGTATTGAACATGTAACTTGTTACAGCATCATCCAAGCTTGGATCATTTCAGCAGTGATTATTTGGTTTGTTAATTAGAATCCTAGCATTTCAGAGACAACAGGGTCCTTGGAGATGGCTATTTCACGGTGCTTTTAAATCATTTTTTAAGTATATGGCTCTTTTAGCAAGTTAGTATATTTAACCAAAATAAATACATCAATAGCAGAACAATGCTAGATGTCTAAGCACCATTGCGTTCTAAAAATAAAATCCTCTAAATCCATCGTGGTACTTAAAATGAACATTTTTACATAATAAAAATGCCGACAGAAGAAATAAAGCATTCAACTTAAGAGGCAGAAAAAGCAATAAGCAATTGTATTTTTGAAAAAGGAAAACTTGAGCAATTTTATGAAAACCATAACAAATGGTTTTAGGAAAAATTATGAGTGCAAAAAGGGCCTAAGACAGAAGTCAAGCTACCAGTTTATGGAAAAGAAACATAGCTACTTAACATACCACAGTCTGAAGGCATTGGTGCTGCAGAAATGGAAAAGATAACTGGTGTATCAGAACCTGGAAACAAAAATGGGTATCTTCCAATCAAAGAATTTCCTTCTAATGGAAAATCTGGAAGGTCTTCTATGGTCATCTTCTAGAAAGCCACCTTTAATGAGAGGGGGAAAAAAGCATATCTATTATATTTGCATACAACTTAGAATGACTCCCTTCAATCACAAAAAGCCTACATTCTGTTAATATTTAACCTACTGACATTTTTAACTTCAACCTTCAAGAGTCTTTTTACAGGGGAAGGGGAAAAATACCTTCCTTTTAGCAAACTATTGTTAAAGAATACACGTTGCTTCACACTGCCTCTTATAGAGTTAGCAGCAGAGGTAATCTTTCTAGACAAAGCTCAGGGATAATATTAGCTCAGGAGTAATATTATTTCCCAATAATTGGTGAAAACATTTTTTAAATGCTGAGCTAATCTAAATGGGTGATGTTCTCTTTACTCACAGCGACAAACAAGGGAATATTATCCCCTGTAGATAACTTCTCGTGGAATCTGACACATGTTATATCATCTGTCATCCAACAGCTCATGACATGTGCTCATCACATGAAAACAATCCAGTTAGGAATGTTCTCATTACTTTCCAATATCCCAGAAAACTTTACTGAAAATTAATCACATCACTTGTACAAATTGAAGGGCTTACTGACATTGTTTCACTTCTTGACAATGTACAGGATCTCTTTATGCTATCCTAGAGGATGGAAGGCCATGCTTTTTAGACCACATCACTTATATTACCTCTGCTTCCTAGAAAATATGAGCATTCAGAATAAACTTTCTCTAAATTAGACTAGTGCTGCACCCTAACCCACATATCAGAAATGACGTAGAAAGCAGAGAAAATGTTAGTAAAACTGAATTCTGAGGCTAAAAACCTTCCAGTTTCTTTTGCATCAATTCTTTAAAGTCTGAAATATTATGAATCTCTATACCTGTTTTTAAACATAAGCAGAAAACCATATTACAAAACCACATAAAAATGATTTTAGATTATTTCAGTTGAAAGACTAGAATAAGCAAAAATAGTTACCTGACAGTTTCCTCTAGAAGATAACGTCAGGCTAGATATTACTCAATGTGTGTTCCAGGATACTTCGTTAACCAATCCTACGTCTAACTTAGTTATCTGTACTCTACCACCACCACCCTTCTCCAAAGAAGTAGTTACCTCTCTGAGCTAACTGGTTCCTTTCCAACTTGATTCACAGGTTTTCTGTATACTAGCAGAAACTGGTAACACATAAGATTCTTTCTTTCTTCTCACAAGGTGCATGTTTATATGGATATGGATATTATATATTAACCCAATCCAGTGTTACTATGTTAAAGGTATTCAAGTTTTCTTGGATGCTAAAATTACTTGCCACCCAATCATTTTGACATTAACTATTTGACATTAATTATTAACCACATAAATAGGAAAATAACAAGGAATTTGTGTCATATAGCATGGTGATCTTCCTCAAATACTATCAATTCCAAAAAGTAACATACAGCACAAAGACAGCCCTCCTTCAACACTATACCTTTTCAGTGTTGAAGTAACTCAGGATTTCTACTTGTTGGCCTCTACTTGCTTGGCAGCAAGTCTGGACAAAACATTCTATGCAGGGCATGAAGCTTCCTTTAAAGTCAAGGAACGGAAACAAATTTAATAAACATCTAACCACTATGTACAAGGCCCTGGACTATTCTAGATGTCTCAGAAAATACAAAAAGGAATGACAGGTGGTCCATGCTTGTTAGGCAGCCTACAATCTACTAGAGTGGATAAAAGAGCACTAATAACTATAGATGATGAAACAGAATGGGATATGTTTCACAACACAAGTACAAGGAACACCTGCTATGGGAGTGCCTGAGAATCAGAAATGGTGCAGTGAAGAAGGCATCACCTGAGATGGGTCTTGAAAGATGAGTAGACAGAAATAGGGGCAGAAATTTAAAAGGGGAACACTTTAAAGGAACAGCAAGCTGGAACTTGGGGTACATCTAGGAAAACAGTAATAGGTAAGGCTGTAATGGATTTTTAGGGAGAACTTTAAATACCTGATCAAAGACCAAACCACTTAATTCCAAGAGCACCGGAAAACCACCGATTTTTTAAAAGGAGGGTGTGCTGATTTCAGCTGTGTTTTAGGAAGAGTAATCTGACTATAATCACACTTTGGGACTCAGTCATGTTTTTTATACTCTTAATTCTTCAGCAAAGTGATTATGTGGTTCTCTTTCTGAGTCAGTTAAGAGGAGCCACCTTGCCAAATCTCCTGTTCAAAGAGCAGCGTTTCCCATTCAAAAAAGTTTTTTGAGGGCCAGCCCCGTGGCTTGGCAGTTAAGAGCGCGTGCTCTGCTACTGGCGGCCCAGGTTCAGATCCTGGGTGCACACCGACGCACCGCTTCTCTGGCCACGCTGAGGCCGCGTCCCACATACAGCAACTAGAAGGATGTGCAACTACGACACACAACTATCTACTGGGGCTTTGGGGAAAAAAAGGAGGAGGACTGGCAACAGATGTTAGCTCAGAGCCGGTCTTCCTCAGCAAAAAGAGGAGGATTAGCATGGATGTTAGCTCAGGGCTGATCTTCCTCACAAAAAAAAAAAAAAAGTTTATTGAAAGTGATCCCCAGAGCACCTTTCATTCCCTTGTAGATAGCTGAGATCCTTAGGATAAGAACTGTGTCTTACAAAACTATCACTTGCCACAGGAGCTAAATTAGTGTCTTACACATATTTAATAAATATTCAAATCCTAGATTCCAGGCGGAAAGATGATTCATTCAAGAAGATGTAATCAACTTCATCATCACCAGTTAGATACTTGAAGCCCAGAGAAGCCACAATATTACCTGACCCGTGCAGGGAACATTCCTTGTATTTTGTGTCTTCATTGCATTTTTCTCTAGTCCCATTTCCTTTCCTTCACAAAACACCCAACATTCTACCTTTTGTCCCACCAAAGAAAACTATGCACTCTACAAACTTTTATATAGTCTTAGAATCTTTCCCTAAAAGCTATTTCTGGATCTTGAGATCCATGACACCGGGGAATCTTGGTCGAACTTAGAGATGTACTGATCTGAATTGAGTACATACTTTCATTTCAAATCCTACTATGGTTACCTGGTGAGAACAGATTATATAAAGTAAGCCTAAGACAAAAAGTCAGCCCTAACTAACTATGAACATAACATGCAATAACTAGAATCAAATTCCCAAAACTTTGATTTATATAGTAATCCCATCCTACTCCATCACCTCTGAGCAAAAGCATCTTGTAACGCGGCTATACTATCTTGTGATTTTTCAAGGATTCCTGATTCATGCCCTAACACGGAATGGTGGTGAGTAGGGATGTCCACTAACTTCTTCAGAGGAGTTCAAGGCTGTTAGGGCCTCACTAAGGAATCTCACTGAGGGCAAGAGACTCCCTCAGATTTATTTGGAATATGGTTCAAGGGCAGCATCCTCGAGCTATTCAACTAGACCTAAGCTGTGTCCACATGAGTTGCAATCATGAGGTCCTTTCATTCAGCCTCATATGGTATTTTGTTGTGAGTCTTTATTTTCATGAGATTCCAAAAAGTAATCTAACCAAAACAAGCATTTAAAACATAACTCCAACTATCTATTTATTTGATACCTACACGAAATTTGTTCAGTCATTAAGCAGGTATTTATAGTACTTGATACTTAGCTCTAGGCACTAGAGAGAATATAAAACATACCTGCCCTCAAGAAGTTCATTTAGTCATTCAACAAATATTTATCGAGTGCTTTTTACTAAGTCCTAGGCTAAGCACAGCGAAGGGAAAGAAAACAGATATGCCCTTGCCCTCATGTAGATTACAGCCTACTGCAGGATTTCTACAAGAAAGCTGTAATTACAGTATAACTGTAATAAATGCTGGATTCAAGAAGGTCAGTGGAGGCTTCCTGAGGGACTAACAATTTAAAGCTGCAGTGCCCAACCAGGTAGCTACTAGCCACACGTGGCTATTTCAATTAAATTAAAAATTCAGCACCTCCATTGCTCTAGTCCCATACAAGTCCTCAAAAGCCACACGTGGCTAGTGGCTACCATACTGAGCAGTGCAGAAAGAATATTTCCCTTGTTCAGAAAGTTCTATTGAGCATCACTGAAGGAAAACAGTGCTGCTCAAACTCCAGATGAGAAAACAGTATACAGACGCCTGAAACAACAAGAAATAAACAAAGGCTAACAAACTAAGCAAGCCTATGGGCTTAGTTTGTTATACTTAATTATACATAATTAACAAGAGAACAGTAAGCTTAAAAGTAACCAGATAGAGGTTTAAACAGGAAGAAAGAGTTAAGTTGATTCTATATTCATAAAGATCATAAAGTGATTCATAAAGATCACTAGTATATGTTTCAAAATTGGAGTTATTATAAGCAAACAAAGACACCATAAAAATAGCACTTTTTTAAAAGGTCTTGCTGGTGGGAACTGTATCTGGTAAACCTGAAATGTCTGAAATAAATCCTACAAATTATATACCATGTGCCAAATCTTCTATAAAATAGAAAGAAACATAGTCAATACATGTCAAGATCCAATCTTACAGCTCAGGTAGTTCAGATCAAATGAAAGTATTTAAAAACGCACATTTATGTTAACAAAGTAAGACAAAACCAGGACGGTTTTGCATCATAAAAATATAGAACGCTACACCTGCCATTTTCAGTTCTCGCTTCCCCTCTACAGTGGCTACACGTCCTGCACCACGTGATCTTCTGACATTTAGACGACTTCCTTTAAATTGTGCAGAAGATTCATAAATGACAACTGTCAATGTGAAAGCGAAGTACAATTAAAGTATTTGGGGGGTGTTTCTAGGAAGGAGGGTGTTTCTTTATTTAAATATTTCAAACGCAGCGATTTTCACTATGACATTGCTACAATATGAACCACAGTCTAGCTGGGAACACAGAGCAAGTTATTACCCCAGGAGAATATCACCCTCTGCTACATATCAAAACATTGTCTCAAACAGAGCTTAAATCCAAATTGCCTATATAGTCTCTGGATGAATGAGCAACCTGACATGTAATTCAAAAGCAAGCTGACATTATAAACGCATCGATCTAATCCACGGGATGCCAGCTAAACCGTGTCTCCGTTTAGGACATGTCTCTGCGCAAGTATTGCCGCCAACTTCCCTTCCCAATTCCCGCGACTTAGAATTAAGGAATTTCGGGGCAGCAAAAGACTGGACGCAAAGTCATTTGGTTTGGCTTCGAATTCCCACTGGCAAAAGGTTTTTTAAATAATTGAATAAGCAAGGGGAGACGCGAGAGATCCGAAGAGGCCCGTTTCAGGAAAACGACGACCGGCCGCGCACAGCGCGCAGCACACCGATGCCCGCGGGAGGCACTGCCAGGGCGCCGGGGTCGTCCGAGCCGGGGCCAGAACCCAGCTCCGCCGCGGGGTCCGGCCCATCCCACCCAACTCGCGGCGTCCCATCCTAAATTAAATTGCCCTTGAAGAACGGAAACGAGAAACCCACACCCTCGCCGGTGGGCCGCGCCACCCCCACCCGCGGCGCCGCCCCGGGGAGGCCTCCCGGAGCCGGCGACACCGGCGCCCACTGGAGGCGGCCGCAGGGCTCCCGGGGCCCCCAGCGCTCCCCGCGGCCCTCCCCGAACCGCCAACCGCCCCTCGGACACCCGCGCCCCCCAGCCCGGCCCGGAGCCCCTGCGCGCTCCTGCCCCACCTGCCTCCTCCGGTCCTCTCGGGGCGGCCGCCTGGGAACGCGGGGGCGCGGAGGAAAGGCCGAGAGGCGCGCTCCTCTGCCCGGCGCCTGTCTGCGCTGTCCGGCCGCGGAGCCTCCCACCGCGCCGCTCCCCGACCTCGTCCGGCCCCTCCCGCCTGCCGCCTCCGCGCGCGCCGGAGCCCGAGCCCGAGCCCGAGCCCGAGCCCGAGCCGGACCCCACGCGGGGTCGGCGCGCGCGCAGTGCAGGCGCCCGGGCTGCGCACAGGCCGCGGCCGCGGCCCCGCGCACGCGCCGGGAAGCGGGGCGCGGAGGCGAGGAGCGTGTGCCAGCGCTCGCTGGCCTCCTGCTTGCGCCCCTACAGCCCCTCCACAGGCAGAAGGTTGGGCCTCGAGGTTAGGGCTGTCTGGGGGCCCTTCACGGGTTAACCTCGCGTGGGGGTGGTGCCCCTGTGATATTTCCACCGCAGGTTCTCGGAGGAACCCTGCCTGGCCCAGTGAATGGGGGAAGCAGCCAGTGACATGAAAGTACAGACACTCCTGCATTAACGCCCTTAGCTAGCCGAATCTGGCCTGCCTCCCTGTCCCACATCCCTGGGCTAGAAGCCCTCCTACCCCCTTCTTAGGACCAGGCACTGCGTCTTACCCTTTTGGGGCTACCCAGTGTCTAGCTTTGCACATGGCCCAGAGTAGGTCCATCGGTCAATTACCTGTTTGCAGGTCTTGCTGTAAAAAGCCTAGTCAATGCTATACCCAAGTTGAATAATTACACTCACGGGTGTCAGTGTAGGGACACAAGGGGAGAAGTGAGTAACCATCGCAGGAGTTTATTTCCCCTGCTGCTCTGCTCCCTTCTCACTCCCTTCTCTCCTGGTCCCCTTTTCCATCCTCCAAGAACCAGAAAGTGGTGATGAATGCTGACATCCTGGTTCTCTTTCATCCGTCATCCGTGGAAGGAAAAGTGTTACTTGACACTTAATGAGTCCCATTGATGAAAGGACTTACTGAGTCCATTGTTTCCCCATGACTGAAGTTTGTAACAGAGTCAGTAGTGTTACACCGTAACAACTCTCTCTGAGGCCTTTTCCCTCTGGCTCTGATACACAAACTACCACACTGTACTTCCATGTTCATCAAGCACAGTGCCTGGCAATAGCAGATGTTGAATGAATGAACGACTCTCCGTGACTCTTCAAGAGCAGAGCTAAGCGCTTGGAGCACACCAGAGCATCTTTTCCTGTTTGAGTCATTGATTCCAGGCACTAGAAAGGCCCCTTTCCTTCAATTGCTTGAGTTCCCTTTACAGTATCCTTCCACCAAGCGGCCATAGCTGAATACCACCTGTAACCAGGAACTCACTTCCTTTGAGAGCAGCCATTTTATCTTTGACCAACCTAGTTGACAAGTTCTTCCTGCCTTGGGAGCTAAAATCTGGCTGCCTCATCTCCTTATTGGGCTCTATTTCTACCCTAGAGACTTCCAGATCATGTCTGACTCCAAGGTGTCCAGGGCAAGCATTTTCTATCCCTTAGGCTGCTCCTTATATGACATGGTGACCATCCCACTCACCAGAGTGTTGAGGGACTCTTCATGATGCATCCCAGCTTGTCCAGGGCCCTCTTAAATGTGATGCTCAGGAATGAATGGGGTGTCCTATTGAGTGCAGAGAGAAACTGCCACCTCTTTCTAGGTCCTCTGCCTCTATTAGCATAGCTCAAAGTATTAAAATAGTTGTTTGCAACAGTCACATCACATTGTTGAATCAGGTGGAGCATACTGTCAACTAAAACCCGTGGCACTTATGCAATATTTAAACACCATGACCATCCCACAGTCCTGGTCAGCTGCCAGTATCTCTGTCCTTACAAGTTCAGCATCTTCGTGCACTCTCAGGGATGATAATGTGACACAGATGCTTCCTCCTCCCTTTGGGGATTCCACCCCACTCTCCCTGCTTTCATCACACCCTGTTCTTGCCTGACCTCGCCCACCTCTCTAAACTGGTTAAAAGAAGGAAGGCAATCTGCCCTTGGTTGGCTTTAAGCAATTGTAAATGAGCCCTATTGTTAGTGAGCCACAGAAACTCATAAAGATCTATGTGTAACAGAAGGTGCTATTTGTAACTTTCCATAGGTATACAGTTCACTTTTATTGCTGTTTTACATTATCCCTCTGAGACACCACTATTAGCAGGTGGCAGGGTGTGGCTAGCTGAGTTGTTCTTAACTATAATAAAAATCTCTGTTAGAACCAGCAAGGCCACTGGCTTTTTCTGCTACACCCAAACACCATTCAGTGTATAGGCAAATTCCCAGGACACCAAGCCATCAGAGACAGAGTCTCCCACTCACTTGGTTGCCTTCATCCAAAAAACTGAAGTTACTCCCTAGACCACCATCAAGAATGCAAGCGCTCATTGGAGTCATGCTTCCTGGAACACCCCGTGGGTCATACAAGTCTTAGAACCAGGTATTGCCCAGTTAACAAGAGTTGGACTGGGCAATAATATGGGGCCAGACCTTGGAACTTGAACCATCCACTGGGATGTGAAGACACGTGGGGATATGGTCCAGCCACAGCTGCTGAGATTCACTTATGTCTGAAGGCACCAGAAGGTTCCTGGCCAATGCAGCAGTAAAGCACGGTCCCAGGAGGTGCTCAGTATCAGTAGCCAGCATCAGTGTGGAGAAGGGGACACTACTGACTGAGCACTGCATGATCCCTACCTGTGGGATCTTACTTCCTTCACTTTACAAATGAAGAAATGGACTCCAGGAGGCTGTAGCACTTGCTCAATGTACCCTGGGGCAGAAATAAGTTTAAACCTAAGTCTGTCTAATATGAAGGCCTATGTTGATCCTCTATTTTGCAATCCCTCACAGGGTGTCCTTTAAGGCATTCAGGACACAGAAATGCTGCATGAGCAGCAGGGATCGTTGAGAAATCAGGCAGACAATCAGAAAGTCAGCATCAGGAAGGTCTGTCAGTGGCTAATAGGACCCCAAACCATGAGAAAAGGGTTAGGGGAAATAGGCAAAAGAAGACAGGGTCATGTTCTTACATGGACTGAGGTATTGGGCAGGATATCGTTCACAGTGGAGGAACACAAGGATTCATTTCCCGAATCTGGGTGTACAGGGCATGAGGAACATAAAAGACATCCAGATGACAGAATTGGGGTGCCAGATTGGAGCCCCACTAACAGAGGTAGTTATATGCAGAATATCAGAGCACTGGGTAGAACCCCTAAAATCTTCCTGTCATCTTTGCAGATGATATGATCATCAGCATAGAAAACCCTACAGAATCAACTATTATAAGTAATAAGTGAGTTCAATAAGGTTGCCAAGTATGAGATCAATTTCTAAAAATCAATAGTTTCGCCTACATCAGCAGTAAGCAACCAGGAAGTATAATGGACAATAAGAGACCATTCACAATAGCAATAAAACTCTACAGCATAATATCCAGAAATTAACCTAACAACTTGCAAGAACTTTGTGGAGAAAATTTTTAAACTCTATATAAGGACATAAAAGAAGATTGAACAAATGAAGATATACTGTAGATAGGATGACTTTACATTGTAAAAATGTCCATTTAATCTCTAAATTCAATATTATGCCAACCAAAATTCCAGCAGGAACTCAAATTCTAAGGAACTTCAATAAACTTATAAAATATATAAGGAAAAATGAAATTTGAAATAGTTGTCAATTTTAAAAAGCAAGAGCTAAGAAAGATATTATGTCATTACCACATAGTGATACCCACTAGTATGTGACTAGTACAGGAACAAATAAAACAGTGAAGCAGAATAGACAGCTCAGAAGGGACCTCAATATATGTAAAGTTGGTACCACAAATCCATGAGAAAAATATACATTATTTAGAAGATGGTGTTGGGGAAACAGACTTAGTTTATGAAGAAAAAATAAAGTTGGATGCCCCATGTCCACCATATACAAAGGTGAAATCCAAAAGGATTAAAGACCTACATTTGAAAGGTAGAAAAGAAAATGTAGGAGTATATCATTATGAATGTGGAGTAAGGATTTACTTCTTAAAACAAAACTGCAAAAGCACAAATCTTAAAACAAAAGACTGGGAGATTTGACTGCATCACAACTGATCGACTACATCGTTAATGAAGAATACAAAAAAGTTAACAAACAGCTGACAAATTGGGAGAAGATATATGGTATGTTCAAAAGCAGCTAGGGATTAATAACTAAAATACATAAGGAACTTTTGCAAATTAACAAAAAGAAGTCCAAAAATCCAATATAAAAATGAGAAAAAGACAAGAATAGGCAGTTCACAGAAGGGAAAGCCTGAATGGCAAGCAAGCATAGTAGAGATGCTCAAACTCACTAGTGATGAGAAAATAGAAATACAAATAGTATGATACTACCTATAGCCACTGGTATGCTGGTATATGTTTAAAACCCAGCTCTCGGTGTGGAAGGGGAGAAAGTCCTAATTTGTAGCATTTGTCCATTTCCGTGGTGCAAATACTCTCAGCCCTGCTGATTTCTAGCTACCGGTGTGAGGTCACTGAAGAAGGAGTTGGGAAGGAATATGCTCAATCTGCTCTCATGAGCCAGCTCCAACACACCAGTGCTTTACCCATCAGCTTGGCAAAAATTAGAAAGATAATCTTAAATATTGGGAAAGATATGGGGAAATGGGAATCCTCATGCACTGCTGATGGGAATTTAAACTGGTAAATACATTCTGTAGAGCAATCTAGCAGTATTTAATGAAAAAGTTATCAGCTTGCTCTATGACTCGGCAATCACCCTCCTAGATATGCCTCAGAGAAGCCCTTACAATGGTCCTATGAGAATCTTTTTCATCTGGCTTCCAGGAAGCCATTCTCTCATTTATGAGGTGATTTCATGCAGTCCATGGCTTTAAGTACCATCTCTATTTTCATGATTCCAAAATTTCTGTCTCCAGCCCTGAACTTCAGACATATATCCAACTCCCTACTCAGCATCTAATCTATAGTGTATAGTGAGCATCTCAAATAGAACGTGTTCAAAATAGAACCCTTGCCCATAACCTTCCCATGTCGGTAAATGACAAATCCATTCTCTTTGCTTACTGGAGTCATCCTTTCTTTCTTTCATATCTCTGGATTCCCCAAAGTCCCATTCCTCATTCTTAAAATAAGTTCATGACATCTATATTGATGAAGAAATTCATCAAGACCACTGAAATCCCTACAAATCAATAGCCTCTGGACACCCCAGGAATTTCCTACTGCCGTTACTTGGGTTTGCTTTCCTCTGACCCATCTCCTTTTCTTTCTCAAGGCTTCAAGTGGGGACTGCCTGCTGAAGTGGGCACAAACCAAAGACCTCACAAGCCTTATTATCTGAATCTGTGGTTCTCATTCCTGGTTGCACATTCAAATCTCCTTTCAGAAATAAACCCTCAAGATTCCCTCAAATATTCTAATTCAACTGGTCTAGTTTAGATTCATGCTACCGTATATGTTTATTCTCTCTTTTGTTAGCCTTGTTCCCAAGAAGATACAAACGAATGAATGTTGCAAACCCAACTTGTTCCTATGTGGGCAACAGCTTCCTAGGTCCTCCCGTTGGTGCCACTCCCAAACACCATGTGACACAACCACTTTTAAAAGTCTTGTTTACAGGCCAACATAAAGGAAGAAGGAACAAAGGGAATGCTTCATGGCATCGGGATCAAAATTGCCATATTGTACAAGAACTAAGTTTTTCATAGGGGCTGCCCAAGTTTTTGGCCATCAAGACACCTCCAGAAACACCTCTGACACACAAAAATGGCATCAAGCCAGTTTCCACTAGGATGTTAGTTCCAATGCACTCCTCCAATTGAAACTGAATCTAACCAAGTCTCTAGATACAGCTATCATTTTATAGAAAATGTGAAGCATAAAGGAATATCATAAACAACACCATGAGGATGTAATTAGCCAAATCCAAACTGTGGAAGCTTATACAGGGTCAATAACCCAATTCCTGCAACTAGAAAAATAGCTCAGAGACCTGGAATAGATCAAAAGAGACAAAAGAGCTCTATCCCCAACATATAATGTGCAGACCCTATTTTGATCTGGATTCAAACAAAGAAATGTAAAAAAATTCTTGAGACAATTGAGGGAAATTCAACCCAAATTGGATATTAAATGATACCTAGAAATTTTTGTCAGTTTTGTTAGGTATGATAATGACACTGTGATTATGTTTTTATTAAAAGTCCTTATCCATTAGAGATTCATACTGAAGAATTTATGATAAAATGTTTAAGGTCTGGGGTTTGCTTTAAAGTGCTCCATTAAAGATAAACCTGTGGGGGGCTGGCCCAGTGGCGCAGCCCTTAAGTACTCGTTCTCCACTTCGGCAGCCCAGGGTTCGCAGGTTCAGATCCCTGGCGCGCACCAACGCACTGCTTATCAAGCCATGCTGTGGTGGTGTCCCATGTAAAGTAGAGGAAGATGGGCACAGAGGTTAGCCCAGGGCCAATCTTCCTCAGAAAAAAGGAGGAGGATTGGCATCGGATGATAGCTCAGGGCTGATCTTCCTCACAAAAAATAAAAATAAAAAAATAATCTGTGGTAGGAATGTAAATTGGTTCAACCACTATGGAAAACAATATGGAGGTTCCTCAAAAAATTAAAATAGATATACCGTATGATCCAGCAATTCCACTTTGGGGCATATACCCAAAGGAAATGAAAACAGGATATCAAAGAGATGTATGCACTCCCATGTTTATTGCAGCGTTATTGACAAAAACTAAGACATGGAAACAACCTAAATGCCCATCAATGGATGAACAGATAAAAAAGATGTGGTTCATATACACAATGGAATATTATTCAGCCATGAGAAAGAAGGATATCCTCCCATTTGCGACAACATGGGTGGGCCGTGAACACATTATGCTAAGCAAGACAAGTCAGAGAGAGAAAGACAAGTACTGTATGATATCACTTATATGTGGAATCTAAAACAGTTAAACCTGTAGAAAACAAAGAGTAAAATGGTAGTTCCAGGGGCTGGGGGGAGGGGGGATTAGAATGATGGTGTTAAGGGTACAAACTTGTAACCAGCAGTAAATAAGCCATGAAGATCTAATGCACAGTATAATGAGTATAGACAATAATATTGTACTATATTATGTAATGTGATAAATATCACTACATCAGCAATCATATTACAATATATAAATGTATCAAAGTGACACACTGTACACCTTAAACTTATACAATGTTACATGTCAAATTTATTCAATAAAAAAATGTGTGTGGTGGGAGGGATGGTGGGAGGGATAGATGAAAAAAGAATGACAAAATATTGATAATTATTAAATCTGAATGGCGGATATATTATTCTTTCTTCTTTTGCTTAAATTTGAAATTTTTCCATAATAAAAAGTTTTAAAAGAAAAAGCTCCAAGAGGGCAGGAATTTTAGTCTCTTTCTGTCACTGCTATAGCCTCAGACCTAGAACAGCATCTGGCACATAGTACAAATTCAATAAATATGTGGTGATTGAACGGGCCTGGTTCTTTAAGATTTCAGTCTTGGTAGAGATAGACTATTATATCTGATGAATTTAAAAATCACAGAAGTTGTCTTTGTATCACGTGCATGCACGCAGTCTAAAATGGGAAGCATTCATACATCACTAAAGCTCTATCAAGTTGTTTTTCCAGCAGCTGTTTACAAAACCAGTGCAGCTTTACCCCCATTCACTGTAAACTATCAGCTGCTTTAATAGCATCTTGATTAGGGGGTGAGAGAATGTCAGACCTACTGGAGCTTCCCCAGAGCGGGTGGAAAGCAGCTTGCACCTTGCCAACAGATGGATCAAATGACTCACCTGACAAAGAAAGCCATTGACAGACCAGTTAGTTGGTATTGAGTCATAAGAAAATCTCCTTTGTGACAAAAACAGCATGGATAATAAGATTGCTTTTGACATTTCTCATCTAACCATGTTTGCAACAGGAGGGAAAAATTAAGGGAAAAATAAATGTGAATTGCTTTTTTAGATTCACATGGGACTCAACCCAAGAAGAAGAAGTTATAGTCTATCTTTTTAAAGCCCATCAAGATATATCACGCAGCATCTTTACCATCGTCAAGATAATCACAACCATAAGGCACTGAATGACACTTAGAAAGACAACCGAATCGCATATGGGTCCACCAAATCACCAGAAGTACACTGAGTGCCGCCTACCTGAAGGGCAGTATGGAGGCTACGGTAGCGTAAGATTCACACCTTGTGTTCCAGTAAGGGAGGGAGACTGTCATGGCTGCAATGGTAGGCAACCTGAGTTGGAACTCCAGAATCCTCTCTCCTTAGCTCTGTAACCTTAGCAAATCACTCAACCTCTCTGAGCCTTAGTTTGCTCCTTTATAAAATGAGGTAAAGAATACCTGCTTCCTGGGCCGGCCCCGTGGCTTAGCGGGTAAGTGCTTGCGCTCCGCTGCTGGCGGCCCGTGTTCGGATCTCGGGCATGCACCAACGCACCGATTCTCTGGCCATGCTGAGGCCGCGTCCCACATACAGCAACTAGAAGGATGTGCAGCTATGACATACAACTATCTACTGGGGCTTTGGGGGAAAAATAAATAAAATTAAAAAAAAAAACTTTGTAAAGAATACCTTCTTCCAAGCGTTGTCATGAGCACAAGACCTGGCTCAGAGTGAACGCTCAATAAATAGCTGGATGAAAACCATAGCATGTGGTCATAAGACATGAGCATGAGAAAAGAACGCCAACCACGTGCCAAAGGAACAGTGTCAGTACTAGGGATTTCCCAAGAGGGAGAGCACATTGCAGGATGGGGTGATCAGGAAATGCTTCGAGGAAGAGAGATATTTTGAGCTAAGTGTGGAGGATAATGAGATCCAGTTATACAAATGAGGAGCTAGCATTTACTGAGTGCTTAGTATGTGCTGTACATTGTTCTAAGCACTTTCATGAATTATTTTACTCCTGAAAGAGAAATATCATTTTAGTTTCATTTTCCACTTGGAGAAATCAAGGCATAGAGTAGTTAGATAACTTGCCCAAGATCACACAGTTAGTAGCAAAACCAGGATTTGAACCCAGGCAGTCTAGTTCAAGTGATTAAACTCTTAGCCAAGATGCTTTGCAAGATAAAGGCTTGGAGGCAGAAAAGCTGAACGTGTGTTTGAAGGATAGTAAAGAGTCTAGCTGGAGCAGAGCCCATGGTACAGACCAGTAGGAGAGGAGCTGACAGGTGGGTTGGTGCTAGACCAGGAATGGCCTCGAATGTCACACTAAGAGGCTGAAAGACTACCCCTAGGGATGAGGAAAAGCCACCATGAATTTCTAAAAAGGGAAAGACTAAGGAATCTGTCAGCACTGTTCAAAATGGAAACTCCTGTCTAACCTTTATGCCCCGTATCTGTTATGCTCTCTTAATAAAAAGTCTGAAACAAAAGCATAGTTTAAAATTCAAGCATTCTGAAGTGAAATTTAGCAACTAAAAATAAAGTTGCCTTTAGAGTCTTAGGCTTTATCAATTCAAGTTAAATAGATTTTTTAAAAATAGCAAATGATATTTCTCCACAGACAGCTTAGTTTTTGTGTTTGATGTATGCTCGATAATGACCTGCATTCAAAATGAAGTTGAAGCAAGTTATATGGATGCCCTTGGGAGACGGAGATGTATTGTTTCTGCCTTTCCCCACACACCTCATTAACCACTTCACAGCACAACAATAACACCTACATATCATCATTTTAACCACAGGATATTGTATAATAATATAATCATATAATAATCTTTCAGATATGTGCCCATTACACAAAAGCACAATTCCAGCAAAAAAACACCAGCCATTCTGCTTCCTTGGGTGCTGTCCATCCAGCAAGGTGCTGATGGGCTTGCTGCCCACCCTAGGCACTCCACTCCTCTTGGCACCATGGTTTCTGTCTCTCCAGCTTCACCCATGCCCTAACTCAGATTTCAAGGCAGTGTCTCTCAAAGTTCAGCTTGTCAAGTGAGGCACCACACATCTACCAAGGAGCTGCATTTTCAACATTTAGAGGCATTGCTGCTAGTAACAAGAGCCTAGCATCTTTGCAAGCAATGGCCAGTGACATCACGTACATTTGTGCACCTCTATTGCAAAGGCCACTGGCCATGCTCAAGTCCCAGCTGCATCTAAGATTGGCCACCTCCAAGCACACTAGTCCACACAGTCCTCAGCTCCTGCAACCCAAAAAGGCTCAAGAAAAGAAGTGTGGGCTGTGAGGGGAGCTCCCAGTCCTCATTTGTCAAGGACTTAGTAAGCAATTCTTGCTATCAGTAAATACCACTAGATATTGCCCTGTCCTTAGGGACTTTATAACCCAGCTGAGATAAAAAAATTAAAACTCTCAAAAAAATGGAAGCAGGAACCAGGCTTTGAAGTCAGACATATGCGGTTTGCCTGGAACTGAGAAGGTTCCCAGGATATGGCACTTCCAGCTTTAAAACCAGAACAGTGCCAGGGAAACCAGAACAAGTTGGTCACCCTACAGACAGATCAAAGTTCAAGTTTAATTAGCTTTGGGACGTTGAACAAATAAAATAACCTTTCAAAGCTCAGCTTCCTCATTTATAAAATGAGTATAATAGTAGTACCTACTTTATCACATATTTCTTGTAAGAATTCAATGAGCTATGGTATAAAAATAACTAAGCACAGTGCCTAACTGAATAATTGCTCAATAAGTGTTAATAGTGTATATATAATCAATAAGCACAAGATAGCATATAATGCAAGACTGAATTAGATGTTTTAGGAACTGAAAAAATTAGATAAGGGAGAATTGGATCAAGAAAAGTTTCCATAATGATAGGGTTGACAGATAAAATGTAGGTGCCCAATTAAATTTGAATTTCAGATAAACAACTAGTAACTTTTTAGTATAAGTATGTACTCTATTTTTAAAAATTATTTGTTGTTTATCTGAAATTCAAATTTAACTGGGTATCTGGGTATTTTATTTGCTTAAAATGGCAACCCTACATAAAGGAATTAGGACCTAAATTGTTCTTTGGAGGAAGAGGGAAGAATAAAATGCCAGGCAGAGGAATAAACATGAGCAGCAGTGGACAGAGGACAAGAGCAATGCATGGGACAGCCTTGTAAGTTTGTAGGGGAAACACCTTGAGATCTAGGCCAAAGAGCCTACTTTTGATGCAGAATGTATGGGAGAGTTAGAGGTAAGGTGCTGGGGTCCTGGGATAATGTGGTAATCAAAAGGAAGAGATGCTTCAGAGAAAGAATGAATGAGACTTCATGAAGGAAAAGAGTGGATCCAATGTTTTGAACTCGAGTCGCTACAAGGGGCACTATATAGCCAAGGAGATCGAGTATGTGGCTGTCCTTATAGTCAGGTGGGTGGCAGTAGGATGGGGGGAAAAAAAGCGTTGGCTGCAGAGAGATATTATGAGGGAAGATAATGTCTGTGAAGAAGGCACTGACTAAATTCTGAATATGAATGTGTCCTTTCACTATGAAAACTTTCTTGAATCCCTGCAGTGTCATTATTGGTGACCTGAATAAGCAAGTACATGTAACACTAGAGAAGCCACTTGAGCTAAGTTAACTCTGAACAAGAAAAAAATGGGGCATTTAATGCCTCTTTTGCTCTTCCCTTAGTAGTGAGAAGAGATTAAAGCTATGGGATTCATACATTTCCCCCACTGCTTTCCTCCCTCCCGAGAGGAAGTTCTCCTGCCCATCAGAAATGGCAGAGCTCTTCAAAGAGTGTGTTCAATGCAGCCAGTGAGGGGCCTGGGGAACTCAGAGCAACATCTCTTGGGGTCTGCATCGCTATTTTTGACCTCCAAAGCAGGTGCTGTCTTCCTGATGTGTGTACATGGAATTCTACTCTTGCAGCAAATGAAAAATCTGCAGTCTCATTTGGTAGCTTTTCCCCAGAAAGGCAGTGCTTCTCTTTAGAAACACTCCCTAACATGAGCTTGTAATTCTGTGATTCAAAGAAGCAAATGGTTCAGAATATCTGCCTTGAGGTATATGTAAAACCAAAAGCTGATAGTCCTAAAAGAACTAGACCCAAAGGATCTGCTTAGGAACTCAACTCTAAGCACTTTATCAAGTTCTGATTACTACTCCCATTGATATTCAGGACTTCTGTGCTTTTTGCTCTTTAAGGTTGTTTCCCACCTCTGCCAGATGTGATAAGGCCCATCCCTCCAACATTCCCACCTCTGCATCCTTGTGCATGCCATTCCTCTGCTTAGACCTGGCCTTTAATCTACCTCCACCTATCCAAACTCTACTACCCTTCCAGACCTTCCTACTTCTCACTTCTTCCGTGGAGAGCCAGTTCCCTAACTTCTCCAAACCACACTGATCTCTCCCTTTTGCTAAGGAAGGACACATTTTCAAACCCACTTGTATACTATTTTTTCTTAGTTGCTCATATGGAAGCATTTTGTCCTGCCTTCCCAGTGAGGTTGTAAACTCCAGGACGGCAGAGAACATTTCTTTTGTATGCCTAGAAACACTCAATACCAAATGCTGTATTAAACTTAAAAATGAAGGTTGTAACAAAACTATCACACTAATGAAAGATATTAATAATAGGGGAAACTGTGAGGGGAAAGGAGGCTTGTAGGAATTCTCTGTACTGTCTGCTGAATTTTCTGTACACCTGAAACTGCTCTTAAAAAATACAGTCTATTAATTTTAAAAAATGTTTAATTTAATCTTTTTCCAAGTCTTGTGTTCCTTCCTCTCTTTCAAGAGACAAAAAGAAGCAATGAGAGAAAAGGGCAAAGAACACATTTAAAAAGTGGAACAATATACAAAAATCAATTGCTTTCCCATATACCAGCAATAAACAATTAGAATTTGAAATTAAAAACAGAGCATCATAAACATTAGTATCAAAAGAGAGGGAGAGAGAGATACTTAGGTATAAATCTAAAAAAATATGTACACAATCGATATAAGGAAAACTAGAAAACTGTTATGAAAGCAACTAAAGAAGATCTAAATAAATGGAGAGATAGTCCATGTTCATGGATAGGAGGACTCAATATTATTAAGATGTCACTTCTTCCCAAATTGATCTATACATTCAATGCAATCCCAATCAAAATCCCAGTAAATTATTTTGTGGATATTGACAAACTGATCCTAAAGTTTGTATCAAAAGGCCAAAGAGCCAGAATAACTAACACAATCTTGAAGAAAAGCAAAGTCAAAGGACTGATAAGACTTGACTTAGAGACTTACTATAAAACTACAGTAATTGAGACAGTATGGTATTGGTAAAAGACAAGACAAATAGATCAATGGAAAACAATAGAGAGCCCAAAAATATACCCACACTAATATAGTCAACCAATCTCTAACAAAGGAGCAAAGATAATTCAGTGGAAGAAAAACAGTGTTTTCAACAAACAGTGCTGGAACAACTGGACATTCACATACAAAAATATTAATCTAGACGCAGACCATACATCTTTCACAAAAACTAACTCAAAATGGATCACAGACATAAATGTAAAAGGCAAAACTATAAAACTTTTAGAAGATAACATAGGAGAAAATGTAAGTGACCTTGCATTTGGTAATGACTTTTTAGATACAACACCAAATACACGATCCAATTTTTTTTTTTTTTTTGGTGAGGAAGATTGGTGCTGAGCTAACATTGGTGACAATCTATTTTGTATGTGGGATGCCACCACAGCATGGCTTGATGAGCGGTGTGCAGGTCTGCACCCAGTATCCAAATCCGCAAACCCTGGGCCGCCAAAACAGAGTGCATGAACTTAACCACTATGCCACCAGGCTGGCCCTGATCCAATTTTTTAAAGAAAAAATTAACAAGTTGAACTTCATTAGAATTAAAAACTTCTGCTCTGCAAAAGGCCCTGTTAAGAGAATGAAAAGACAGACATAGACTGGAAGAAAATCTTTGCAAAACACTTATCTGATAAAGGTCTTGTACCCAAAATATACAAAGAACTCCTAATAGTCAACAATAAGAAAACAACCCAACTAGAAAAATGGGCAAAAGATCTGAGCAGATGTCCACGAAGAAGATATACAGATGGCAAGTAAGTACATGAAAAGATGCTCAACCTCATATGTTATTACGGAATTAAAACACAACAAGATACCACTACGAACCTCTTAGAATGGCTAAAATCCTAAACACTGACAATATCAAATTCTGGCAAGGATATGGAGCAACAGGGACTCTCATTCATTGCTTGTGGGAACGAAAAATGATACGGCCACTTTGAAACTGGTAGACAGTTAGCCATTGATGATTAGTTAGCTAGTAACTAAAGTTTTTTTCCTTCTTTGCAATTACTGGTTATAGCTTTTAGTTGTTCACCCACCCATTGTTAACTGTGCTGCTTAGGCAATATGCTATCTGACTCCCACTAGGTTCCTCTAGATAACGTCTCCCTGGAGCCTGGGTCACCACGGTAATGGGTGTTTGAGTTGTTTTCAGGAATTAGGACCCCCTTGTCCAGTTCAGGCCAGTTGAGACCACCAACCTATCAACTGGGCCTGCGCAGATGCCCAATAAGTGTGAGGTCAAGAGGCTAAAAGCTCCACCCTCAGATTATGCTAACACCCCCCTTTTGTGAACATGTGTCCTATGAAGAGGCACAAAGTTTGACTACACAGGCACAGACCATCAATTACCTCACCTCTCCTCACCTCCAATCATCTATCTCCACGCTTCAGACCACCTTCCACCCTTCCCCATAAATATCCCTGCGCCCCCATTTTCAGGGAGGAGGATTTGAGACTTCTTCTCCCATTTCATCACTTGGCTGCCTTGTGATTAAAACCCTCCCTCTGCTGCAATCTTGTTGTCTCAGTGTTTGGCTTTCCAGGTGATGGGCAAAAACGAACCTGGCTTGGTAACAACTTTGGAAAACAGTTTGGCAATTTCTTGTAAAACTAAGCATAATCTTACCATGTGATCCAACAATCACATTCTTAGGTATTTACCCAAGTGATTTGAAAAGGTATGTCCACACAAAAACCTGCACTTGAGTGTTTATAGCAACTTTACTCATAATTGCCAAAGATAGGAAACAACCAAGACGTCCTTCCATAAGTGAATGGATAAACAAACTGTGGTTCATCTATACGATGGAATATTATTCAGTGTTTAAAAAGTTATGAGCTATATCAAGCCACAAAAAGACTTAGAGGAATCTTAAACATATTGGTAAGCAAAAGAAGCCAGTCTGAAAAGGATACACACTAGATAATTCCAACTATATGACATTCTGGAAAAGACAAAACTATAGAGACAGTAAAAAGATCAGTGGTTCCCAGAGTCTGGGCGGGAGGAAGAGAAGGATGAATAAGTGGAACACAAGGGATTTTTAAGGGCAGTAAAACTATTCTGTATGATACTGTAATGGTGGGTACATGACATTACACATTTGTCAAAACCCATAGAATGTACAACACAAAGAGGGAACCCTAACCTAAACTACAGATTTTAGTTAATAATAATGTATCAAGATTGGTTCACTGACTGTAAAAAGAAAAAAAAGCAGATTGTGAAGCATTTTTAATACTCCATTTAGGTTTTTAGCACTGAACTGACTTTTTGACTTTTTGATGTTATTATGTAGGAAAGGACACATTTCTGTAAAATACTATCTGACCTTTGCCTCACAATAAAATTGCCTCACACTATGTGTCCAATTAATTTGTCTAAAATAATAGTATGGTTTGCCCAGGATGCTCACCTGTGCCTTAGCAGAAATGAGGTTTCATCAGAGGCCTGAGTGGGCATGAGATTCATTTTACAATGAAACTTACCCAAATCATGTCACTGTCTTCTCAATGTCACAGAAAAAATAATTTTCGGTATCTCATGGGTCTTCTTCAGCAAAAGCACAAATTGTTTAGAGTGTGGCTTGGGAGTGTATGGAAATAGGTGTTTTCATAATGGGCTCCCTTAGACCCATATACAGATTCCGATTACAGGAAGCCAGGGTGGTGGTGGCAGGCTTTGACTTGCCTCCCTGCGGTGGAGTCCTGCTTCGCGTGCACCAGCCTGCTTCCCTACAGGGAGCAAATACATAACAATGATATTGCCTGTGGTGCTATGGATACCAGATTTAAAGAGCCAGAGACCATTAGTTACAACCCTTAATCTGTCTCTTAGGCTGCCAGCAGCAACGGCAGAAGAATTGTTAATGGGGCCTGGTCCTTCACTTCACAGCAAGGAAGAAGCCCCGGAAACTGAAGAGACTCTCCGAAAGGGAGATGGGGGAATCAATACCTGACTCACTCTTACTCCCTCCAAGCTCTCGCCAATGCCTCTCAAGGGCAGGAGCCCTGGTGATGCCTTGCCTAGGGATCTGCCCCCCAGGGCACTGAGAAGGGTGGAGAGGCTTGCAGAGTGGGGCAAACAGAAGATATCCAGCACAACCTCCAATTTCATATCTTCCCCTTTTTGGTCAGAGGGTTGTAATCTGGCCTGGACTTCCTCAGCACTCCAAAATATGTACTTTTTCCACCAACAAGAGTTAGCTCTGCTTTCTGATATAAAGAGAACATTTTGAACAGAAATTTGAATGGATTTCTCCATGATTTCTGATGATGATAAGACATTGTGTTGATCTTATGAGCTGCAGCCACAGATCAGGTAATAACTTGGAAGCACAGTCCTTCATGATTCCGTGGTCTATTCATGAGACTTTACTGACACCTGGCTGCCTGTAATTATTGGAGCCAGTACAAATTTCACAGTCACTGACTCAAGTGTGCAAAAATGTAATTTTATCTATTCTCCTATAATTGAGTATAATTTCTGCCTCGAGCCTCCATTCTCCCTCAAAGTAGAGAAAATTTAATCTAGCCACTCTCAGATAAACTCATTCAAATTCAGTCATTTCTTAGTCAATTCAAGTGCATAATTTGGTCACAATTAGGTTTAAAGTGCTCTCTCTTTTCTCCCCATCATCTTCTCTTCCCTGGAACCTATCTCAGCTCTCCAGGGCTTATCTGAGAAGCTCACTTCTTGGTCTTAGTAGGTCGTTTCTGGCTCTGGGTATAGCAGATAACATGTGCTCCCTTGAGAGGTGACCTGGGTGGTCTGTGGGACACAAGGAGGTTCCCATTAATTCCCTCCACTGAGAGGGCAGCTCCTTCCTCACCTGGTTCTCACACTCGTTCTGGGCTGACCCTCTGGCTCTCTCTCTCTTTCTGCTAACTTTGTTCTACACGGAAGCTCCCAGGACATTGTGGGTGTCTTCTTATGCCACTCTGGCCTGAAGGAGACCGGGGAGGGCATGTCTTTCATCCTTTTGTACCTAGACATGCGACACCACCAGTCTGACTCGGCCACATCAAGACGACCTGGGGCACTTCTCGCCAAGGCTTGCTGGCTTGCTCGCTCCCCAGCCTCGGGCTGTGGCTCAGGGAGCAGGGCACAGGCACCTCTTCACTCAGGACTTGAGGCCTTGAGATCAGAGCAGAGGCACAGAGAGTCCCAGACTCACACATGACCCTGTGCCTTCTCTCTAAACTCTTTCTCATTCCTAGCTCAGGAGGTATTTGTTAACTATTGGAGGGGGTGGTGTGGGGTGGAGACTCTTCTGTTCTCTCCTCCAATCCCCTTGCAGACATTTTCTTACACCTGAAGTGGAGCCTTTGAACTTAGAAGTCAATGATTCATTGACTTGATCTTGTTCTCCACTGAAAGTCTTCCCCAACAGGCTGTGAGGAAAGGGGCTTGAGATGCACTAAGACCTGATGAGTATGAAGAGAGAGAAGAGCACATCCATCAACATTCCACATCCCAGTCTGCCACAGTGTCGTCTGGTTTATTTCCATTTACTATTTTACCTTATGAGGTACAACTAACAGTAATTAGACTCATTTTGTTTCACGACTGAAATTGGCTCAGAAAAATATTCTAAAAGAGATTGTTCTAAAAATTTTTTTAGGAAATAGCTACTCGTTGAATATATGTTAACGGCCACTCCATCACCGCACCAACCCCAAGTCTCCATCTCCCCATTTCTGACTGCTCATTTGGATAAGCAAATTACTGAGGAATGGTGATCAAATTAGCCTCTTTATTTAATAATCACATTTCTCATTCAGTTTAAAGCTCATCTCTCACTTAACTGCTCACTTACATATTTTCAAGTCATCTCCTTAGTTTGCCATTTTGTGGCCTCAAAGAACTTAGTATCATTATATTCGCCAGTTCACTTCCATTTTGAAAATTCTTTAAAACATTAAAACAAGACCCAGAAATCCCTGAGAGGCCATAATTTACAGTTATCCTTGAAACATGTTCACTGTTAACTATTTCAGAGGTAAAGCTCAATCTAGTCATGTCCTCTCATTTCACAGGAACTCAACTTTTAAAAATAATAACTCCCTTAAAAAACAATAATAATAACTTCCTTAATATAAATTTGTCCAGGTATTTTACAGAGTATAACTTTAGCCTTTCTAAACATGACAACAAACATAGAAATTATAAAGAAAAAGACTGATAGAGTTGATTATGCAAAATGAAAACTTCTGTACTCCAAAAATATCATAAACAAAATTAAAAAGCAAAAGGAAAACTTAAAAAAAATACTAGCAACGTGGCAACATATATGACCAGTTAAAATGTTAACATCCTGAAAATTAACAAAATAAAAATAAACACCCCAGTTTTTAGGATATAGAAGTAGTCCCTGAAAGAAAATATGCAAATGGCCAACAAAGCATATAATTTTTAAAATACACAAACTCTCTAATAAACTCATAAATGCAAATTAAAATGAGATGCCATTTTTCCTCTTTAAACTCAGCAGATTTTTTTAAAGGATAATATCCATTGTTGGCAAGTTTGCAATAAAGTAGATACATATTCACACTGCTGCTGGGAATGTAAACTGGTAAAATCTTTCTGGAGAGTAATTTCACAATTTGTACCAAAAGTCTTAAAAATGTTATATTCAGGGTGCAGTGGAGGTTCCTTGTAGGATCCAAACACTATGGCTCCAAAGTGGGGGTGCGCCAGAGGGGTATTTAAAATTCTGTGTGTGCATAAAAGTATACAAGCATACATATATTCAGGGAGCTCCCCCTGAATATAACTCCCCACTTTGTAAGTGTGGCTGCTCATCATACTTCCAAAGAGTACAGTAGAGACGGGGGGGAATAACTTCACAGTTGAGCAACCTGACACACACTGCATCAGCCAGGTGATCAAGGTCAATCAACATCAGCAGTCATAAATCATGTTGATAGTACATACTCTTGATATGATGTAATAAAGATGGCACAATACCTCTGTGATCTCCCTCTCAAAAGCCCATAACTCCAATCCAATCATGAGAAAAACATCAGACAAATCCCAACTGAGGGATATCCTACAATATGACTGGTACGTCTCAAAACTGTCAAGGTCATCAAAAACAAGGCAAGTCTGACAAAATGTCATAGCCAAGAAGAGCCTAAGAAGTCATGATGACTAAATGTAATGTGGTATTCTGGATGGAATCCTGAAACAGAAATACAACATTAGGTTAAAACTAAGGAAATTTAACTAAAGTGTAGACTTTAGTTAATAATTATGTATCAATATTGGTTCAATAATTATAACAAATGTACCACAGTAATGTAAGATGTTAATAATAGGGGAAACTGTGTAGAGGAAGATTATATTGTAACTCTCTGCTCAATTTTTCTGTAAACTTAAAACCGTTCTAGAAAAAGAAAGTCAATTAATTTTTTTCCATGTTTACTTTCTTTGGCTAATTCCACATCCCAGAATTTATACTAATAAAATAATCACAAATGTGGGCAAAGATTTACCTACAAGGATATTTCAGTATTATTTAAAGTAGAAGTAAGCTAAATGTTCAGTAATAGTAATAAGAGACTGGCCAAATAAACTATATTTCCTCTGTCCAATGGAATACTGTGTAGCCATTAAAAATGCTGTAAAGAATATTTGGTGATATGAATATAAATTTATGATATAGTAAGAGAAAAACTAGGTTCCAAACTGTAAATACAGCAAGGTCTTGTCTTTACTGAGACAGGATAAACAGATATAGATAGATATTCGTTTTTATTTCTCTTTGAGCTATCTATAATTTCTAACTGTTTACATTGCATATATTGCTTTTTTTTTATTGTGGTAAAATACACATAACATAATATTTACTCTTTTAACCACTTCAAAGAGTACAATTCAGTGGCATTTAGTACATTCACATTGTTATGCAACCATCACCACTACCTGGTTCCAGAAACTTTTCATCACCACAAAAGGAAATCTCTTACCCATTAAGAAGTCACTCTCATTCTCCCATCACCCCAGCCCCTGACAACCATTAATCTGCTTTCTGTCTCTATAGATTTGGCTATTCTGGATATTTCAGATAAATGGAATCATACAATATGTGACCTTTTCTATCTAGCTTCTTTGTCTTAGCATAATGTTTTCAAGGTTCAACCATGTTGTAGCATGTATCAATACCTCATTCTTTTTTATGGCTGAATAATATTCCATGGCATGGATATAACACATTTTGTCTACCCATTCATCAGTTGATGGGCATTTGAGTTGTTTCCACCTTTATCCATAGTGAACAGTGCTGCCATGAACAATCATAGACAAGTTTCTGTTTAAACATATTACTTCTATAATAAAGAAAAATATGCTGTTCTTAAAAAATAATGTCTGTTTTTGTCTTCTCGGGCTGCCGTAACAAAATACCATAGACGGGGTGATAAATTTTAATATCACCATCATCTCCGAGTCAATAAGATTATTCACATTTTAGGTTTTTTTCTTTATTTCCTGTCTTACGTATGTGCATGATTTTTCTTCACATTAAGGGAAAGCAGTAACAACTTTTTTAGTTTTAAAAATACAATGATGAAAACTGCTGCATTAAGAAAGTTGGAAAAACATGAAGGTAGTGTACAATCTGATAATGTCTGTATTATCTGAATTGAAACCAGATCAATAAATCTGGACCAATAAGTGGTGAGGGGAGAATTCCATGTTTCAGAGTTTGAGATTTGGGTTTCTCTAACAATCACTAGTAAGGAGGGGATGGCAATCAGACTTCTACATTATTGCTTCGAAGGAAAATACCCTGTTTCCTTTTAGGACCACACTATTGCAGACGACAGTCTTAACCATGAGGATGTTAGAGGCTGAAGGACCTTGAAATCATCTATTCAATGGCACAAGGCCTGTGACAGCCCGGAGTTGGACACATGCTAGGTCCCGATAGATCTTTGCTAAATCTCCTCATAAGATATTTTATGGGAAAGCCCAATATGTTAAATAGAGAAAAAGTGGAGGTGCTTGGTTAAAGTTGAGGTGTCCCTTGGACCCCTCATAGGCCGACCTAGGGCTCCTTAAAGCAGAGTTTGAAGGTCATTAACACGCTTCAACCGCCTCATTTTGAAGCTGTCAAAGCAGACAGCCTGATACAGTAGAAAGAGCGGGAACCGGAGAATCAGCCAGACCTGAGGTTTAGGTCCTAGCTTCACTACTTTTGAGATGTTTGTCTCTGGGCCGGCCCCGTGGCTTAGCGGTTAAGTGCGCGCGCTCCGCTGCTGGCGGCCGGGTTTGGATCCCAGGCGCGCACCGACGCACCGCTTCTCCGACCATGCTGAGGCCGCATCCCACATACAGCAACTAGAAGGATGTGCAACTATGACACACAACTATCTACTGGGGCTTTGGGGGAAAAATAAATAAATAAAATCTTAAGATGTTTGTCTCTGCCTCAGACATTGGCTTCTCAAATAAATCCTGTCCATTTGGTCACCCTTTTCTCCATCCAGCTATGCCACAGGGTAGGTGTGTGGTTATGTCTATGTGATATGCATTTCTGCATTGGACTTCTCTCAGAGAAATATCTGCCTTGGAAGAAGAGTTAGTAAATTCATGAATTGTGCTTTGATTTACACCTTTGGAGACTCTGCTCTTTATCTTTTTGTTAAAGTAAGAGGCTGTTGCCTTGATTATACACATCGCAGTTTTTTCCTTAAGAGTGTTGAAACAGTGTAATGTGGAAAATGTTAATAATGTGTTTAAGTGAACAAGGATAATACAATGGCATGTACAATATGGTTAGCAGCTGTGTAAAATATATATATACAAGTAGAAGAAAGGAGTGGAAAGTAATAAGCAAAAATAAAAATTACAATGCTTGTCAAATTCAAGCATGTTTATGGAATGCAAACGTTTTTGCTGAAATCAACATCTCTTGCTTAAAAATATCTCTGGGGATAGAAGTATACTCCTTATCTTCCTCTGAGAGAGACTTTAATCAGTGGTCAATATGAAGCCACTTTACATGTTCAATTCCCAGGCCCCAACCACAGCTCTGACAAGCTAGAGTCGTGGGAGGTGGGCCAGAGATCCAGGAGTCTGTGCTGAGATCAGAGGTTCTGGAGCACAGGACTTCCTGTGGGATCTAGAATTCAGGGCAAAGGGTTATCTGAAAGTCCCCATCTGGGGACAGAATTAAAACCAATGACCATCCAACCTAGTTATTAATCCAAAGGGACTAGTTAGAGACAGAGAAGGTTTGGAAGGGCAACCTGGAGGACTTCTTTGGGCTGAAGAGCAAACCTGAAGTTGCTTCTCATAGGCTCCTGCAGGCTTCCTCCTGGTGGGGCCAGAATCTGGGCATGTGACTGAAAAGTCCAACATAAGTTGAACTGCCAAGCTATGGAAGCTTGAAATACAGATGTCTTATCAAAAAAAAATGTAGTAGGAATAACACAGGCTTTGGAATCAGAGAGACCAGGGTTCGAATTTCAGATCAGCTACATGCTGGTTATATGACTTGAACAAATTATCTAAACATTTCAGCTTCAGTTTCCTCATCTGGAAACATGGATGTGATAGGGGAGACTACTTAGCCACCAAAACTTGGGGCTCCGCTTCTGTGGTATAGAGATGTTGCTGGAAAGTAGCTGTCCTGCCAAGGGTTGATTACATTTCTCAGCTCTTTTGCATCTAAGTGGGGCCATGACAAGCCCTGGACCTTAAAGCGTGAACAGAAATGATGGGTATCGACTGAGCAACGACTCTTGTCTATCCAGTATGCCTTCCTCACACTCTCTTCCCCTTCTGCCTTGGAAGTCATATTTTGAAGATGTTGATGTTTCCGAGTGGAAAGGCCTAGATCCCTGAGTCACCATTTGGAGGAGAGCTGTTTAAGAGACCAACCCAACTAAGAATGTCTACATTGGCATTGTGTGAACAATAATAACTCTTAATGCATTAAGTCATTGAGATTTGGGGTTGTTTGTTACAGCAGTTAGCCTACCCTAAGGTAAATATCTAATTTATAGGTAAGAATGGAGTCTATTTCAATAAAACAGTTTCTCTTAACATGCAAGGAAAAAAAAGAAAAAACTAGATGAAATTTTTCCAAATTTGGAGAGTATATTTAGGATACTTTGACTCCAAATATAGGCTACATCGTCTGGATGAACTTTATTTTGATGGATCCTCAGAAGTACCTCCAAGAGTTAAGTAGTCTACCTCCAGAGGTACAACAAGAGGCCTGTGTGACTACTGATTCAGACAATAAGCCATGTATATGAAGATTTGGTGAGAACAAACAGGAGTTTCTAATGTGATCACTAAATCAGAAGTCTCTGAGGGCAGACACCTGAATGTCTCATGTTGCTCTCCTATAGAATTGCTCATCACACGAGCAACTCTGGATGGATTGCTCTAAGGTCTGTAACAGTAGCCAGATTAAATTTTTAATGATGGCTAATTATTCTCCTCAGCAAAGCAGGGGAGGCAAGCTAGTAAAATGACGTATGTCGAGTGCCTGACACAGTGCCTGGAACACAGACATCAGCTCCCTTTTCCTGCCAGCTGACTACAGGGCTTGCTTGCTTGTCGCCCATTCATCCACATCTGGACCAGGGAATTGTGTCACAAAGAGCATCCCTTCAGATCTGAAGGACCAGGTATGCCCTAGGCCTTGGTTAGGGGGGAATTTTTCTTAGCTTTTAAGGTTCAGGAGAGCTCACTGGTGAAGCTGATAGAACTTGAGAAATATGATATTTTTTCAGATTGTTTAAATGACATTCAGTTTTGGCTCAAAATTGATGCTACGTTAGAACCATCTTTTGCTAATCAGTTAGTTCAGGGTCACACGAAAAGAAATGGGGTGGAATTTATTTGAGTGCTGAATGGTAAGGACAAGCCCTTAGTAAACTAATGTTCACTGTACATAGTTATGTTTTAGATGTCGTGGTTTGACCTACGATATGTCCAGACCTTTTTTTTTGAGTGGCCTTTTGAACATGGAGCCTAGTTTTTCTCTCCTTGAGTGTGAACTGTGCTTATTGACTGGCTTCTAAAGAATAGAATGCAGAGAAAGTGAAGGTGTATGGCTTCTGAGATGAGGACATAGTAGCCTCCTCCTTGCTCTCTCTTGGTTGGCTTGCTCTGGGGGAAGCCAGCTGCCATGTTGGAAGGACAGTCAAGCAGCCCTGTGGAGAGCTCCACATGACGAGGAACTGAGGCCTCCTGCAAACATCCAGTAAAGAATTGAGGCCTTCTGTCAACAGTCATGTGAATGAGCTACCTTGGAAGTATATCAACCAGGGACCAGCCTGGTGGTGCAGCGGTTAAGATCGTGCATTCCACTTTGGCAGCCTGGGGTTCGCCGGTTCAGATCCTGGGCGCGGACCTATTCACCGCTCATCAAGCCGCGCTGAGGTGGCATCCCACATAGAAGACCTAGAAAGACCTACAAGTAGGATATACAACTATGTACTGGGCGCTTTGGAGAGAAAAGAGAAAAAAAGGGGAAGATTGGCAACAGATGTTAGCCCAGGGCCAATCTTCCTCAAAAAAAAAAAAAATCAACCAGCCCCAGTCAAGCCTTCAGATGACTGGAACCCTGGCTGATGTCTTGACTGCAATCTCCATGAGAGACCCTTAGCCAGAACTACCCAGTGAGCTGCTCCCAAATTCCTGACCCACAGAAACACATAATGTTTCATAATGAGATAATGGTTGCTGTTTTAAGCTGCTAAATTTGGAGGTAATTTGTTATCTGATAATAGACAACTAATTCAGGACCCTTTTCCAAGACCAAGAGCATTATAACTGAGACTCTCTTAGGCACAAAGTAAAGCATACAATACTGCATTTTACTTAGGGATGTGTGTGTGTGTGTTAGCATACATAGAGTAAAATGCACAACTGAAGTGTCCAACTCAAGGTATTTTTACCTATGTATATACCCATGTAACCACTCCCCAGTTCAAGATATAGAACATTCCCATTACCTTAAGAAATTCCCTCATGCCCACATCCAGTTAATAATTCTCCACAGAGGTAACCACTTTTCTGAGTTCTATTATAAATTAGTTTTGCACATTCCTGAACTTCACATAAACGAAATCATTCAATGTGTGCTCTTTTTTATGTCTAGCTTCTTTCACTCAGCATAATAATTTTTAAATTTATGTTGTTACATGTTTCAATAGTTTGTTCCTTTTACTGCTAGGTAGTATCCATCAGACAATTATGACAAATTTATTTATTTCCCTATGGACAAACATCTGGATTATTTCTGATTTGAGGCTATTATGAATAAAGCCAACACGAATATTCTTGAGCCCGTTCCTTTTGTGGACCTATGCATTCAATACTCTTGGATAATTCTTAGGAGTGGAATTGATGTGGCATAAGGTGGGTGTATGTTTAACTGTCAAACAATTTTACAAAGTAGTTGGATCATTTTCCATTCCCACTCAGAGTAATTTAGTTGGATTTTTTTTTCATTTGCAGCAATACTAGTCGGAAAAGAAAGAAAAACTAAAGTTAGTCTTAATGAAAAATGAGTGGCAATGAATAAAGAGCTTCCTAAATTATTAGGAATAGTCAAGAAAAGCAGTCTACAAGGCACAGAGCTACCTGACAGCTGATCCTCCCGGCAAATACTTTTATTTTGATCCTTGGTTTGGAAATAATTTTAGCCACTTAGATCAAAGGTTTTCACAAGATGATTTGAGCAGGGGCCCAAATCCAGAGAGGAGAAGAATTTACATAAAGAGCCCTTCAGATGAGCTTTCCACTCTGTTAAATGGAAGAGAGAAGAGTCTCCCCACATGCCGTGCTTGTTTACTGAGCCAGCTCGGTGCTGTGACAAATGAAACAACTTCTTGAGGCCCAACACAGCTCGCCCCCAGGCACTGAGTCAGCTTTGTGTTTCCCGTGAGTTCTACTTCAAATAAACAGACCGGAGAACTTTATTAATTATGCACTCTGGGGCATAAGGCTGTGACTGGCATCAGGCTCTGCACACAGCCCCAGCAGCCGGTCTCCAGCTAGCTCACGGCACAGGAGGTGTCTCTAACTTCCTTCCATTGCTGAAACCGTCCTGAAAACCACAGTGTTATTTTCATTGGTTATGCGGGGCACAAAGAGGAAGTGAAAACTATAAAGCCAGAATATCAACTCCAGTCTCAGCCACTTCAGGACATGCTCAACGAAATATTTTTTCTATTAGGAAACTTAAAAATTGGCAACAAGCTAAGTGTCAAAAAATGGGAAACAGTTAAATAAAAGCCATCCCTCCCCCTGCGGTAGGTGGGAATCGTTGGGTGTTTAAGAGCGGAGAAACGACACAATAAGGCCTTAGAAATATCCTGGGGAGGCAGCGTACCGGGCAAAGGACACAGACACAGAACAGCCAAAGACCCGGATGCAGGGGGCTCCAAGTCCACTAGCTGGCAATTATTTCCAGACAATTCAGGAAAGGATTGGGGCTTCGTCCCTGACACAGCAATGAATTTTCTTATGGCTCTTATTATTATAAGTGCCCTAGATGCCAGGAGAAAAGTAATAAAGAATTTCTTGGGTTTTTTTTTTTTTTTTTTTTTTTGAGTACCTACCACTCTCCAGGCTCTGCCCCAAACATTTAACAAGCATTAAATGACTTAATCCATACAACAGCTCCATGAAGTAGGTACCATTATCCCCATTTCAAAGACGAGCTCCGCCTCAGGGAAGTTAAATAACTTGTGGAAGACCCTCCAGGTACCTAAGAGGAGAAGGATTCAGGACTGAAACTCAAGTCTCCCTACGCCAAGCCCTTGCTCTAGACTTTACTGACAGCAAATAAGGTTCAAAAGGAACTTAAAAATGGGCGGCTGCTACCCTTAGCCATGGGCAAGAGCACAACGCTCGGGTTGAATAGAACCTGTGCTTAAAAACGAAAATAAAAATTTCCCTTGAGTTCTACTCATGACCAAATGGCTCTCCACTGCCCAGTGTTAGCTTATCTTCCTATGAGAAAGTTCCAACAAGGAGCTGCTTCCTGTAGGAGCACCGCCTTCCTGAGCCCCTGTGGTCCGCAGCGACCCGCTTGAGCTTATATGGCGATGAGTTTTTCTGCTTTCCTCCTCCAAACCATGGAGGATGGCTTCCCTGCTATCTAACCCATTCTTCTAACACAGAGGAAAGCAACCTTGCCTGCTTTATTCACTGTCTTATTTAAAGAAGTTCTCTAGCACTAGAACTGTGGTGTTTCTATAAGCCACACAAACCAGAACGTATTGCTTTAATTTCCTTCTATTGTGTGTTTTGGGGTCTTCTTGATAATAGCAGGTTGGAGCACACTCGCTGGTTTGCCCTTATTAAACTGTGAAGGTCGCTTCTCTGCCAGGATCTGTAATCGGCAAGCCCTTGCTTCTCCTCCACAAATGTGTCTCTTCCAGAGCCTTTTGCAATTACGGCTCATTTCTCTAGGTTGCATACGGCAGGCGTCTGAACAGAATTAAAAGCACGAGCACGTGCAAAAATAATCCGCTTCCCAAGATAGTAAATGCTGAGGAGTTCTATATTAGAACACGCTGGGAGTGCTGACTGGCTAGGGCGTGATTAACCTAATAGGCTTAAAGTTCCACTTGCCATCCACATCTGTTAGGACACGGGCAAAACGCAGGCCCGTAATCCACGAGACTGAAGTCTTTTCGAATTGCCCTGCTGGTCACTAACAGCAGAGGGTTCAAAACTTGGGACCACAGTAGGACGACAGGCACCGTTACCTCCACACGGGGAAGCCAAGACAGTGAAGAAAGCTGGCTCTGAGTTTAGGCCACTGCACCAGGGACTTCAAAGGATTCTGGCTTGGAAACTGCCTGGATGGACTAGTAAGACTGACTTCTGCTCCTATTTCAAATCCTACTCTCTGAAGGTTGTGACACTTGTGGGTGGGAGATGACTACAAGGTGAAATCATGGGGTGTACACCTTCCCACAGTGAAATTGTTAACAGCGTTGCTAAGAGTGGCATCCAGTTTTTTAAAAAGCCGAAAGCAAATTTGCCAGGATGTCAGGGGGGCAGTGAAAGATGCTCCATCCCTTTGCCAGCTCAAATCTCCACCTGCTCTGACTCTGGGAGGGGCTTGTCCCAGGGACAGAGGCCGGCAGAGGAGCAGCCAAGTTCCAGATGGACTCAAACCAGGGCTGAAGGTCTTTGTCAGCTCACGAGAGATCCCACTGCAGGCAAAAGGAAAGATGTGGAAGGACTGATCCCAGAAACCGAAACCTCCCCATCCCAGCTGAACAAATTGCACAGCCACATGGCTAAGGACATTCCATTCAAGACACAGACCCACAGGTCACAAGGGGCAGACTTTTCTGGGGAAGAGAGTGAAGAAAGTAATTCCCAAGAAACCTCCAAATGGGAAAGGAAGCCAAAATGCCATAGGTCAGGCAAACAGGGCCATTGCTGCCAAACCATCTTTCCTGCTCCTAGGTCTGAAGACAAAATAGACTTCCCTGAGCCCCTGGTAAAGGCCCACCAGCATGCTTACGCCTATCTGCACTCCTGCCTCTCCAAATACGAGGCAATTCTGTGCGTCACCCATCGGGCCACCCAGACCCAGGAGCTGCTGCAGCCCATGGTCAGCTTCCTGCTGCAGTGCTTTGATGAGGTTAACCAGCTCCTAGGGGAGATCTCCAAGGATGGAGAAGTGCTCCTCCAGGAAGTTAGGGAGGATCTGGCTTGGCCATTGAAGCAAGGGGAGCCCCAGGAACAGCCAGATCTCCTGCAACAGCTTCTGCAGTACACAGTCAGCAAGCTGCAGGTGCTCCGCGGCACGGTGGCCTCGCTCACCAGCGGCGTCCTGGAGGGCTCCGGCAGCTACCTCCACAGCACCGCAAGCCACTTGGGACACAAGCTGAGCACAAAGAGGGGTGTGGATGAACGCCTCCTAAGGGCTCTGGGGCAATTGGAGAGCTTGGCAAGCGACCACACCGACCCTGGAGCGCAGGGTCTACCCTTGTGCTCTGAGGACAGTGGCATTGGTGCCGACAATGAGTCCGTGCAGCTGGCAGACAAGCTGAGCAAGCAAGCCAGCTGGGACTTAGGGCCGGAGCCTGCAGAATGGAAGCCAGTGATTTCACCCACAGTGGAGGCCAGGCTATTGGGACATGCCTGGCAGCAAAGTCCTTTCCAGATGGGTCCAGACGGACCCCAGGACTGCCCACTCTCAAGGCCTCCTACGGCAAAGGTTCAGCCAGCAGCACAGGGTGGAGCAGGGAGCCCACACCCCTCCAGCACTGAAAATACCACTTCCAGGCCCATCGGGAGGGGCAAAAGCACTCTGCGTGATTGCCTTGGGACTGAGAACTCCGTGGAAGTATACCCTCCTAAAGGCTCCAGGTTGATGGACACGCCATCCCTCAGCGAAGGTGAGGACAGCAGCCCAGAGGAGGAGGAAGACACTTCTCACCTAAGGCCGAGGTCTTCACCTTCTGGCCAGGAAAGCACATTTCAGCTACTGAGGAGCCCCCAGGCCCAGGAAATGATTCTGAAGATGAAGGAAGCCATCAGCGAAAGGATCAAGTTTGTCCCTGTGCCCTCAGGGCACCAAGACTGGGCTGAGGAGGAAGAGAGGAGGACAGCAGTCCCACCGAGACCTAGCACTGTCAGTGGCAGCAGGAGGGCCCCAGAGAGGCAGAGGAGGTCTCAGTCAGAGGGGTGTCTGAAGAGCCACATGGAAGACCCCACCCTCCAGGAGCTGCGGAGGGTCCAGAGAGACCTCAGCCAGAGGCTGGAGGCGTTTTACGCCCTGGCTGCACGACGGCAGGGGCAGAGCAAGGGGCAGGTTCTGCACCCCAGAGCAGCAGCTGGGAGGCCCCACAACAACTACAGGGTCACCCCGAGCAATACCATCAGCAAGCTGAAGGCATCCCTCACCAAGAACTTCAGCATTTTGCCAAGTCAAGACAAGAGCATTTTGCAGAAATGCAGTCCCCGCCCTGAAAGTGAACAGCCCTGGCAGGGAAAAGCTGAGGGGCTTCCAAATGCCATCCCATCAGGTGAGAGGGCCAGTGAGGCTCCCGGGGCTGAGGACTGGAACTTCAGGGGCCATGCCACCAGGACATCAGTCAAGAAACTCATTGAAACTTTCAGTGCCACTGAGAGTCTGAGGACACTTGGGGATTCCAAGGACTCCGGGCTGAACTCCTGCCTCAGGAAGTGGGGGGTCCCCATCATGCCTCCCAGATTTCCCATTTACAGGGGGCTTGCTCCTTTGTATCCAAAGCCCCAAATTTCTCCAGCAGCAGGCAGAGACTCTCTCAAGGTGGGCCCAGGCTGGAGACCCTTAGCTCCTGTCTTCCCCCCTCTGCTCACAGCAGAAGCATCCAAGAGTGAGGACCTCAATTGTGAAAATGAGGAGGGCCCAGAGCATCTCCCTCCACCACCTCTGGAAATCCTCATGGACAAATCATTCACCTCTCTGGAGCCCCCAGAAAGCAGCAATCTGGCAAGGTCCTCCCTTGAAGGAACCCACGTGCCAGGGCTGGGAAAGCCCAGCCCTGCCCGGAGAACGTGGGCTTCCTCAAAGCTCAGAGCTTCTATGGACCCCACTCACCTGCTTCCCAGCAAGAGCACTGCCACCCTCACTGGGCCCCGCAGTGCAGGGCCAGGGAGCAGCAGGAGTGGCTGGAATACCAGAAAGCTCACCTTGGACCTGAACCACCCGCCAGCAACCGGCCAAAACCCAGAGGTGGAGGGCAGCAGGGCTCAGAGTCAGGCACGAGCGGACAGGGCCGCAAGCCTCTCCAAGCATCCCCAGAAGGTAGTCTCCTGGCACCACTCTAGCCACACATCTGGGCAGACCAGGACCTCAGAACCCAGCCTGGCCAGACCAATTCGAGGGCCACGTTCTCCTGAGGCTCTAAGACAGAGCCAAGAGAGAAGCCCCCCAGTGGTCAAGAAGGCCTCTCCCACAAGGGCACACTGGACACCCCGAGCAGACAAGAGTCACCCAAGCCTGCCCTCCTGTCACAGACCTGCCCAGCCAAGTGTGCCCTCCGTGCACGGCTCCCCCAGCCCACCACTCAGCCCTCTGGCAAGCCCCAGGGTGCTAAGTCCCCCAACAGCGAAGAAAGGAGCTTCCCCACCACCCCAGCACAAGCTGCCCAGCCCTCCCCTGGTGAGCCCACCTGCTCAGCACAAGGTCTCCAGCCCCCCTACCCAGCGCACAGAAGCAAGTTCCCCTGCCTCTGGCCCCTCCCTATCTCCCCCAGCGTCCCACAGCCAGGAGCTCAAGGAAACAAAAGATTCTGAAGATAGTTGGGCAACCACAGCCAAAGCGCCTAGGAATACATGTTCCATATTCTGCCCGGCCACCTCCTCTCTGTTCGAAGCTAAATCGCCATTCTCAACAGCCCACCCACTCAGCCCACCATCACTGCCACCTGAAGCTGGAGGCTCGTGCGGGACCCCCACAGGATGCTGGAGGAGCAGCTCAGGGCCACAACCGAGGGCGGACTCACAGCGGGGAATGGCTCTGTGTGCCCTCAATCCTCAGCCCTTCGTCAGAAGGACAGCTTCTGACCGCCGGCCGGGCGTCCGCCTGCACCTGCCTGTCCTGGGTGCCACCAGCAATGCTTGTGAATCCCAGCATGGCCAGAGCAGGTAAGGAGAGTCCTAAGGTCCTCAAGAACCCAAAAGAGCCTTTGCGTATGTGGGTAGTATCTATCGCTTTTTACTATATTATAAATTAAAATTAAGAAATGTTTGAAATACTTATTAATTTAAAAAAACAAAAAGGACCCCATTATATGTTAACATAAATAATACATTCTTATGAAATGTAACTATATTTTCCGCAACAAAATCTAATGAAAAGAGTGGCACTGTCTTATATTTTTGCAAATCTCTTTAGTGTGTGGCTTCACAGAAAGACAGCTGAATTTTCAGGTCTGGTTCTGCAGTCAATCTGTTGGGATCTCATACATCATGTAGACTGGAAAACTCCACTCTACATTCATGAAAGAATGAGTGAAAAAGGGAAGTAACACCTTAGTACTATAACGAAGATAGTTTGGACCTCATGGACCCCCCTGAAAGGGCCTGGGGGACGCCCAGGGGACACGCCTTAAGAATGGCCGGTCCTGGAGGTGTGGAATATAAATGGCTGGCTTCCTCATTCCCCCAAGGACCTGCCCCCACTTCTCCAACCCAGCCTCATCTCCACCCCCCCTTCAGAGGTGTGTAGAGGAAGAACAAGACTCTTCATGAGCGCTGAGCACCAGAATCCAGGCAGAAGGGCTTCCACCCTTGCCCTTGGCAGAGTGAGTTCCAAGTGTATCTCTTTCATGAGAGGCACTGACTTGCATGTCATTGGCCCAGCCATGCTGACAGGCCTGCGCATAAGGCTGCAATGGGCCATGAGTCAAAGTATAGCCATCGCCTGAGCATTGAAAGAAGGACTCGTATGCTCAAGTGGTTATTTTATAGAATACATGGGGAAATGCATCTTTTCCAGAATGGTGGCATGGGGAAAAAATGTAAATCTGAGGCCTATTAGAGAGGAACTCATCCATATGTCTTGATATCAGATCAGACAAAGTTCAACCAGCCCCAGTCCTTGCTATCTTTGCACTGCCCACAATTGCGTAAATCAGCAGTTAATTTCTGCCAGAGTGGTGCGTGTTACAGACTTCACAACCTGTCACTGCATAAATGGTAAATTTTTACAAAGTACTCGGCAGTCAATTTTAAATAAAGATGCTATCTCAGGAAAGTTGTGCCTTATTATGTTATATAAACTTCCCCAGCCACTTGAAAGAAATGAAATATTATTTTTGCAAGAATCTTAAGGTAACATTGCTCTTTTCTTAAATCTAAAATGAGCCTCCTATACAGCACCTTTCATCTGAGAACCTCTATAAATGTTAATGCATTATTCCTCACACTGGCCACCTATTCAGTTATTAGATTTCTAAAACTGTGCCCTTCAGGAGGAGAGCTTGAGAGAATAGGGACAATAAAATGGCATTAATTAAAAACACGAACATTTAAAAACAGCAGGAGCAATAATAAAATAACATAAAATTGTTCAAGAAGAAAATAATGCCCTTCTCTCAGGCTTCTCCTCGGAATAGAGCAGCCTAAAACGTTGTTTTATGTCCTGAATCTCAACACTTGGAGACATGGGGGGAGGTGGAGAATTACTCGTAGCTTAAAAGAGAGAGGACAATGCATGAACAGGAGCCTTCCCAAGGTCGCGTGGAAGGTCACATAATGACTCGCACCCGTTCGTTCCCCTGTCTTCTGGTGAGACCACACCTCTAAGCCATTCCAAATTGAAACTGTGAGAACGTGATGGGGAAATCCTCATTCCCTAGCCCCTTCACCCGCTACCCAACCCTGTAAAGTTGGCGTCTGGGAGCAGAAGCACACCAGCTGTAGGAGCACCAAGCATTTGCTCCAAGGTCACGCAACAAGACAACAAGCCAGTGCCAGAGAGCCAGAAACTGCTCGGACACACAGTTTCCCCAGGCAGGGACCTGCAGGGACACAACCACACCCATTATATCTTGCAGCCGAGGCAGGCTTGCAGAATGAACTGGCCTGCATCCGGCGTTGACGCCCTCCCGGTCATCCCGTGCTAGGCACGAGCCCCTTTTATAGAAAAAATGATGATGTTTATATCCTCCCGGTCTTGGAGCCCAGGGGACTGGGAACAGTCCTTGCAGGCTGACCCAGGAAGCTCAGTTGCTGAGCTTCAACTGCTACTTATGTGTCGAATCCCCTGTGGAGGTGTGTGTCTCTAGGTCTCAGCATGCTGGGGCGCTGTGAGCATCAAGAGGGTCCAGACTTTGTCCCCTAAATGTGGCACTTTTAGTCTTTGCCTGAACTGGGCCGTCCGGGCAGGAGCTCTCTGCAACCCTCATCTCGTTTCCTGGATCAGGCTGCCTAGGCAGCCTGCCTCCCCAGCAGTTCTGGGAACCAGTAGAACCACAGCCACATTGTGGCAACCAGGAAAACCAACCTCCTAGCCTGATCCTCAGGCAGATGTGGAAGCTGGTTGGGGTTGAGGAAGACACAGTTCTAGGACCAAATCATTTGTCAGACCTCAGTGTCAGCCTCTGCTGACGCTGCATACCACAGCCTGTCCTCTGGACATGCCCCTCCCATTCCTGCCAGCCACTCCAGCTGGGGAGCAGCAAAAGGTCGTGGATGAAGTGCATCCTGTATATGCCTTCCACTGCTCCAAAAGGCGCACAGGGAGAGGAAGTAAGTAAGGTGGGAGATGTGGCTCACAAATCACACTGGGTCCTGCAGGGATCTGTGATGGGCCTGGAGGCCGACACAGATGAGACAGGCTTTAAGGAACACAGTGAGTTCTTCACTGCCTGAAAATCATGTATGTATGGCAGTCTTAGTGCCCGCTCCACCTCAGCCCTTATTCCTGTCACCTTGATCTTGTTAAAATCCAAACTCAAACTTGTCTTCCATTGGTTTGACGTCCATGTAAGCCTAACCACACAAAGCTGAGCACGCTGTGTAATATAGCTCATGGAATAGTCAAGAACATGTTGTCATGGGCAGAGAGAAGGGCTCCCAGTCTGTGTATGTGGGAAGTTGGGTCCAGTCCTGGCCCTGGGGCAATTGATGGAGAGACTCTGATCTTCAGGTGCCCACCTATAGTATGACAGGGTTGTTTCTAGGGTCTTTCCAGGTGTGACTTCCCATTCATGCTACAAAGCAGTGCCAGAGTGACTGCTGACCGGTCACTGAGCAATTACCATGTGCTAGTTGGTACGCTAAGAGTTTTACATGCTTCACCCAATATTGATACCTTTGAGTGCCCAATGGGATGGATACTATTATTTTCTTCATTTTACAAAGAAGGAAACTGAACCAGAGAGATTAATTAACACGCTACAGGTCACACAGCTGGTAAGCAGAAGAGCCTTGAGCCCAGGCAGCCAGACTCCATCCTCCACGCAGTAATGTGAGGCTAGCCTGCCAGCACACACCCAGTATGGCTTTCTGAGCTGGTCCCCCTTCTGGCCTAGACTGCTCCAGTCTTGGGACCACCCTCCATTCTGTATTCCCAGAGCACACGGGGTGTCCCTCCCCACTCACAGCCCCTCTCGCTGTATCACTCAGCAGCGGGAAGCTCTGTTCTAGCCAAATGCCTGGCCTGCGCCAACTAGTTTCCATTTTACTCCTTTCAGGAAAAGGGTGGCAGCTGAGCAAAGTAGGGTTTTTTTTTTTTTTTTTGCTGTTATTGTTGATGGTGTTTTTAATTCAACTAGCTAAATGTAGCCCTTTATTAAACAAGAAGTGCTTTAAAAACAAAAACAAAATAAAAGTCTGGCTCCCAGAACTCCTGCGGGAGTTGCTTTGTTCAGAGCAGCAGGATCCTGGGCATCATGGCAAAGAACAGGACTCAACCCGTCAGCGGAAACCCCAGGGGATTGGCTCCCAGGGTGCCCAAGCACAGTGGGCACGCACAGGGACGGCAACCGCAGTCGAACCTGATACAGAAAGACAGAGGCCTGGCACTGAGGGTCCACCGGGCCTGTGGCTGAGACAAACAGGGAGGGACGGACAGAGGCAGAGTGGAGAGCAGGGGAGGGGCCGGAAGGAACAGGAGAAGAGTGTCTGATCTGCACCTGTTCTTTCTCTCAGCAGCAGCAGTGAGGAGAGCCCCAAGAAGGACGCAGATCCGTGGTGCAGCCGCTGCACCCCAGAACTGAAGGGTGGCGGCAGAGATGCATCTCCCCCAGAGCTCTGCGTGCTGGGCCACGGGCTCCAACGGGAGGCCCCCACCAGCTGCACCCAGGACAAGCCCCAGCAGAAGGAAGCAGCCTGACAGGCTAGCCAACACTGATGCCAGCCACCCCTGGAAGGCAAAGGGTGACAACTAAGCATCAGGCTGTCCTATAGATGGTGGGACAACCAAACTCTTATTGAGGTGTCCTAGAAAGGCCTGGAAGGTGAGCTGCGCAGAGGGTCTGCTACCTTCTAAACATTCACTATTTTCAGTCCCAGATCCTGCTTTGCCTTGGGATTCAAAGGTTCACTGTAACTTTGGACCCCACAATGACACTCTTTAATCCTTCAATTACTGGCCTTAATTTAGGGGGAAAATGTATTTATCGCATGCTTGATGGGCCTGGTGTTTTACCTGGGGACGTCATTTAACCCCCACAACGAGTGAAGCAGGTAGCATTCTTCGGGTTTTGCAGTTAAGAAAACCAGAGACCCCACCCAGCAGCTGTCTTGCCTGAGGTCACATAGCTAGGAAGAGAACACAGCAAAACCTTGAACAGGTGAAAGACAAAATCTATTGTCTTTCATTACATCTCATTGCCCATGACTAGTCCATCACTCCGTCTGCCTGAAACATGCGTAGTTGTACAGATTGTTGGAAAGCTGTGGTCTTTTAAGGTCAAATAGTGGCACAGCATTGAAGTCCCCATTCCAAGCTTTGTTTAGAAGCTAATTGTTTCAGGGATAAGAAGACTGAGGTGGAATTAAGATACAGCCCCACCCACCCTCTTTCCTTTCCTCCTTCCCAAGCTCAGCTCCAAAGCCCAAACATAAAGCTGCCAGCCTGCTAGCTCAGCCTTGCTGCCTCTCAGCCTAAGCGTGTCTCAGAGGCGTGTCTCAAATGCTCTGCCCTACGCATCCACATGCCTCGCAGGCTGAGTGGGTACAACAAGCCTCCCAAACAAGCAGGGACAAGCAGCCTATTCTCTGTGTCCATGGAGGCTGGAGCTCTGGGGGATGCGGGGGCGGGGGGGGGGGGTTGTTGAAGGCGCGCGCGCGCACATACACACATGCCAGTCTCCCCCAGGGGCTTCTCAGCCAACTTTGTTCCCAGGTCATCTGCAGAACTTCTGCTGGAGTTGAAATTGAAGTGAGGAACAGCCATTCATGCCAAAAACCTGCTTCTGCCAATGAACTAGATATTTGCTACAGATCTTGGAATTTTTCCACTGGAGGCTGTGGCGTACTTTCCATTTAGAAAAGAATTTGCAGTAATTGGGTGATTCAGTGCTGGCTCAGTGAGTTGTCAAAAGACAAGAATTCTCACCCACAGGGTACAGCTAAGGGACAATCCTCCAGATCTGCTGCAAAACTGATTTTTTAAGTTTAGGAAAATTATAGGCTTCAAGTCTTTTCTTGTTGAAATAGATCATGACTCAAGAACGTGTTAAACTGGGTCCTGGGACTACAGGTACCTTCCCCAGGGATAGGCTGTGACTCCAAGTCAATGAATCCCACTTTGACTTGTCCAGTTATTAAAATACGAATAATCTCTTCAGAGGCACTCAAGGAACAGTTGATTAAACTGCAAAGAGGGGTAGTTTACCCTCCCCTCTGTTGGGAAATGTCTGTCCACAGCCAGCTATATGCTCACATTTGCTGTGTAGCCTCACTAACCATCGAAACAGAGCCCAGGCAGCAGCAGGGCCAGTTCTGGGGCTGAGCCACACCCAGCCACAGGCATGGACCCTGGGAACAGCCTGGGCTGCAAACAATGGGAGGAAGTCCAGCTACCCAGGCAGGGCAGGGCTGAGGTAAGTGTATGAGAACAGCCAGGTTTAGGAAACTTACTTGATATAGATCTGGGCAGTCTCCCTACACGGTTCGGCCAGTAGCGTGGGTAAGAGGGGGTGGGCCCTGTGTAGACTGGGCACTGAGCTGAGCATGCAGGAAACCAGCAGTGTGGAGAGATCCAGATCGCAAGTAAGAGGGCTGTCAGAAAGCAGACCCCACCCTGTGCTAGGGTTTAGGGGTAGGCTTCCTGGAGGTCTGAAGAAACAAAGCAGAACCCCAGCTACAAGGAGACTGGACAGGGACACAGTTGATGAAACTGGGATACAACATGGGGATGTTACCACAGGAGTGATAAAAAGTCTAGTTACTGGAACCAGGATATGAAGCGGGCCAGATCCACAGGGAGTGGAGTGAGGCTGAGTCTCCAGCCCAGGCTCCCCTTAAAGAGTCTCATCTTACACGTTTTGGGGATGATTTGAGTGTGTAGGTGGGGGCTGAGTGCACCCAGCTTCTGCCATGAGAGCTAGAGGTGGGGAGCCAGACAGCATATTACATCATGGAGGGGGTCAGCATCAGAGAGAACGCCCTGGAAGAGTCTGGAATGAACCATTGCTGTTCTTCATGAGTGTGCCTGGCAGGAGGCTCTCCCCAAAGCTAGGCTGGAAAGCAGCAGCCAACACCCACCCCTCTCGTGCTACAGCAGCCATGGAAGAATACAGGACTCCTCCTGCCATCAGCCATGGAGCAGGTCACGACTCCTCCTCATCCTTCTACATTTACTGAGCACCTACTCACGCCAGGACAGGGCTAGGCTCCTGCCATATATCTCTATGTGTAATGAGAGGCCCCCGCTGCCTCCAGGCCCAGGCAGCAGGGACAATGAGCTGGTGTAGCCATCCTGTTGCCCAAGGACCCAAAGGCTTCAAGAATCCCAAGTCAGCTTTCCTAGGGGAAAAGGGGAGGGATTGCCAAGGCCAAGGGTCTAGGAGGCAATAAAGGTCAAAGGTAAAGCAGTGCCAAGTGGGCACAGGTCAAAGATGTGTTTTTGGCTATCATCCCAACTACCAGACTTAGCCCAAATTACATGCGAATTAGACTTTGTACAAAAGAAGTTAAATCCACCACAACAGTCCACTTATGTGGCATCAACTCCATTTCACCACCCCCAGAGCCGAGGCCTTTCCTCAGACCCATGTCTTTGGCTCTGCCTTAGGGAGCACACCGCTGGTGGCCATGAGGGGCAAGCCAGTGCCACAGCTTTTCAGATGTCACTCTTACCCACCCTCTCTGCCTCCACCCAAGAGCCTTGGAACTCACTGGGCCCAATCCACTTCCTGTGCTCAAGGGAGAAGGGGGAGCAGGTTTTTTTTGTATTGTTTTGTCTTTTTAAATTAATTAAGTCAATGGACCCAACTCATCAAGAAGGAATGTTGGATATAGAGACAGCAGGAATCCACCACAGGAGATCAATTTATATTGTGCATATTATACCCAAATTCTTATTTGGGCCAACTCCTTTCTGGGGGGTGTATGGCCTCCTCCTCCACACCCACAGAGACCCCCACAGCTGCAAAAAGGGAGGTGCTCAGCTGGCTCCTTACCAACATAATACTAACATGGCAAATAGTTCTGCCTCAAGGGAAAAACACAATTTTTTGGTTCCATCAAAAGGATTCATGGAGAAAAAAAGCAAATATAATATTCTGGCAGAAAAGTGATAGCTTTTTGCAAGTATAAATACAATCTTCAAGATGAAATATAACTTCCCTCCACAGCTTGGGTCTGTGTGGTTGTTTACTATAAACAGCAAGTATTTTCCCTCCTTACATCGTATACCCAGTTCAGAACCTAAAATAATCCATGTTGATAGAAAATGCAGGGCAGACAGACCAAAGAGACTTTTCTTTCGTTGTGAAGAGCTTATATTTGACAAGATTTGCCTCATAAACCCTACAATGTGAATGAAAGAGAGTTTGACAAATATATTCTTTTTTCTAAAATAAACCAGTATTTTGCATGTATCAGGGGAGCCAGTGCAGTGAATTATAAGTGTCAACACGTTTGTCAATTGATCATTTGGTTGACTGCTTACAGGCTGCCAACACCCACTCTATCTTCCAAAGGAAAGCTTTTCAAAGGTAATATATTTTTGAGTAGCCCCACATCAAAGATTCTGTTGACCTGCCATAAAGTAAATGTGTTCTGAGCCTATATTAACAGAACATTTTATACTGCACTGTGGTTTACTCCCTGTGCCTGCCTGAAGTTTACATAAAGTTTCATCAATCCACCCAGACATTTTTATGAAATGTAATTAAAGATGCGTTGCACACTCAGAGGAGTGAACAGTTAATTCACTCAGCACTCTAATTCAATTTTATGGAGGCCCCTGGACACTGCTGGCTTGATTACACTCATGGACTTCAGAAAGTAACTTTGTGGATAGTCTGTGGGTCCTGCGTCAGGTGACTACAGAATTCGACTGATCTAGTAGCCCAAGATCTGAATGCTGTAATTCCAGACACTCTTGAAGTCTAGCACACGAGTCAACCCCATGCGCAATGCCCATAGACAAACCCGATAGTCCTGAATTAGAGGGAGAAGGAACAAGGAAGAGGAGGAGAAAGAAGGAGGGACATGATGAATGTGACAGTCGCCCTGGGGAGCCAGAGTCGATCCCAGAGTTGATGGTTGGAATTAGGACACAGGAGCTGAGGCCAGACACCTCCATCACCCCAGCCTGTGACCTGGCTTCATTCTTTTTTTTTTTTTTTTTTTTTTTTAATTTTTTGTTTATTGCAGTAACATTGGTTTATGACATTGTAAAAATTTCAGGTGTACATCATTGTACTTCTATTTCTGCATAGATTACATCATGTTCACCACCAAAATACTAATTACAACCCATCACCACACACATGTACCGAATTATCCCTTTCACCCTCCTCCCTCCCCCCTTCCCCTCTGGTAACCACCAATCCAATCTCTGTCTCTATGTGTTTGTTTATTGTTGTTATTATCTACTACTTAATGAAGGAAATCATACGGTATTTGACCTTCTCCCTCTGACTTATTTCACTTTGCATTATACCCTCAATGTCCATCCATGTTGTCACAAATGCCTGGATTTCATCGTTTCTTATGGCTTCATTCTTAAACCATCTTTTGAGCCACCTTGGGGATCTGAATTCAATCCCTCCTCCATTTTTGTTTTTAATGTTCATCTCTGCCATCTCTGCACTTTAAGATTCTGATTAAGAACAGAACTCAATACCGTTTCCCCTCCTTCCAGATCTGCGCTTTGATCCTTGAAGAAAGTTAAAAACAGCTGTCAAACCCAGCTAAAATTGACTTCCTTCTTGAAAGATTCCATGTCTTTCAAAGTGAAAAGACTTTAAAACATTTTGCTTGCAATCACAACTACATATGTCAAACATACCAAACGGAAAAAAACAAATTAAGCTTCAGAATCTCCCGTTTATTCGCATGTTGAGTTGTGGGTGACTGTCAGTCAGATGATGGGAATGACTTTAGTGCTTTCTGAACAGTGGGATTTATTGGGATGAGGCTATAATGCTTTTCTTTTTTTATGTGTATAATGCTCTACTTTTTCAAAATACAATTATTTACACTGTTTTATTTGATCTTTAAAAAATCCTATGAGAGGAACAAAGCAAGCATTTTTTCAATACCTTTTACAAATGAGAAAAAGGAGGCTGAGAGAGGTCGAATGTCTTGCTCCAAAGACACATGGCCAGTTAGTGGCAGAACTAGGGCCCCTAGCCCCTGACCAGCCTTGGTTCTAACACCTACTGTGAGCAATATTCAGAATATTGGGAGGCGGGGGGAGCGGCAGCCCTAGAAAAAGATACCATAACCTTCTTTGAAAAAAACCTCAGTTTTCTCTAACATTTACAAATAGGAAATTATTTTTCATATCCAGCCAAAGTCCAGTTGTAATTTTAGCCATTCCTCTTAAACTAGCTTGGATGGAAACTCAAAACAAAATTTCCAACAGAATTTTTAAAAATAATAATCCTCTCTACTTACCTCAACCACTCCCCAAGCTTCCCACACAAGCACATATAAAATTGCTCTGGCATCAAGAAAGAAAGAAAAGTCTTTTCCAAAATATCTTTGTTCCTCATTGCCACAAACCCCTGAAGTGGGCTTCCGGGTAAACCCCCGGCAGGAGCAGATGACACTTCGAGAGACAGCTCTGACACTTCATTGTCAGAGCCTCAAAGCAGTAAAAACCAGTGGATGAGGCAGCAAGGAAATATAGACCTTGGGAAACAAACTGCCTTCATGAAAATTGTTTATCTAGCTTTTTTTCTCCTCCTTTGAAAGGGGACAGGATTGGCTGTGTGTACAAAACCTGGTGACCTTTTAAAGCTATTGTTTAGTCAACAGCTTCTGACACTAGCCGCAGAGGCGCTGGATCACTTTCTGGACATAAAAATTCTCGAGGAGAGCCCAAGGTGATGCTAATAACAGCTGTCAACCCACAGAGAGGTAATTATAAAGCTGTGATCAAAACAAAACAAAACCTTCACATGTTACAGCCTTCTTCCCTGAAACACCAGGTGACAGGATATGGAGAGGCCATAATGACCCTGAATAAGCCTCACTAATAAGGACCAAACTGGAACCCCCTCAGTGGTCCCTGACTCAGCAACACCCACCTGGTGAGCAACCGGAGTACACGGTGATGCTGCCCTGCCACCTGCCCAAGGGACTCCTGGAGCCCCGCTGGGAACAGCAGTCAGAGCACTGCTTCTCCAACCCACCTGATCCTAGGAATCACTCAGCTGCACGAGAATTTGCAGGCTCCCAGGCCCCTTGCTGGAGGGACAGATCTAGAGCTGAGACTAGGAATCTGAATTTTTAACAAGCACCCATCCCCATCTCCCTGCTCCCTCCCCCAAGCAATTGTTTTCACCAACCATGTTTGGGAAATACAGGCTTAGGGATGCTGACTCCCAGGTGCGGGCAAGCCTGGGAACCTAACAACCACTGAGAGCTTTGGGACTGTGGCAGAGGCTCTCGACCTTGAGGGTGTCCCAGGGGTCCTCACTTCAACAAGCACCACGGGTACTGCTGTTGCCAGCAGGCCGCAGTCCACACTGTGCCTACATCTTCCCCATGCCGGCAGCCTCCAATCACGGCACAGCTCAAGCCTTCCCTTTTTTCCACTATAAAGCTTTTCTACTCCTCTGCCTGCCCTTGAGTCTCTGCCGAAACACAAGTGACCGTGGCTGACTCCCTTGCTATAGCAAGCTCTGAATAAACAGTCTTTGCTTTTTTCATTGGCTGTTCTTCATTTATTTCCACAAATCCTGTCCCCACCAAGGCCATGGTTGGTTAGCCATGAGCAGCATGCCCTGATGATCAGGTCAGACCAAGCAGACCTAAAGACCCCCTGCCCCAAAGTTTTTAAGGGCAAAACTCTGGGGCCAGCCTACTTCCAGGAGACCATGGGATTTCAACTGGTCCTCTCAAGGGGCTCAGACTGACCCAAAGGGAGGTAAATGTCTTAGAGCCATAGAATACCCTAGAGCAGGTCAGGGGCTTTGAAGCCAAACAGACCTGAGCACAGATCCAAGCTTTAACCACTTTCTAGCTGTGAATTGGGACCTGGCCCCCACAATGTGGTCCCCGCCAGACCAGCAGTGTTGACATCACCTGGGGGCTTGTTGGAAATGCTGAATCTCAGGCCCCACACCAGACCTGCTGAATTGGAACGTACTTGAACAAGATTCCCAGTGATTTCCATGTACTGGTGGAGGTAGCTTATCAAGCATCTCTGAGGCCTCGTTTCCTCACTGGGAAATGGAGGAAATAATATCTTCCTTATGAGCTGTCAAGAATGACAGACCAGGAACATCGCAGATATTCAGTTAAGAAGTTGGCTCCTCCTCTCAACTTCCCTTCTTGGGGCTCCATTTTCCTCCCTCCGGTACCAGGGGACAGAATATGACCCACTTTACCTTCATCATTTCTCCCTTCCTTTTCCAATGGCAGAACTGAGTTATAAAGAAAGGCAAATGCTTTCAGCAAGAAAGTGTTCTGCCATCCTCCAAATCCTTCTGCCCCCCGGGCTGAGAGTCAGAGGAGGAGTGGAGGGGAGGGAACATCCCTGTAGGAAGAAGGGCTTCCAGATTTCTTCTCCTGTTGGAGGTGGGTTTGGGAAATGCTGAGGGTGGCTGTGAGGGAGGTGTCAAGTAAGGAGAAGGAGGAAGGCAACTGGAGAGATGACAGGCCCCCAAACCGTGAGAACAGCCCTAACTTCCTAGGAGAGAGGGCAAAACATGCTCTACCCTCTGAAACAAGCCCAGGGCAGGGTAACAGTGGGTCTCAGGCTTCACAAAGCTCCAAGGCACATTCTCTCTTCTTCCAACTCCAAGGGCAGCGGAGCACAAGACCTTGATCCTAGGTGCTCCTAAAGCAATGACCCCAAAAACATAATGGCCAATATTTGTTGAGTGCTGCCTCTGCTCATGGCCTTGTGCTAAGCACTTTACAAGAACCATCTCATTAATCATCACAATAGCCCAGTTAAGGTGGGCATTGTTGTCATCTCCCCCACCACATACACAACACACACACACACACACACACACACTGGATTGATAAGATCAGCAAGGTTAACAAGTGGGTCTAAGGCCACACACCAGCAAGCAACAGTGCCTGGACTTGAGTCTAGCTTCTCTGACTCCAGTGCCTGGCCTCAGTCTCTATCCCCAACCCCAGGACACCCCAGTGCTGTTAGGTGAGGAGATCTGGCAGGCCAGAAGCCCACAAGGCCAAAGCCATCACCACTTTCAATGTCTTTGATTTTACTGTGGTTTCGGAATTTGGCCATCCATTAGAATCACTTGAAGAGAAAAGAAAAAAAAAGAGAAGAGAGAAAAGAAAAGGAAAGAAATGGGTAAAGAATGTATATCTTCTTTATACACACACACAATGGGATACTATTCAGCCACGAGAAGGAAGGAAATTCTGCCTTTGCAACAACTTGGATGGACCTTGAGGGCCTTATGCTGAGTGGAATAAGTCAGACAGAGATAGACAAATACTCTATGATTTCACTTATATGTAGAATCTAAAAAAGCCAAATTCAGAGAAAAGGACAGTAGAGTGGTGGTTGCCAGGGGCTGTAGGTGGGAGAAATGGGGGCGATGTTGGTCAAAGGGCACAAACTTCCAGTTAGAAGATTAACAGATTCTGGGAATCTAATGTATAGCATGGTGATTATAGCTAATAAATCTGTATTATATACTTGAATGTTGCTAAGAGAGTAAATCTTAAATGTTCTCAACACAAAAAAGAAATAGTAATTATGCGATAGACGTGTTAGCGTCTAACTCTGTGGTGGTAATCATTTTGCAATATATAAATGTATCAAATCGACAGTTTGCACACCTTAAACTTACACAGTGTTATGTGTCGATTATATCTCAATAAAGCTGGGGATGGGGATAGAAAGGAAAGAAAAGATAGCTACCTGATTCCCATCCCATACCAGTTGAATCCAAAATCCCCCGGGGGTGGGGCCCAGACATCAGTATATTTTTTAATCTCACCAAATGACTCTGAAGCACAGCAAGAGTAGAGAAACATTTCTCCACTCAGAAGGTAAGAGATGAGGCAAGAAAGACACAACAAGACAAGAAGTGGGGCCTTTAGGAAAATTTTCCTAAAATCTGAAAAATTCCTAAGCAGTTACATGTTCTCAGACCAGCCTTGGGTCCTTGATTCTCACACTGGAGAGAAAGAGAGAGAGAGAGAGAGCTCTTCCACAGCTACAGGCTATATTCCCACTCCCAAGAGCATCTTAAGCAAGTAGAGCTCCCGGCCACACACACACAGCCAAGCAGTGAATGGGGTGGCCTCGGCTCAGACCCACCCCGGCTCTCAGGACAATCTCCATTTCCCATGACCGGCTTCCACTGGGACTCGTTCTTGCCGGCCCTGCCAACAGGCCCAGGCCCAGGGTACTAATGCGCTGTCTTCCCTTTGTTATAAAAGTAATGACATGGGAAACCTTTAGGGACTGAAATTCCCTGAGGCACCAGAACCACTCAGCACCCCTACCCATGGGGTTGTGCCAGAGGTGTCGCCACAGAGCCCAGCTGCCCAGAGACTCGATTAAAACCTGAAATAGTGAAGGAAAACAGGATCACGCAAAGATTATTCTTTGCTTTTCAGCTGTTTTCTATTGTTTTAAACACCTCCCCCCATGAGGATGGGTACAGAGCACAGGAGACAGGAAGCTTCTTGTCTGAAGTCCTACTTGAAGATAGGACCCAAATGTGGGAAGATGGGACAAGGCTTTTTTGTGTGTGTGTGAGGAAGATCAGCCCTGAGCTAACAAGCGATGTCAATCCTCCTCTTTTTGCTGAGGAAGACTGGCCCTGAGCTAACATCCGTGCCCATCTTCCTCTACTTTATATGGGACGCCACCACAGCATGGCTTGACAAGCGGTGCACCGATGTGTGCCCGGGATCCAAACCTGCGAACTCTCGGGCTGCCGAAGCAGAGCGCACGCACTTAACAGCTACGCCACCAGGCCGGCCCCGGACAAGGCTTTTGAGCTTACTTTCTGCCTTCAAAATCCCTGCCAGACTCTACATCCCTGGGCTCCTACGGTTCTAAAAATTCCTGAAATCTGATGGGTTCTAGGATCTTGACAAGCAGAAAATGTCAGTCTCCAAACCAAATCCAAAAGGTCTTCTCAGACTCCAAGCAAACACAATTAATTAAATTGTGTAAAACTTTACAAGTGTTATTTTGGATTTTTGACGGCTCCCTGTCTAGCAGGCCTTTCATCTGGTTCAGTCAGAATCAACAGAGGACAAGGCGGTTGTGGGGAAGCCCCTGCTGGGGTCACAATTAGGTGAGAAGCGGCTCACGCTGGGGCTGGAATTACCCAAGTCACAGTTAAGCTGCCTATTAAAAGCCCAAGTCCCAAGATAACTGTGCCATGCCCAACCTCACCCCAGGGCATTTGGGGGTTGCGGGGGTGGGGGGGGCGACCTAGTTACACCTGGCAACACAGGCAAGATGGAAAAGCAGCTTCTTCAGCCAGGGGCACCCACGGGGTTTAAAAATACATAAGTGAGTCGATTTGGGGCTTCCCAGCCTGCTCTGGGCCGGACTCCCCAGGGGGGACTCAGTACAGTGATGTGGAACTGATGTTATACCCAGGGGTGGGTGACAGTGGAGAGGGGCCCATGGGTGGGACCTGCCAGAAAACTTGCTGGCATGAAGCCTCAGCCTCCTGGATCTGTTCCAGGGTGTTGCTGTGGGTCTGGCCTCCTTGGCTGGCACTGGGATGTTGCCCCTTCAGCCTTCACCTTACCTATGTGTTTGAGGTAATGACCTGAGCTCTAATTCTTCCTGGTCACATTGTTGTCAACCTGCCGCTGGCCCCAGGCAAAGCAGAGCCACCCCTACTGTGTCCAGAGCCCAAGCCCCAGATGTCCCCTTCTCACTGCCCCATTTCTTTGGCTGCTCCATCAGTGGGAAACGCCTTCTCTCAGCTTCCTTAGGTCCTGGCCCATCCAACATGCCTCTCCAGCTTCGTGATCCGCCAAGCTGGAGTAACCCGTGCAATTTCAGAGCTTCCCCCTGACGTCTGCATACCGTGTAGCACTTTACCTTCTACCACGTGCTTTCGCTTATGCTATTTCAAGTGTGAAACATCATCTAGTCCTCTTCAGAACTGGCCAGAATGCCAGCTTCCAGAGAAGGCTTTTAGTCATGAAAACATCTGACTCTCCTTGCCTTTTGAAAAGCTGGATGGATCCCTTTAGAAGGTTCCTATAGGACCAACAGATGCTGCACTGAAGATTTTGTAAGGCAGACGCACGATGCCCCCGGAGATGTTTGTTACATTCACCTCAAATCAGGCTCGTACCAAGTGGACTGGATTTGAATGACCAGCTCGGGGCCTCTGGGTCAGGAGGGCTTGTCCAGCTGCTCACAGACAGGGGCCTAGGCCCCCAAAGGGTCTGCAACCTGTAGCTCTGTGCTACGCTTTTTCTCCCTAACTTTTCTTCTCCGTATCATCTGCAGCTGGTTTTGCTGTTGTCATGTTTTGTTTTGTCACAAACCTAGTTACTGGAAAATTCTCTGATGTTAAAAAAGTGCAAGATAATAAAACCTTAGAAAAATAAATAATTCTTTTATTTCTACTGCAAAACATACTATGTACATCTGGAACTCTAAGGGAAAGTAGACCAGGAGATTATTCCATCATAAAAATAAAGTCAGCTGAAAAACAACGATTGCCCATTTCAGATCCGGCTTGAATCCAGCTGAAAGGGGCGTGAGCTGCCAGTTGTCTTGGTATCAGATGCCACGCCTCTGTCGGTGACCTTGGGGCTGCCTCACAGGGATTCCGTGTTGAAGAGTTCCTGGAGCGTTTGGAGGACTTTCTTTGGCTGGGCAGCAGCCAAGTCCTGTAGCTGGGAGCCCATCTGCTCCTGGAGGCTCCTGGACAGCTGGCGGACCGCCGTGCGGACGTTCCCGCCGTGCCCAGGCAGGACACCGTTCCCGATCATGGTGTTCAGGAAGTACCAGAGGACCGGAAGGACATGGCGCTCCACAGCCTGGGGTTTTCGGGGGTAAACCGAGGCCACCAGCACTGTTGGGCAGAAAACAGGGAGAGTTACTTGAGTCAGGCACTCTCCCTCTCCCACTGCCCTCTCTTGGGACATGAACTCTGTCCCCCAAAGGGCAGGCAGCCCAGCAGAGCCAACTCGTCCATTAGACATACTACCTAGGGCTCACGACACATTTAGGGGCCCATGGAAATGTTTTAATTTCTTTTAAAATCAGAAGAAAAAAAATATGAAGATATTCAGATGTTTATACCAATCAGTCATAGAACATAATTTTTAACATATTTTTTATAGAAGAAAGGCAAAAGTGCTCAAGGTCCATCAGAGTCATAATCAGGCCCCGCAGCCCAGGGGAGAGGAAAGACGGAGACATGCCTGGACTGCAGTCCTGCCGCTGCTATTTACCGTGTGAGTGAATTGTTGTGTGAGCTTGAGCAAGCCACCCAACCTTTCTGAGCCTATTCCCTAATCTGTAAAGTAAGGATGATAATCCTGAACCAAACTCTTGAGATTATTAGAGATTAGATAATAAATGTACGTGAAGTGTCTATGTAGGTAGGCGTGTGACAATTGGTGGCCAGTACTGGTGTTGATTTCATCCACATTACCACCTCTGAGAGTTCACACAGAGAAAATGTACTGGGGAGAGAAGTCAAGACCCTCTCAAATGAAGCATTCTAGAAAATAAAACAGCCAGCGGGAGATAAGACCAGTGTGGCCTTCCCGGTGTCTGATGCCAAACCTCACGGAAAGAACAGCAGTAACCCAGGGGGCGTGAACGTGTTTTGTAAACCATCCAGCTCTGCACAGACCCTTCATCCCAGTGATGAACCTCCAAATCTGGTTACCCTAGGCCCCCTATCTTCTCTAAACCCCAGAAAACCCAGAAGCAGGCTAAATCTGCCAGCAAGTCCTCTATCACAGGCTAAATGCCGGGGCTGCACCCAATGTCAAAGCCACATCACGGGCCACCTCAAGTCTCTTCGGAGGGGCTGCTCCTGCCTTCACCCATGGCTGTGTTACCCTAAGCATGTTCGTGCTAACGATGCTTGCTTTACAATGAGTGCGCTCTGTCTGTCATCCTGCCAAAGGATAAGTGCTGGTGAAGGCAAATGATGCTGAGAGAAGCACCTTGTTTATTTATGGGACAAAGAAACTAGAAGGTTCCCTGGGCCGAGACATGCCTGGGAAACTAACACTGCCTGAGTCCTGAGTCTGGGGCTCAGAGCTTTGCAGTGTGACTCCATTTCATTGTCATAGCACCCAAGAGGCAGGACACTCGTCCATTTCACAGGGGAGGAAACCAACACTCAGGGGTCAAGGAGCTCACCCAAGACCACACAGCTAACAAGGCAGAGGACAGAAGCCAAGCCTGCCTCCAGAGCCCGTGCTCTTTCCAGCCCTCGCTGCCCCTAACCTCTAGGGGTTCCTCATTTCAGAGGCTGGTCTGAAGCTTTATTTTTAGCGAAACCCCCAATTTGTCCTTCCTTCATTAGTTTAACATCATCCATTCCCCCAGGATATCTTCCAGCAGGAGCCTCCGGGGCCGCTCTGATTTCAGAGCCAGCCTAGGACAGCAGGAAACCAGAGAAGATGACCTGGGCTCCCTCAGCTCAGCCTCACACTCTCTGTGCCATTTCCGGTGGAATGTGTATGTTGTCTTTCAGGCCATACCCTCAGGGTTCCTGCGCCCCACACTGTGGGGCTTCCCTTGGGGCTCCCCACGTGTCACAGAGCCCTGAGAAGTAAAGGTGGTCCTCATTACTGGGAAGAGCAGGACTGCACCCAATGAGTCAACCAAGCCATGTCAGCATTGAGCAGCTTCGTGAAGTGGGACAAAGAGCTGAGAGTTACTTCCCTGTCCTGGAAACAGGCTGCGAAGGGAGGGCACAGGAACAGGAAAGCCACCCAGTCAGCCCCAAGGAGCGAGGGAGGGAATGGGTAGGGGGAGAGAGGGGAATGGAGAAGTGGAGATAGGAGGGGGACAGCCAGAGGGAACTTAAAGACAACCAATAACCCTGATTAGCCACCTACAATGAACACTGTAACTCAAAGGTTTCCTAAATCTCCACTGAATCTCACCTGCAAATGAAGGGGAGAAGTGTCCCAAGAACCAGGCCCCCGCAGGGCTCCCCCAACCCCACCAAAGGGCAAGGGGTTCACCTTGCCCTAACCTGCCACACCTTACCTGCTCCTCCAACAGGGACAGGCTGTACTTCACACCTGGCCTCTCCCTCCCTGCAGTGAGGCATCTACACCCCGACCCAGGAAGCTTACTTCTGCAGTCAGTTCCCTCCCTGAGGAGGGAGGGGGAGGTGGGGTCGCGTGGCTGACAGTGGTGGGCCTCTTGAGCTGGCAGAGGTGGCAGTGGCCCTTCTGGGAGTCATCATAAGGAAGAAAACCCCATTAAACTCAAGCTTAAAAGGCAGCTGAAGTAATTAGCCAAAGATTTGCTCCTGTTAAGCTCTGCTATTATTAGTCCACGCCTGTGTCAATTGAAATTTTCTTCTCTGTTCCTGGCTGACACGGAGTTAACAGAAGAGCTACATAGAAACTCTTGCTTTTGAGGTCTCTTGGAAATAGATGGAAAATATTTACAGTAAACAGATAATCTAAAGTGAAGTACCCACCCACCTCTGGGCCCCATAAATTACCTATACAAGGACTGGTAAGTGTTTCACCCAGAGAACGCTAATTTTTTTGTATGCATGTGTGTGAGGAAGATTGGCCCTGAGCTAACATCTGTTGCCAATCCTCCTCTTTTTGCTTGAGGAAGATTGTCGCTGAGCTAACGTTTGTGCCAGTCTTCTATTTTGCACGTGGGATGCCGCCACAGCATGGCTTGATGATGATAGGTGTTTAGGTCCGCGGCCAAGATCTGAACCCGTGAACCCTGGGCCACCAAAGTGGAGCACATGAACTTAACCACTATGCCATGGGGCCAGCCCCCAGAGAATGCTAATTTTGAGCAACAGAAAGGGTTTCTTGCTTGGTTCCCAGGGTGGTCTCTCTCAGTTATGTGGCCCGGTTCCCACCCCAGGGCACCTACAGCATGGCACTGTGGCTGCATCGTGGCCCCCAGCCCCACCTCACTCACCCCAACTGCTTGGGGAAGGCCTGGCCCCTGGACAGGAGGTAAGGGGCCACTCTGGGGATGCTGGAAGGATGGAACCAGGGCACAGAGGCAAGGCCAGGAGCAAGAGATGGGGCCATGGGGGAGTGGGAATCAAACCCTCAGTCAAGCAACATATGCTGAGCACACTCTGAGGGCCGATACCGCGAGGGCCTGGCTGGGCCAGTGGACTGAGGCTGGCACCGTGTGGGACCTGAGGCAGGAGGGCTGGGAGAACGGAGACAGAGGAGTTGTTGCCAGAACCAAGTGAGCACCACCCACGTGGAGGAAGAAGGGTGGAGGAGGGCTGTACAGGCTGGGAGCCGCATGTGGGCAGGCAAAGCTGAGAGGATGGGAGATCAGCCACTGCGAGGAGGGCGGCAGGCTGGCACCCAGGAGCAAAGGCAGGGGCCGCTCAGGGAGAGGCAGCTTAGCCCAGAGCATGAGGGCATGGCTCTGCAGCAGGCGCCTGGGGACAAATCCTGGATCACTTGCCAAGGGACCCTGGGCACTTAACCTTTCTGACCTCCATTTTCCTTATTTCTACAAAGGGGATAATCACGGAGCCCACACCCTCCTTGTGGGGTTGTTATGAGGATTAAATGATCCAGTGTGTATAATCGGGAGTGGTGAATATGGGGCAGAGCCTGGAGGGCCAGGCAGCAACGGGCGTTGTGGGCCACACCAGGGAGCCTGGACACTATCCTGAAGATTGCTCAGGAGCCATGCAAGGATTTAAGCAGGGGGAGGGGTTTGGGGGTGCTCACCTGATAGGCGTTCTGTGATGTCAAGCACAGCGCGGCCACTCAAGAAACGCACTCGCCCAGCAAATGCCTGTAGGAGGCACAGGTTGTCTAGAAGAGATGATGAGTGTCAGTGTCAGCTGTGCCAGGTACCCGCAACACCTACGTGGGGAAGAGGCCCTTTGGGGAGCTGAATTAATTTTTCCAGGTCACAATGGGGCCACTTAAAAAAGTGAATGTACAGGGGATGTTTGGAGAAGAGTGAGTGGCCTGGCATAGTTAAACTGGCTCCCAAAAAGGCCACATTTACTCCCTTGGATCTGGTTCATATTGTCTGCGCTTCCTCAAAATTGCTGTGAGCTTTGGGGCAAAAGAGGGTAGACAGATAAATACAGAGAGATGGATGATTGATGATAGATAGGTAGATAGATGATTGATAGAGGGATGATTGATGATAGATGATTCATTGATAGATTGATAGATAATTGATAGAGATGATTCATTGACAGATTGATAGATAATTGATAGACAGACGGATGAAAGAGACAGATGGATAGATGAATATACACGTGGATATGCAGATGGAGTTTTAGGGAAAACTGAGGCACTGAGCCATGGTGACACCAAAGGTCAGAAAAGGGTTGGGGTCAGAATTCAGAAATTTTGGCTCTCTGCAAAGCCTGAACTTGAGCTCTAAGCAAGGGCGTCCCCACAGCCAGATGGCTGGTTATTTCCACACTGAACATTTACTGATATCCTCTCTGAAATAGGCATGGAGCTAGGAACTAGATGAGACCTGGTTCCCCTCCTCCTCTTTCCCTCTAAGAGACTCCCTTGACCAGGAGACAGACACTTAAGCGTGATTCGAACACAGGGAAGCACCATGCTCATGTAACCAAGAGCCTGGGGTTCTGGAGCTAGGGAGACCAATTCGTCTCTCTCTGCCCAGACCCTCCCCATTTTAGCACTGAAAGTCCCATATCCTGGGAAACCTCTCAGTCCCTGGCAAACCAGGATGGTTGTCACCCTATCAAGAGCAGAAGCGCTGGGCTGGCTCTGGTAGGGTCGGAGGAGGGGCTTTGCAGGTTGGGGGGCAGCACGTATTACCTCTCAATAGTTTATATACAACCTCACTGCGTGAGACCCAGGCCCAGACGACACTAGAAAAGACAGCAAAGTTTATCCCCCACATGCCCCACAATCACGAGGCTTAGTGAAAAGAGGGAGTTTTAATCTTCATTTATTGTCCCACCTCGCCTACACCAGCCCAGCACTCCTGCCACACCCGGCTGGAGCCCAGCTCTCCCTGCTCCCAGCCACACCCACGGGTGAAGCCTGGGGAGGAGCACTCCCCACTTGGATCCTGAAGGAGCGTTTATTAGAGACGAACCACTAACGGCGAAATCACAGGTGGTGGGGTGGGGGATGTTTCGGGATAAAGAGGCTCTCTGGCATTCTTTGACTATATTTCTAAAGTCGACTCCAGCAGGATCTCATAGGTACTTCATTTAGAACCTGATCATTCTTCCCCAGTCTAGCTGACGTCTCCTGGTTTCTCAAACTATTAAATTTGAAGTCATGTATTCCTCACAAAGATATCCAAGGTGAGGAAAGTGGACCCTCACCTGAGAAAAGTGTGCTAACTTGGAGAATATTTCCAAGGTCGGACCGCTCTCCTCTTACCACCAGACAGCCTCTGCATGAACCCTGAGGGCACCCAGCACGCCCCGCTCCCAACATTTTGCAACCACAGCAACCACAGCATAATTCAGTGGCATGTGGGACAAGTAACCAAATGCACGTTTCAGGGACGTGGCTGTGGGGCCTGCCTGCGCCTGTCAGGGACTTAAGGGGTGTTACCACAGCCAGCCCCAGCAAGTGTGTCCGGGGGTCCCAGGAGCTGACCATCTCAAGGCCAGATTTCTCTTTGCAGGGGACAGAGATTAGAGGCCTGCTTGAGGAAGTCTTTTCGACAGGTTCCACCTTCTCCGAGTTCCTTCAAGCCCTCAGCACAGAGCCCGGCATCCCCATAGAGGTGCAATCAAAGCTTTGTTTTTCCTGTCAGGCAACCATTCTAGCTAAGAGCTAATTCCTGCTTCCCTTGCTCTCCTCCTGAGGCCTGTAAGGGATATAGAGGAGAAAATGTACACATGTACATTTACTGCTTGCAACAGCTCCATCCATAAGGCAAGAGTCTTTAAAGTAATTTGTTCTGGGAGATAAAAGAGATGCCAGCCTCTAGAACACTGCAGTTAGCAAGAAGTGGTCTCACGGTGTCTTGGTAAAGCTATAATTGTGTAAGAATAGGTTTTATGCTTTATTGTTTCCAGGTGCTTCTATTGGTCCCACCCCCATCATTAGCCATGAGCTTGCTTCTAAGGACAAGGACTTCTCCCTCCTTGGTCTCTCCCACAACAATCAGTCTAGGACATTGTCTGAACAGAGCTGGACCTCCCCTCTTCTGGCCACTGACATGGCCTCCCAGAGCCAGAGAGAAGTGAAGAACTTGGAAGATACTTGAAAATGCACATCCTGCAGACATCTATGTCAGACCGTGCTCTCACGTGCCTGGCACACCCCAGGTACTCAATAAATGCTTGTGGGGTACAGGGCAATGTTAAAGCAGAGACACTGTTTGCCCGTGCTGGTATATAGACCCCAGACCACATGCCCCAGGTAGCTGGCCTCTCTTCCTCTGACCACTTTTATAGTGAAAGCTCACCTGTCAGGTCACACCCAGGTTTAATGAGAGGCAGTAAAGTGCAGTGGTTAAGGGTGTGGGCTCCGGGTCCAGATCGCCTGGTTTGAATCGTGGCTTTTCCACGTTTTGGTGTGAAGCATCACTTATCCTCTCTCAGCCTCAGTTTACCCCTCTATAAAATGAGGATAATACTAGTACCTTCCTCATAGAGCTGCTGTGAGGATTAAATGAGTTGACATAATACTTAGGAAAGTGCCTCGAGCATATAACTACGATGTCGGTATCAGCTATGTTGCTACTATTACTGCTATTACCCAAAAATGCTCTGAAAGCCCAGCAACTTTCATGGCGGAGAGACCAATTAAGAGGCTGGAATCTAACTTTTGAAACCTTAATACCCAGGGTCCATTAGCCTAGGCCCGGCTTTGCACAGGCTCCTCTTCACAGGCTGCCCCACAAGGAAGCCACGGCTGGGCTTGGCGCTGCCCGCACAAAAGGGCGGCAAAGCCGTGCAATGCAGAGAAAACAGCGACCAGCTGGCAAACCGGACAGCCTGTCCTCCCCAGGTCTAGCCTCCCCTCTCTACAACGGGGTGAGGTCTAGGGGGTCTTGCACCCCTCCCATCCAGCCAGGCCCTGAGGCTGCCAGGCCACATCGTGCCGGGCTACTGGGAAGCCAGAGAAAAGCTTTTAAGAAAGCATAAAAAATATGGTAGTGGGGACAGTGGCAGCAAAGAAACTGGAGTCAAACTGGACCCCAGACAATAAGCACAAGACTCAGTAAGTTATGATATCACACAGCCGAATCCTCCGCAGCCTCCAAAACTAGGTCGGCTCATCATAGGAAAACTGGGGATGAGCCACGTGAACAGAGAAATGCAGGCTGTGGTATAGCACAGGACAGAGCTGGTAAAAGTGACTCGTGTGTAACCATATGTAAATGCTCATGCTCTGCTTTTTTTAAAGCAGGATGCAAATTTAAATGTGTAATATAATCATGACTGCACACAAACGTGCACAGAAAAAATATCTAAAATGAAAAATGCCAAATGTTAATAATGGTTTCTCTTAGGAATTGGGGCTATAAGTGAGGTTTTTTTCCTTCCAAATGCTTTGTATTTTCCATTTTCTCAATAATTAATAAGTATGACTTTTACAGTGGTGGAAAGTAAACATATTTTTAGGTTAACAAGAAAGACTGCATAATAGCATGGGAAACTGAGCAGTGTTAAATGAAAGAAACAAAGCCAAAAATGTATTTATATTATGATTTTTAACCAGGGAAATTTGTATACATGTGGACAAAAAATAGAAGATAGAGACATTTTAAAGCAGTTGGTATATTAGAGGGCCACCACGGATGAATTTTTAAATTCCATTAATAACATAATATTGGTCATATGATTTATATAAGGTAATAAATGTAAAGTCAGAGAGCAAAATAGCACAAGTAGATCTGAAGCTGCCCATTTTTGAGCTTATCTGCTCTCTCCAGCACTGGCCAGGGCTGTGCTAAATTAAGAGAACTCCTTTTGGAGCTCAATGTGACCAGCAGGGGGTGAGCTGTCAGCAGCCTGATGTTTTCATTAGTGAAGTTTCTTCTGTAACCGACCCAGTAACAGAGACCAAAGAGAGAACCAGCCAGTCTGTTCAGGAACTGCCTTGATCCCCAGAATAACTCCCCTGAAAGCAGAAGGTCTTAGTGCTGAGTAGAAAGGATGCCACTCCAGCCTCACTCCTGGAGAGGCCCTAAAGCAGGCAGTGACATAGGGCAGAGGTCAGGGAGCAAGGTACCCAACATATCTCCTTCCTCACCACCCCCCAAAAAGGGGACGTGGGCAGAAATCCCCACCTGCTCTGTCAACCAACACACCACCTGCCCAATCACCCCGGGGAAAACCAAGGAACTGGAAGAGATATGGTGGCTGGCTGATGAGTCAACTTTACCACTGAATTCCAGAATCAAGAGGGGTCTTTAGAGGTCGCCTAAGAAGATCAACCTTCCAGTTTGGCTGTATGATCTGGACTTTGTGCCAGAAGACAGCCTGACTGTGTTCTTGATCCCCTTGCCTCTCCCCCCACCCCGCGCCCTCCCCATTGAGCAGGAAACAAACAGTAACATGTTGAGCCTTTGCTTTGTGACTTTCCACATTTAAGTACTTCACAGCATTTCACGGTTCCTCTCCAGCCTGGAGCCCAGACTCCCTCGTGGGGCATGGAGAAGCAGGCTTGGGAGAAAGCTCTCTGCTCACAGGGCTCCAAGCCTCTTCCAGGAGGGGCCTCAGGGTGCTAAGGGCCCACTAGGGCCACCATGCTCAGCCTGGGTGATATGGGAAGGAAGATTTACACTCCTTTTCTGTCACACCTGCCCCAGTCTGCTTCTACCACCCAATCCCCTGAGACAGTGGGAAGTTTAGTTACTTGCATCCATGTTTCCCTCCGCAGGCCAGGCTCAGACCACTCCAGACAGATGAGAACCATCCCCAGAGAGGGCTTGATTCTCCCCTTGGTACCCCTGACAGTGATGGATTCTGGTCGGCAACCTAAATCCCTCCGGTTCTGACCTTGGTGGATATAGAAATTGGCTCATCCCTTCATAGTTAAGAAGACTTCCAAAACCGATGTTGTCGGTTGGGGTGAGAGGATGTGGCTCACAGCAAAGCCAGTGTCCCCGAGAGCCCACTGCCACACCTGCTCAGAGTGACCTGGAGTCAAGACCCTGTGCTTCACCCTTTGCTGCCCACAGGAGCCTTTTGCTAGGGGTTTACTGGGCTCTGTCCATCCCTTTGAGGCCAATCCCATTCCATTCCAGCCTAGCACTGACCTAAGGATCAGAGAGGAAGACAGTGCCCCTCACACCTGCCTCCATTCTCCCCGCACCAAATCCTCCAGCTGATGGACCAGAGGGGGCATCGTCAGCCATACCCAAGGAGACCCTGTCCCAGGAGGAAGCAGAACTATAGGCATCTTCCTGGAAGCTGCAACCTGCCTCAAGGTGTGGTCAGATCACAAAAGCAGGCCACCCCCAGGCCCCCTTTCCAGGGTGTCTAGCCCAGGTGGCTGCAGCAGGGCCCCAAGTAGAGGGGACCTGAGTCTTGTGACAAAGTGAGACACCAGGTTCTGCAGCCCAAATCTCCAGAGCTCCCGCATGCTCAAGGAGGCCGGCCCAATGGCACAAAGGGGAAACTGAAACACCTGGAGGGGAAGAGTGAAAAGCTCTCCCCCCAGACAAGGGTGCTTATCCTCTTCAAACAGCTAAGGCCTATTTCGCTTGGTGCAGGTTTTCCCAATAAATCCAGGGCCCGCGGTGATTTACCAAGAGACTTGGTTATTGGCAACAGCAATCTCACTTACCCAGAGCAGTGCTGAGAACAAGCCGTCACTTAGAGCTGGATTTATATTGTTTGTTCTACAGCAACAAACTCAGCAAATCATAAATTCCCTCTGAGATGAAGAGAGGAAAGTGACAATATTTATGAACTCAAGAGGCGGAGAAGGGCCTGACCAAGCCTTTGATTTGTAACTGAAACTTCTCCTGGAGGCTGCAGCCAAGGACACAGCTGCTGTCCCAGCCCCAGGGAGCTGGGATCAGGCCAGGGGGCGGGTGGGTACCAGGCAGTGTTTCCAGCCTCAGCATGGGGATGCTCTGTGGATCCTAAAGACAGGACATTGCTCTCTGCTCATCAGGATGTACAGCAAGAAGGCAAACAAGGGCGGTTCTCAGATCATAAGCTTCCTCACATCGAGGCAAGACTGGTTTGTGAAAACTCATGGTTCTACTGGTCTGGACATAAGTCTGCTCGTGTGTTACATTCTCACTCACACCTGAGGTTTTGAATTTGCACTTCAGTCTGTGTACTAGATACACCAAATATCATCTCCTAATCATCTGTGAAAGGAATGGAGAACAGAAGAGGATGCACCAAAAATTCCCCCTAATGTTCTAGAACCAAGGTGTGATGCTGCAAAGCACATGAGGAGCTGAGGAGCTCTCGCCTTTCCTGATGTCTCCCCCACAGTTCCTCCCTTTTTTTTTATTCTTCCCCCAACCCCCACTCCACCCTCACTCCCCACCCCCTGCCCCAAATCCCTTCCACCCCAAGCCCTGGCCCCCAAGAATCTTCCTAAAAGACAACTCTCATCCATTCAGTGCTCAAAAAGCCAGTGGGGTCCTGGCCCGACTCCTGTGCCAGACAATCAAGATGGCTGGCCACCCAGGCCCACCCACCCATCAGCTTTGTCCTCTCCAACATGCCCCGCACTCTCACCAGCATCCTGCCTGGTCCCCATACAAGCCACATCCACCACTACCAGCTCTACAACTAAAAAAATTGCTGATAACTCTTCCTAACTCTTTCCTGGCAATCCTGACCTGTGTGTCCTTCGATGCCCTGTTGGCTTACTCACTGTGGTGCTGTGTGACCCTGGGTGAGTCATTTCTGTCACATGTACTATGTGAAGGCAAGCCTAGATCATCTCCACGTCTCCTTCACTTCTCACTGTCTAAGACACATGCGTGGATGTGCATGGGAAAACTTGCCAACCAAGAGCCACAGAGGCGCTGGGTTGCCCATCCCTGCTCTATGCAGCCTTTGGGGAAAGGTTTAGCCTGACAGCCAACCAGTGCCTTTCACCGCTCTGCTGATTCCCAAGCAGGAAGGGTGGGCCCATGCTAGGGGGCTACTAGGGAGGGATCCAGCTGCCTACCAGAACCAAGTGGGGGCTGCAGCAGGAGGCTCACCCAGACTCTCAATCATTGCATCCAGTGCAGTCGCCGCGGCAGCATAAATCCCTGAGTTCTTGGAGTTGAGGTTGTCTGCGACAGCGATGATGATAGAGAGCAGCATAGGTTGCAAGCTTTCTTTCAGGAGGGGGATCATCTTGGAGAGGGACTCCAGCGCCCACTGGTTCACTTTCTTGTTGGAATCCTGAAGCCTTGGGGTGAAAGCGTCAAAGACCTATTGAGGGAACAGAAACCAAGAGCCCATGGGAACCCAGGCTGGGCAGGAGTCCCACAGTCCAACCAACCTCCCTCGGAAGGGATTCCTCCTGCGTCCCTGACAGGGGTCATCTAACCTATCCAGAACATTTCCAATGATGAAGAGCTTGCCTCCTCAAAAGGGGAGGGGACAAGAGGGAGGAGCGAGCCCCTATTGAGCACCCATTGTGTGCACAGCATCAAAGCATCGTGTCAGGTACTCTGTCGTCTCTCTTTCAGGGAGTGATCTTAACAACCCACGTGGCAGGTGTTCTCATCCTCACTTCACACTAAAAACAAAACAAAAACTGAGGCTGGAAGAGGTTAAATGTCTTGCCCCAGATCACATAGCTAGTAAGAAATTTGGATGGAGACCCATGTCCACTGACATCAAGCCTGTGTCTTAACTCTGCTATGTGGCTTGACTGTCAGCAGTCTCACTCCTGGAAGGAGCTTTCCAGCCTGTGAAAGGCCTGTGCCTGCTCCTAACCCACCTGTCCAGCCATCCTGGCCCAGTCGTCTGGTCCACCACATGCTCTGCCGCCAAAACATCATGTGCATAGCTAGACCAGGAGCAGCCCCCAGTCACAGCATTTTCGACCTCTGTCCTCCTCCCCATAAATCTGCTAGAGGGATGAGAGACACCCAGAACATCTCTGAGCAGTCCCAAGGTGCCTGGGAGGAGGCAGTGCCCTCACCCCTTGGCCACTTCTGGCCCTTCGTTACCAAGGCAACTGGACAGCTAGTGCTGATTGGAACAGCAAGCCCTGTTCTCTTACGCTGGGATCACAGGCCTGTTGTACCGCCCTGGCCCCTTCCTGGCCCTCTTTACCCCAAGGGGTCTGGCACTAGGTCCAACCCTGTTCCAAGTTTTCCAAATTGAAGTTGCACCCACAGGGAGAGACAGGTGGGAGGGCAGGGGTGGGGCAGTGCTCACCTGGACCAGGTTGGTGGTGATGAGCTTGGGCTTGGCCTTGCAGTAGTCCAGGAGCCGCCCCACGCCTTCCATCCGAGACTGGTACTCCTTGGCCTCCAGCAGCCGCGTCAGCTCCCGCAGCTGCTCCACCGTCTCCAAGCCACCCCGCATGGAGGAGCGCAGCCCCGCCAGCCACGGGCCATTGGAGCTGAGCCTATGTGGAAGGAGCATCTGATCTGGGCAGCCCCAAGGGATGGACATACCCCTCCCACAGACAGGTGGGGCTGAGACAAGAGTGTCACCCACAGCTTAATCTACCCCCAGCTTCTCCTCCACTCACTGCTGGGGGACACTGGTCTTAGGAACTCTAGAAGTCCCCTTTCCTCAGGGGGCAACAATATGGTGGCCTAGCACCCCATCCCCTTGTCAGAGGGAGGGCTCTCTCTTCCTCCCTTTTTTTCTCTTTTCAGAAGACATGTGAAGAATGGGAGAGAAAGCTTGCAGTGAAGGGGTGGGAATCCACAAAGAGATGACCGGTGCATATTTAATCTAAGACTGAGGGAGGATCCTGCCAGGTGCCTGCATCCTGAAGCCTGGCTGTCCAGGCCCTGCTCACACTCCTCCAGTAACTAGGGAAATGTTAAGAAGCCCTGTTCTCTTACTTTGGGATCACATTCCCGTTGTACCCCTCTGGCCCCTTCCAGCCAGCATGAGAGCAGCTCCACACAGAATTCCTATCCCCCCACCCAGCTCAGAGCCTGGGTCTATGAGCTCATGCCCTACACCCGGGTCCCACCTGACAGAGCCCCAACAGCATTCATTCTGTCATTTGTTCCTACATTCCATGCTGTTTGCCAGCTGAGTGCCAAGAAATGTGCTGGGCACTGAGAACAATGAGAAGAGAGACACGGCCTTTGATCTAAGGCGCTCACAGACCAATGGGAGACAGGTAAGTCAACAGGCTGACAGAGGACTGAAGAACAGGAGCAACCTGTCTACCCGGAGGACATGGGGGCACAGGGTGTCAGAGAGAGCGTCCAAGAGAGGGTGACAGGTGAGCTGAATCTTGCAGAATAAACAGGCACGTTCTAGGTGCAGATGGCACAGCACAAGCAAAGGCTCAGTAGGAAGAGAGAGCATGGAGAGGCAGGGAACACGAGCTCTCTGGTCTGGCTGAGAGAGGCTGCATGGGAGAGAGGCAGGAAGTTATCTTTGAAGGGGTGGGCGGGGGGCTTCCCCGGGTGCCCTGCTAAGGAGCTCATATGTAGACCTTCCAGGACACTGTAGAAAAGTTTTTAAGTTTTAGGCACAGAAGTGACCATTGGATTCCTGCTTGGTTTCTAACTCCTAGCTCCCACCCTCCAGCCCTTCAGCCCATTCCTTTTCATCTACCTTGGTCCCAATTCTGCCTCTAAATGAGTCTCAGGCTGGCCACTCTGATGATGAAAGGATCTGCAGCTCTAAGTGAATGGAGAAACACTGAGCTCATACAGCCTGACCAACAACACATCCCACCTGTACGAGTGGAGTTGCTCCTACTTGGCCAAGACAACAGACCAGGAGCAGCCCTCAGCCACAGCATCTTCGACCTCTGCCCTCTCCCCATAAATCTTCTAGAGGGATGAGAGATGCCCAGAACATCTCTGAGCAGTCCCAAGGTGCCTGGCAGGAGGCATCTACTGGCAGATGCTCCAGATCCCAGGATTTGGTCTCCCAGGATTTGGGTGAGGAACACATCCTATAAATTCACCCATGATTGCTGGAGACATAACTAGGCCTCAGCCGTAGCCCAGATCCACACATCCTCCCAGAGCCTCCCCTGGCCTGGGGCAAGCAGAACATCTGTCACAGTCTTGGATGTGGAGCCCCAGAGAGACAAGAGCAGCCATACCCGTGCTCGCCGGGCAGCCCGTTCTCACACACCACCAGACTCTTGGACACCTTGCGGCCTTTGGCAAACGGAGGTTCCTCACTATCTTCTATTCCCTTGAAAAATACAAACAAAACATGAGCCAAAAGGGGTGGCCCTGTGGGGAACTGCCAGACACTCCAGCCTAGATCGTAACAAGAGGAATCCCTCCTTCCACAGGGGAGAGCTTCGGAGGGCAGAGTAGAGCCTTCCAGAGCACTGGTAGTGGAGTCAGGAGTCAAGATCCGCATTTAACAGATGAAGGCGTAGAGGCCCAGAGAGGCTCAAGGAACAGGCAGTGAGGGGCAGAAGCAGGTCAGAGCAGAGGGGAAGGGAATTCCGCCTGTCTGGAGTCGTGGAGGACATGAAAGCCACTGGCGTGCACTCCCCACTCCCCTGACCAGCGTGAGGGCTGCTAGGCTCAGCTGTGACCCCACCCCAGACCCACTCACAGCCCACTGCTCACCCGCAGTTTAATGGCCGCCATGACCTTGCGCAGGTCGTGAGACGGGAGCGACTGCTTCAGAAATGCATCAAACTTCGAGTTCGACATCAAGATATTCACCATCTTCCGGCCATAAAACCTGCCATAGGAGAAAGAGCAAGATGAAGAAATAGCCTCAGAAATGCATCATAAATTTACTTTATATAAAGCTTTACATAATTTTTCTAATTATAGTAAGAGAGTTTTTAATACTTTTTCTAATTAGGACAGTAATCCCCACCCAGTTAAAAACTAGATTCAGAAAAGAATGAACATCATCCATAATCTCAAGAGAAATCCACTATTAAATTTTTATGTAGTTTCTTATAGTCTTTTTTCAGTGCATATACATTTTAGTTGATATCAGAATGTATATACAACTTTTATCCAGCTTTTTTCACTTTATCATTAATCATCTTCCCATGTCATCCTTTTTAATGGCTACATAATATTCTCTTAGGTGGCTATACCAAAATGTACTTAACTTGTTTCTAGCATGGGACATTCAGAAGTCTGAGGAAGTGTGCAGTAGGGCAGCATAGGAGCGAGTGGTCACCTCTACCTGGTGAACAGTGATGGGCTGGGGAGAGAATCAAGGAGAGCTTCATAGAAGAGGTGACCCTTGGGTTGGGACTCAAAAGATGAGTAGGAGTTCACAAGTGGCAGAGGGCAGGCAGGGTGGACAAATGACCACAGGAGGACAAGGAGAACCAGGGAGTGCAGTGCCATGGAAACCAGGAAGCATAGGGTTCCCAGAAGGAAAATGAAGTGTAGCCCACACCATTCAGCGTGAGAGAGAGGCCAGAATGGAGAGGAGTATTAAATCTGGAGAGATATTAGATCCTGATTTCCATCCCTCACCAACAATTAAAAACAAACAAACCAAAACCTTCTGCTTCCCCTCCAATATTCCCCATTGGCTGGTTGCATTATGTGCCCCGGGCTGGCCGGGTCAGCAGCCCCAGGCCCCTGGCCCTGCCTTACCTGGTGTCCTGGTTGGAGTCCTGGGCCAGCCTCACCAGGTTGTACACCAGCATGTCTGTGCTGTCCTTGGTGCCCGAGAGAAGCTTCTCAGCACCTATCTGCTCCAGCACGGCCAAGAGGTGCTCAGCAGTGCATTTCCGAACTAAGGGGTTTCGGTGGCTGAAAAGAAACACAATCACAGTCAGGGACTCAGTCAAGGAATGGGGTGTGGGGGTCCCCACACTGGCACACATGGACCTACAACTGTGCATCCATGATTCATGCCACAGTGGGCTCCAAATTCTGTCCCGGGTCAGCTAAAGGGAATCTTTGAGGAAAGAGCAATCATTCCCTGACAATAGGGATAAGGATGAGGACAGCAACAACGGGGGTGGGAATAGCACACCGTGAAGCCACGTGATGCTCCCCTCACACACCATGTGCCAACGGTTCTCTGTGCCCCCCTGAGCTCTTAGTCTGCCTTTGTCTAAGTGTGCTTCCCCATCCTTTGCCCACCTAGAAAGATCCTACCTCTGCCTTCCCCAACCCCCCAGTAGAACTAGATGCCCCTGGGGGTAGCACTGCCTCCTCCACTGGGAGGTACAGTTGCACCCCTGTGGCTCCCCAGTCAGGCTGGGAGCTCCTGGGGAGTGGGCACCAAGCACTCTCTCAGTCGAATCCCCAGTGCCCTGCTGGTGCCTAGCACTTAGTGGGAGCTTACTGCACACTGCGCAGTTGGTGAGCTGAACTGAGACAGGAGGGGGGATAGGGGATTAATGGGTGATTTGTTAACTGTAACAGGGGGAACCTGAATTCTTACAAGAGAAACCCATCAGAATGTGACCTCTTTCTTTTTCACTTTTTCAAGCAGATCCTATGTGTCCACAGTCCATTAGGCAACACTGACCCCTGTTTCCCCAGGGTCCCATCCCAGAGGAACACAAAGGGGGACTTCTGGGCTCTCCCTCCTCAGTGTGGTCCATGGACCAGCACTGTTAGTATCAGAATCAGAATCCTCATTTTCACAAGATCCCCGGGAATTCAAATGCACAGCACCTGCCCCTGGTTCTTGCTGACAGTGATCAGTGGCCTCAGTTTGTAGTGAGTGCACCCTCCGTGCCAGGCACCCTGCCCAGCACCTTCCATCCATTACCTCCCAACAACTCCACAAGCTACTGTGATCATCATTTGCAGGTGAGGAGGCTGAGGCAAAGGGAGGAATCCAGAAGAAAGTATAGTTAAGTCCTCCCAAGTTAATGTCAGCCACAGTAAGCACTCAGTACACATTCAGCAGAGGCAGGCACTGTTCTAAGTGATCTTTCACGGATCAATTCATGTACTCCTCACAACAATTTTATCATCCCCATTTTACAGATGAGGAAACTGAGGCACAGAGAAGTTAAGTCACAGTCCAGGACGTGAACCCAGGAGATGTGGCTCCGGAGCCCCTCGCCCTTTGCACTGGGCTGTGGTACCATTAGCAAAGGCCTGCTGGCTGCTACAACGCACTGGGGTCCATCTGAGAAGGTTCTCGGCATAAGCATCATGACTGGCTTATTGAGGTTGAGAGTTGTCTCCCCTGTGGGAGAAAGGGCTTGGGAAATGCTTTTGGTTTTGCTTTTGGTTTGGGTTTGTGCTTAAGAGGAAAGCAACTCTGGCTGCAGAAAGGCTCCAGTAGTAGCCAGCACCCCACAACCCCCAGGAACAGGCCAAGTGGTGCCAGCTAAAGTAGGCGATTCTGTGCTTTGCTCTCCTCACGGCTCAGATTTCATCAGAATGAAACAGTCTCCCCTGGGAGAGGGGCTGGAGCTCCTCAGGCACAGGCTGCAGGCTGCAGGCTGCAGAGGCAGCCCCGTCTCCCGGGACGTTACCACGGCCACTATGAGCTCCCCAGGCTTGAGCAGAACAACAGCACCTCTCGCCTTCCAGCCAGAGCTCAGGGCTTCCCTGAGCTCCCCTCCTTATCCCCAGCCTGGCCCAGGGAAGGTGGGAGAGAGGCCCACCAGGAAGCAGGGGTCTTCCTCCCCCAGCTAAATGCGTGAGGCATTCGCTTGAAGCCTGAGGTGGGCCCCTCCTTCGCTCTGACCCTCTGACTCATCACCTGGGCCTCTGAAATCCCAAGGACCCCGCTACAGCCTCACTTTCCACCTCCCTCCTTCTCTGTCTCTTTCCATCCTTCCTTCCTGCCCTCCCACCTCCATTTACTTGCTCCTTTCCCATCCCAGGGCCTCTCCTCTGGCCTCACCTTTCCAGACCACTCCCACCCCTCAGACAATGGACCTCCACATACTAGACACCCGCAGAGGTGAGGGCCACCAGGCAGCGGGCAGGAGTCACGTTCTCCACCATGGCCCCTAGGGACCGGTTGGCTGCTCTCTGGATGAACTCGCTGGTGTTCCCCATCTTCTGGAGCAGGCAGCGGGTGATCTCCTCAGCCTCCTGGTCCATATTCTTCTTCAAGGCCCGGAAGAGGTCTCCCAGGGTGCTGATTGCCAGGCGGGACACCTTGGAGCGGAGGTTGGTGACCTTGAAGAGAGACGGCAGAGGGACCCTCCAGGGCGGCTGGACCCTGACAAGGGTTCCAGAACATACCAAGAATGGGGCACTGCACCACCCCCTCCAGCCACCTCCACCTTCACCCCAGGCCTCGGCCTTGCCAGGCTGGAAAGGAAAATCCTACAGCAGCTCTGGCAAAGCAGTCCCATTTTTTAAAAATACCATTACTGTTGTTATCTTCATAATTACTAATTCCACTATCATTATCATCTGAAATTTATGCAGCACTTAGTCTTCAAAACACTTTGATAAATAACGTCCAATTTGATCTTTACAGGGCCCCCTGATTGGAACAGTCCATTCCCAAGGGAGGGGCATGGCCTCCACATGTGATGTGATAAGATGCTTCTTATTGTCCCTCTGGGCCCAGCCTAGGCCAAGCTCCAGCCCCATGAGAGAAAGGCCTTGGGAAATGCTACAACTGCCTTGGGGTTGGAATCTGGCCCAGAATGCTGCATCCCTCCTCTGACATTCTGAGTACAGAGGACAATGCAAGGTTGTGACAAATGGGCATACAGGACTCTGATTGTTTCAATACCCAGAGATTAAAAATAAGGAAACCCAGGTCTCAATTTTCCAATCAGAAATGGGTGGCCACCTCCCACCTCAGTGGCTGAGGTCTGAGAAATAAGCAAGGGATGCCCACATTCCGGGAGCCCCTCTGCGGCTGCTGTGTGACCCTCACTGAGCAGCACCAGTGAAGAGGGACTGGCTGCGGGGTTGGGGGCCAGAGGGCGCACAGGCTCTGGGAGGCCTCACCTCCCCAGTCACAGCCAAGGACACGTCGTGCAGCCTCCCGGCGAGGACCTCCGGGTGACAGGCGGCCAGGCGCTGGATGCTCACCAGCCCCTTCTCCTTCATCTGCCTGAAAAGCAAATCCAGACCCTATCACAGGCAGGTGGGAGGGAGGAGCCCCACTCCCTCTGCAGACCAGGGACACCCCCGTCACCACCCCTCCCCACACCACTGCAGGGTGGGATTTGATGGCCTCAAAGGCAGGGTTTCCTGATGGAACACCCAGGCTGAAATCCTAACAGACCAGTAAAAGCCAATTTAGGGGACCCTGGCTCACCCTCACTCAGCACTTGGGCCTACACCTGACACAACGTGAGCACCTTCAAGAGAGGGCACTGGAACACGAGGAGTGAAGACAGGAAGGGCTTCCCACAAATGTTCTGGACCCCAAGTCATCCATTACTCTGCTCATGACTAGGACTGTTGTGTCCTGCCAGGGCAGTGGGAGGAGCACTGGGAGCAGATTAAACTTGATTCAGAGAAATAAAGTGCTGTGACCTTAAGGAAGTGTTGTGGAGTCAAATTTATACTTGCCACGCCTGGCTCTGGTGTGCCACAGAGCAGTGCACAGGGCTGCTTAGAAGTCCCGGGGCAGACACGGGAGGCTAGACTCACACACACGCACACACGCACACGGACTCCTCTCTCCACGGCACCAGGGCCTGGCAGTGGGGGAGGAGGGCAGCTGGGGGCAGGAGCTATTCTGCAGCTCTCCCCCGGCCACAGTGCATGAAGGGGAAGATGTCTCCTCACCAGTCGCTGCTGTCAAGGCACTGGAGGGCATCCATCAACCCCAGCTCCGGGTTTGAGAAAGGCCTCAACTCCTTAAAGGCTTGAAGGTCCATCTCTTCCTCCTCTTCTTCCCATTCAGGAGACCCCAATGTAAGCACTGCAGGCAATGAGTTAGCTGCACTCACAGAAAAGAAAAGGAACAGGGCAGGTTTCACCAGGAGAACCCGAGGCCTGGCCCACAGCTGGGGAGCCACAGAGACTTCCTAAATCTCTACCTTGTTGACTTTTTCCATTCCTGCCCTTGCCAACCTGATTATTATAAACAAACTGCCCTGTGATATGCAGCTTGGTGTCATGTGGCTAAGCCCACTGAGCCAGGGATTCACCCCCAATCCTGCCCCATCTACGGTTGAGAGGGGGCGCATAAGTCTGTCAAGGAATGACTCCCTTACTCCCTTTGGTGGTGTTCTAACCTCCTTCCCCACCAGGAACCTGTGTTATCAGCTTCTCCTCCTTCCCCTCACACTCCATCCTTTTGTGAAGTTGCTCAAGGGCAGGGAAGTGGTCCAAAGGCAGCTGGCCAGAGGAAGCAGGAGACAATGAAAGCACCCCCCCAAGACAATGTAGCTAACTGGCACCCGCGTGGTCAAGATGTGGCCACACTTGCAGGGACTGACAATAAGCAGGGATGTTGTTTAAAAATCAGATCACGTTTTCTGTGCACTCCTTCTTTGGGGACAAATGCTAGAATCATAAAATCCTAGAAGAACAGGAAGAAAGTTTAGAGCTATCTATCAGGTCCAACGCCTGAATCACAGAGTTGAGGCATCAGAGGCCCAGAGAGGCTGGAGGCCCCACCCGCAGTCCCCCAGCTCCTCTATCAGCAGAGCCAGGACAAGGAGGTCTCCTCCGAATCCAGGGTCTCTCTGCCACACCTAGCCTCCTGGCTAGCTCTCTTCAGAGGTCCATCTCCACTGGGATGATTTTCACCATGGCATATCCAGGAAGTCCAGAGTTGGGGGGGCTGTCCTTCACTTAAAGCCAAGACACAAAGACCTCATTCCTGGATGCTCTTGTCAGCTCTGCCAATGGATCAGGAGTCATTAGCTAAAGCCTTAGTCCCTATGGGCCAACATCACCTTGAGTGACCCAGAGTGACCTTGGGTCTCTGGGTCTCAGTTCCACTGTCTATAAAATGAGTGGGGTGGGTTAGACAGATCAATATTTCTCAAGTATTAACCATTCAATTACCACTTTCATGATTTTTTATCATATCTCTTAATTACCTGTACTTTTATTTATACGGTATTTTTCTTCAAATCAACCCACTTTACAAATCCTAAATAAGTTTATTTTAAAGGGAAATTATGTCACTACCATAATCTGTAAGCTAATATTATTTGTCATAGAACATGATAAATATTTACAGTAAAAATAAAATGTTATAAACTCTAGCTATAAAATTACGGCCAGCTTCCGATGTCTCTGAGCCAAAAGGAAAGTCTCTGTTTAAAAAGGAGATTTGCAAGTCTTAGAGAGGTGCTAAAAACTAGCACCAAATTAAGACTTTCTACTTGATGGAATCAAAAGGATAGAAAGAGATTGGAAAAGGGAGGTGAGTCAATATTATTTCTGGCACCAAAATGATGCTCTATTCTACCATCACGGTCCCACTACATCCCACACTTAAAGAAACTCCAAACCTGGTTGGTTCTTTTCAAATGTTCTTTAGTAGTAGATTTTTTTCAAATGAAATCACATGTGGATGCCTAGTATACGAAAAGGTGAGGCAAAATAGATGCTCCTCTGGGAGAATGGGGACAGAGGCTCCCCTTATCCCTTTGCACCTTCCTGAGCATCCCACAGAACCTTTTGATCCTGGGATCCTGGTCTGAAACCACCCTGTGAAGCCCTGACATTTTATGAGGCAACATGCAGGAAACCAGGGTCTTCCCAGAACCCTCTCTCCCTCTTCCTTGTGTTTCTAGCTACTTCCCTGGATGCTGTTTCCCAGCATCTGTGGTCCTGGTGCACTGGTGAGTCCTCTAGGACATGTCACACAGGCGGGGCACACTGCCCAGCCATCTACAATTCCAGCTACAAGTCCCTGGGTCCCCAGCCTGGCTCGTAGATACTTTTGATTTACAGATACTGTTCCTCTCTCTCTGGCAAGGTGACCACACCCCAGGCTGCCCCCTACTCTAACATGGACAATGGGCAGAAGCAGAACAGCCAAGGTCACCTTTGCCACGCACCAAAGCACAACGAGAGGACATGCACCCCCGGCAGTCGGTCTGGGCCCCACCTGAAGTATGGCGGGCAAAGCTGGGCTCCTGCTTGCTGATGGAGATGCTGGGCAGTGAGGCCCGGGTGGCTCGCTTCCTCAGGATGACCCCGATGTTGTTCCTGCGTGGGCTGCTCAGCCCAGTGGGCACAGACAGGGTCCTGCTGCCCCGGAGGGGAAGGAGACCTATGGAAGCAGAGAAAGTTCTAGGATGGAGCAGGTCCTACCTGTCCCCAGAACCCAGTGTCCTCCTTTGGAAATGGGCCCATCAGCAAGCTATGAGAGAGTAGATGTGGCCCCCTGTCCAGTCTCAGGATAGGGAGGGTGGGGAGATATGGACAATCTCTCTTTTGGCCCAAGTGTTGGCCAAGAAGCCTCCTTAGCCTGAGGGAATCCCGCCCAGGCACCCAGTACCTTCTTTCATCAAGGTCCTCCGGGAGCCCAGGCTCTGGGAAGCGAGCTCCCGCTCCTTCTCCCTCTCCGGCTCCTTTGCCCTCCCGAACAACTCCATCTCCTTCATCTGCTTCAGCCGCATCTTCTCCTGGGCAGACCTGGAGATGGTGACCTGGATCTGGCACAAGGTCAAGGCAAACTCCATTACACTTGGAGACTCAACTGTGCTTTCCATACCTTCATTCATTCAATCATCAGGAATGTGAGTGGCTCCTATGCATCGACTGCTGTTCTAGAGTGAACAAAATGACAAAGGCCTTGCTCCCAAAGAGCTGCCACGCAACGGGGAGACAGCAAACAGACCAGTCTCTAATGTCAGGCAATACATACTGGAAGGAAAGTAAGGGACAGAGGGTGATGGGCCTTCTGTTTTAGGTAGGAAGGCCCAGGGGGACTCCCTGCAGAGCTGAAATTTAAGCAGAGACATAAATGAAATGAGGGAGCAGGTCATGCAGATTTCTAGGAGACAAATGTTCTAAGCAGAGAGAGTGGCAAGTGCAAAGGCCCTGAGGCTGGAGTGTGCTGGGCATGGTTGGTAGCAGGGAGGAGGACGCTGGCTGGAGCACCCTGAGTCAAAGGATGGTGGGACACTGGGCAGAGGGGGTGGGGGTGGGGCAGAGCCATAGCACACTGGGCCCTGTGGTCCATGGTGAGGATTTGGGCTTTTCCTCTGAAGGACGCTGCAAGCCACTGGAGGTTTTGAGCAGAGGAATGACATGATCGGACTTACCTTTTTTTTTGGAGGGGTGGGGGTGGTGGTTGGAGGGATTCTCTAAGTGTTGTGTTTTTTTAAAACCTTTTATTTTGACGTAATTTAAGACTCACAGAAGTTGCAAAAACAGAACCAAGAGTTCCCATGTGGTGAGGCTTGGACTAGGATAACAGGAATGGGAATGGTAGAGGGGCCAGATTCCGGACACATTTCAAAAGCAGAGCCCACTGCTTTTGCTGATATGTGAGATGTGGGATAAGAGAGAAAGAGGAGACAAGGATGGGCTCAAGATCTTCGGCTGGAGCAGCTAGAAGGCTGGAGTTGCCTTTTACTGCCGTTCACTGAGAGGGGACACTGGGAAAAGAGGAGGTTTTGGGGGGTGAGGATTCAACAGTTGAATTTTGGACAAGGTAAGTTTGAACTGTAATTAAATGTCTAAGTGGAGATGTTGAGTATCAGTTTATACATATATATATATATAGTTAGATAATTTAACTGCTACTGGAGGTCAGGAGAAGGTCTGAGCTGGAGAGGGAAGTTTGGGAGTCCTCAGCATGTAGATGGTACCTAATGCCCTGGACTGGTCAGGTCACAGGGGGTCAGTATAAACAGACAAGAGGCCAGAGGTCTGAGCTCTGGGGGCCTCCAGCGTGTGGAGGTCAGGAAGATGAGAAGGAGTCAGCAAAGAAGGCCTGGGATGGCCCCCGCTGTGATGTAGGCAGAGAACCAAGAAAAACCCATCCCTCACCTCCATCCCTAGGAGGGGAATTCAAGAAGGATGAGCCACAAAAGCAGCTGATGGGTCAAGTTAGAAGAGGACTGAGATGTGCTGCACGTGGGAAGGTAACAGCCATCGGTGATCTCAATGTGGGCCGTTTCAATGGGGCGGTGGGGACTAAAGCCCACCTGAAGTGGACTAGGGAGAGAATGGGTAGAGAGATGAGGTAGCTTTGTTTTCTTAAAATAAAGGAAATAACAGAGAGCTAAGATCCTGATAGGCAGGACCCAATTTCAAGGAGAATATTGTTGATGCAAGAGTACAGACAAATGTTGGAGTTGCGGTATTAGACGGATTGAGCTAGAACAGCAGGAGAAGGTGGTGAGTGAATGGGACGCTTGAAATTGAGACTCCAGTGGGGTGAAGTTATTTGCAGTGCCCGGGTCTACGGTATGACCACGGGAGTGAGTGGCTAAGGGGGTGGAGGATGAGATCATCTCACAGCACTGAATTACTCTCCCTCTGTTTCATGATCTGTCGCCCTCGTTGGAGTAGGACTATGGTGCCCGCATCTTATCATCATCGCTGGATCCTAGTCCTAACACAGTAGTACATGCACATAGCAGGCCTTCGAGATAAGTTTATTGCACTTTTATATCTCTGTCTAAAAGAATGAGCACGGGTCCCCATAACAGTGACTCTCCAAGTGTTACTAAATGCATCAAGACTCGGATCTGGATGAATCATCTGGACCAAGGTCACCTTAGAAGTGCAAGGTATTTGTCAGCCTGTCAAGCACAGCCTTTGGCTGATCTGCCTCTGAGTCAGCGGCTCCTCAGTTGCTATCTTGGGTGTTGGTTCAAATGACTCAGCTTGGTTCACCTAAGCCCCTCTGAGCTCTCCCCCGCATCCTGCTTCCTTCTGAACCATGTGTGGCCTCTTCTGCCCTCTCTTCCTCCCTCATCCCTGCCCCTCAGCTCCCGCTATACTCTTCCCTTCACCTAGTCCCCCACCCCCATCCTTCTCCTCTTCTCTCTTGCTTCTCTTCCTTTCTTCAGCCCTCACCCCAAACCCATCCACAGATTCTAGCCATAAATACTAGGGGCAGCTGCCTTGGGGCTCTTCCTTGCTTACCTCATGCTGGTCTCACACTTATATATTTCAGAAACATGCTTGTGTTCAGCCAGTGGTCCACTAAGACCCTGACATCCTCCTCCCCTTGCTTTCCAGATACCTTGGTGCTGCTCTCCTCCTGGTCCTCTTCTTTAGGCAAGGGGTGGGCTTCTTTGGCATGGCCGAAGGAGAAGGCTGTCAGCGTAGGAGCAGACTGAGATGAAGGCAGGGCAGGCTTCTCGGGGGCTGAAGACCTGCCTCTGATGGGCAGGGCCAAAGGTTTTGGCTCTGAGGAGTCAAGAACAAGAATGGAACTGAGGACACCCAGCACCCTGAAGCAGCAGCAGTCCCTCTGGGCTTCCCCTGAGGCTCTACGACCCTAGTTGGTGTAACGTTTTATTGCCTAAGCCCTCCACCCTCAATTCTTCTGCCCAACCCTTCCTTGATGGAGAAAGACATATGTTAAATTTATTCTTCAGAGCAGCATTGGCACGCATAGAATGAGCTGCCCAAGGACCAACACCGTCCTCCTCTCATTTATCCATCCATCCATCCATTCATTCAACAATTACTGCACACCTCAGTCTAAGAAGGAGAGGGAGGAAGGAGGCTGGGCAGGAAACAGGGGCAGATCTGTTATCTAAGAGGCTGAAGATATTTCCTAAGAAAATAAATCTGTATTACCTCGAAGGTATTTACCTCAGGAAGAGAAAAAATAAAATGACCCCATTGGCCATTTTATACCACCAAGGACCTGTCTGAGACTATGACACAGCATGAAGGGACCAGAGAACTAACTATGCTAGTCCAATCGTTTCATTTTACAGACAGGAGAGCTGAGACCCAGCAACCTTCAGATGCTCTTGTGACGGATAAAATACAAATTCATTGGCAAATGACATCAAATTCATAGTATCTTTTCATCATTCTGTATTTTCCCAATCAAATGATTTTAAAAGTATATTTCTTATTTTGGAAGCAGACTGGGAGTAGGTTCATTAGTTTTCTTTTAATGAAAGAGGTGATAACCGAGTTCTCCTGCTCACAAAGTTTGCAGCTCACTGTCTTTGGGTGAAACTGCAAATCAGGGTTCCACTGGGATGGGGGCCACCACCTGGGGCTGCCTGAGGCTGGAAAGGGTGTCTTGAGTCTGGCACTCTGGCAAGGCTCCCAGGTCACCCCAGACCTCTGCCAGGCCCATGGCTTCTGCCAAGGATCCCTCTGCCTGATGCAGGATGTGCCCAAGGACCTGGGGGAAGGATCAAGGGCCAAGGAGGAAGAGGAGTGAAGGCTCCATCTGCCCAGAAGTAAGAGGCAGGACAGAGGGCACAGGTGTCTGGGTGCCAGCTGACCAGGGCAAAGACTGCAGAAATGCCACCAGAACTGGGGAAGTCCTCTGCTTCAGACAATACCACATGAGCCCCTAGCAATGCGCTAGGACCGTTACACAGATTGGGCAATGTTAGCCCCAGCTGATGGCTGGAGGGTCGAGTGCCCTTTAAGGACTTCACTATTTTGTATCCCCCTCCTCACCTACACCTCCAAGAGAAACCCTAGAAAGGGTGTCTTGTCTGAGCAACCTGGCCCCTGCCCCCAAGCTCCTGGGAACCTGGTTCTCAAGCGGCAAGCTGTTGAGGCAGACAAAGGAGTAGTTAGGCACTGGGGTCTCTTGGCCCAAACCCCCACACTGGCATTCTCAGGGTTAGCTCTTGTGCCAGAGACACTCCAGGGAGTAGCAGAAGCAGCAGCCACCTCAGAGGTTTCTGTGCCAGGCCTGCCTCTCAGGCCCAGCTGCATGGCCTGCCCCTGGGGCCTCTTGGGCAACAGCCTCCCTTTCACCAGCTGACCCACCTGCTGAGCTGATTACAGAGTGACCTGCCGGGAAGCTGGACAGGGCGCCCCCACTTCCTGCTGCTCAGCACAGCAGCTGCCTCCAGCCCCCACGGCCTGAGGCCCCGCTCAGGGTGCTCCACCCGAGTCCCCTCACCCGCCCTGCCCAGGGTTCAGCTTCTCTTCTCCCCAGAGTTAGGTCATCAGGCTGGAGAGCCCCCTTCTCCCTCTTCTAAAGCCTCTCTCCCCTCGGCCTCCCGCCAGGCCCCCAGCCCTCAGCCACACTTCCAATCCCCTTGGCCCGATTCCCCTGACACTGAAACCTTCGAGGACCAGCTGACTCAGGGGTTTGTGGGATGTGGTTTAATTTCTCACTCTGTCTGGTGAGGAACACTCTCCTCTCCTTGCTTAAAACAGTGCAGGGGCAGCCGCACGATGTGTCAAAAGGGCCAGCTTTGGAGCCCTGCGGACCTGCGTGCAAACGTGACGGGGCTGCCTTCCATGCCGTGAGACGGGGAGAAGGTCCAGCTCGCTGAGCCTCAGTGCATCCCTTCTTCTGTCAAACGGGACAGCACCTTCTCTCTCAGTTGGGCCGTCATGAAGCTACACATGCTGGTGCATGAGGACACGCCAAGCACAGAGCGGGGGCCACCCTGCAGCGTGGTGCCGGGTGACTTCAGCTTTCCCATTTGTGGAAAGAGGGGCTCAGGTACGAGAGTAGTCAGGTATCCTCTGGCCCTAATTCTGACCCCATGACCCAGCCCGGGAACCGGGGAATCAAACAACAAGTGAGGATGCGCATGGAGAGTACATACCCAGAGATTGCAGGGTCTTCTCTCGAGGCCCACTCTCCAGAGCCAAGCTTAAAAGAATGGAGGAGAAAAAAGCACCGTGAGAGAAGGCAAGCAAGAGCTCCTGCTGTGAGGAGGCAGGGCAGGTGGCTCGAGGAGGGGGCAATGGCCAATATGGGGACACACAGTGGTGGGGGCTATGGGCCCCCCCGTAAAGAGGCTCTTGGCCAGGGGTTCAAAGCTGCAGGAGATACAGCTCCTTCTGCAAACTCAAGGGCAGGCTGAGCGGCAGGCCAAGCTGGGTGTCCAGAGACAGCTCTGAGCCCTATTTTCTGGCTGCACAGCCCATTGATTCCCCAGGAAGCCGCCTCCACATGAAAACTGCTCAGTGTTAAAGTAGGCCCAGGCCCCTCCTGTGCCCACAGGAGAGCAGCTGCAGCAGCTGACGGGGGCAAATCTCCTCCCAGCTCTGGGCAGACTGAGCTCAAGTCCCCCAAACTGCCCCACCCCGTGAGAGCTCAGAGACCCCTAAAGTCCTCCTCCTCAAGATAGTCATCCCTGTTCCCCTGCCCTCTGGGTCTAGAGGGATTGACCACTTTGTTGCTGATGGGAAATCCCCACTGTTTTGTACAATCCCAAACTCCCCAGGGGAAGGGAAGATGGGGCATGCCCCGCATTGGTTTTATGTAACTTTTTAAATAGGCAGCACCATTTACTCATTCAACGGATGTTTACTGAAGACCTACTCTGCGCCCAGCACTGTTCTAGATACTGGGAATGGAGCATCAATGAGACACGAGCCGACCCCTCCTCATGGAGCTTACATGCCCATGAAGACCAGTTGCGCACTATCCAACAAGGATTTTCCTCTTCTTAGCCGGGAAATGCATAGACATCAGAACCCCTGGGGGCCTGGCAGGGTAACAAGCCACAACAAAAGGACTGGGACACAATGTCCTGTGCCCTGGCCTCAGAGGATTCACTCAGCAGAATGACCCAGGCTGAGGGGGCCAGAGCATAGGCAGCAAGAGAGCCCGCTTCAGTGCCGGCCCAGATCCAAGGGACCCCTGTCTGAGGAGCCTGTGGGGGTCAGAGGGACCCTAGGTCCACTGGAGGGGCAGAGCTTCAGGCCGGGCTGGGACCAGCCAGGACTCAGAGCTGCTCCCTGGAACAGGTACAGCCTCTTGGATCTGGACCCACACGAGGGGCTTGTGTGAACCGAGTTAGCAGGTGAATACCCGAGGGCACCCAGCCTAGGGACCTCACCCACTAGATCTTTGCCACTGGGACCCGCCACTGCCCAACTGCACTAACAGGATTGCGGGGAAGGAGAGGCGGGAAGTCCCTGTGGTTGCCCCTGGCTGCCTGAGGTGGGCACAGGGCGCTGATAACCCCAGTGCCACGTCCTTCTCCCAGGCCTGGCCGCATCCAGCCTCTGGCCTGCACCTTCACCCCTTTGGCCTCAGGCTGGAGGCTGCCTTTCCTTCCACCCTGAGCAAGGATGGGGCCTCAGAGCACTTGGCTCTGCCTCCTTCAAGCTGTGGACCTTGGGAAGCTTCTCGCCTTCCTTTCTCTAGAGACCCCTCAGCAGAAAGGATGGAGGCTGCGGCCACTCACACCTGTCAGACCCTCTGCCTTTCTCCACGCAGCGTCCCAGCCCCTCCTCCCTCTGCTGCACCCACAAAAATGCCCCCACTGCCTGAGGTCCTTCCACAGGGGGAGGTGCGGGGGCAGCAAAGCTCCATCTCCAGCAAGAGCCCTCTCCCTGCTCCAGGCTGGACATCAGAGCATCTACCAGTGTCCCTGGGCAGCACGAGCTGACCCCATCCAAGCACAGCCTCACCACTGCCCCCATCCCTGCCTCTCCTCCCAGTTCCCTGTCTCCATGGAGGGCACCACCATCTGTCGAAGCCAGGAACTCCTGTATGGTCCTCAGCACTCCCCTTCGTCCCACATCCAGCCGGTCACTAAGCCCGGTTGGCCCTCCTTCCATCCGGCCCTCCTTCCGTCCATCCCTCTGCGCGCTCACCACTGCAGACTACCACCTCTGCCCTGCTCGGCGCCCGTGGCCTCTCCCCCGATTCCTGCAGCAGCCCCCTTAGCGTGCACCACCCATGTCACTGTGTGGTTGCCAAAGTGGCCTTTCTAAATCAGATCTGATGTCACTTCCACCAAAAAAGCTTTCAGTGGCACCTCGTTACATCAGGATAAGCTCACGCTCCTCCAGCTAGCACCCAGGGCCCTTCAGCCCTGCTTACCTCACCCGCCTGTCCCGCACAAATACAGCTGCCGCCGTGCAAACTCCCCGAGACTCCCTGAATGCCTCAGTCACTCCTCCTTCACGTCTCTCCCTCTTCATCTCACAAACTCTCCCTCAGCCAAAACTCAGCTCAGGCCTCACCTCCTCCAAGAAGACTTCCCAGCCTGATTGAGATCATTTTCCACTGGGCTCCCCAGAATGACAGCAGCCTTCTAGATTAGCACTTATCTCACTGGATCTTGAGACAGTGGTTTACTCGCAAATCTCTCTCACGTGCACCTAGAACACAGACACTGTGTCTTGTCTGGCTTTGTTTCTGCAGCACCTGGCACATAGTAGGTGCTTAATAGCTTTTAAGTGAGTGAATGGATGGATAGATGGATGGACAAAGGAATGAATGAAAGAAGTGGTAATGGAGGCCCCTTCCCACCCATTTGCTGGCAAGTCTCCTAGAGTCAGTGGAGAGAAATCTATGTCACAACCAGACAGCAAGTGGGCAGGCATTTACTGTGTGCCTAACCCATGCCAAGAATCAAGCTTGACACCATGGGAGCTACAGAGATTTCAAGATATGGCCCCTGCCCTGTAGTATTACAAGTTAAAGAACAGAATGAGATTTAAATAAAGAGTTGAACAAATCAATGAAAGGGGGTGGTCCGGCAGTCCATGGGCTGGATGCCATCTGGACGGTGCAGAGAAGGCACTTCCCCTTCTTGCCACCCCGAGGAGGACAAGGAAGATCTTAGAGCGAGAGTGGACGTGGAGCTGAATGGCGGTGGGGGATGGAGTGAAAGGCTTGTGTTGAAGCTGCAGAGATGGAGGAGGGGAGATGACTTCCAGGGTTTGGCATGTCCACACCGGGTCTGGAGTGGGGGAATGTTCCTGCAGAGCAGCACAGGAGGAAGAGTGTGGAGTGGTGAGCTGGGACACCCTGAATGTCCGACCAAGGAGAGTTGTCTTTAAGCTACTGGCACCAGGAAGTCAATGAGGAAGAAGTGCATGGAAGAAGTATACGGGTAGGGGGATGGCAGGGGATGAAAGATTAGAATGCAGAGCCAAGGGCTGCAAGGAGACAGCTTAGGAGCTATAGGGGGAGGTCAAGAGGGAGCCAGTAAGTGCAAACTGAGAGGAGAGGCAGAGGCAAGAAAGGGGTGGTAGCTTTTGTATTTTTTCTTGATATTTAAGAAAGACCTGATGGGAAGTGGCAATCTGTTAGGAACAGAAGCCACAGGAGCAAGAGTCACTGGGGATGCCAAAACTGGAAGACCAAAGAGAATGCCCGCACCGTGGTAGAAATCAGGACGTCGTGGGAGGGAGGCAGTTTGGGGAAACGAGGTGCTCCATGGTGTTGCCGGGATGGTGACACATCCTCCCTCCCTCCTTCTGACGCTGGATCTGCATCAGCCATGAGGACACTGGGGATGCCCAACAGGAAGATGGAACCACGGAGCTTGACTCTGGGGAGACCTTAGGACAGAGCAGGGGACGTGGAAGTCACCCATCCCCTCATGATCTTGGAAGCCAGCTGTACAGACAAGATCCCAGGGAAGAAGAAGGAGATGGAAGCAAAGGGCCCTGAACCAAATTCGAGAATGGCGACATTTAAGAGACAGATGAAAGGGGGCACACAGGAGACTACCTGAAAGGTCAAGAAGCAGACATAAAATCAGGAAGGTGAGGAAGGAGAAGAGGTCAAGAGCATCAACAGCTCAAATGATGCAAAGAAATCAAGAGCAATGAGATGGGAGGAAAGGCCACTGGTCTGGGGCCAGAGGGTCATTATAGCCACCAAGATTGCCTCTCGGAGGGGAGGAAGAGGCAGACGGCTGAGCAGGAAAGGAGGAGGAAGCGTCCGATGGTGAGGAAGCAGCGATTGATGGAACAGGCCATTGTCTGAGGAGACTGACGGTGAGAACCAAGCAGAGGAATCAGATCCAGGAGCAGATCCGTGGATGGGTTCCCACACTCCAACAGGGCTGGGGAAAGATGCGGACACGGGCATGGACAGAAGTGAAGGTAGCATGGGAGACAGAGTCTATCTTGAGAAGAAGCTTGGGAAGAAGCTCTAGAGAAATAGAATTCTTCAGTACATCAGGCCTCAGCGAAACGAGAGAGAAGTAGGTTACAGCAGGAACTCGATTGTGACCCGTGCTGGGTGAGTTAGCACCACAAGCTGTGAGCTCTCTCTCTCTCTCTCTCTCTCTCTCTCTCACACACACACACACACACACACACACACACACACACGCACGCGCACGCTTGCTCTGACATTAGTCTGGACTGACACAGGGATGTTCTTGGCCATCTAGAAAGCACCGTCTGTCCCACTTACAAGCCATAACTCAGATTCATTACAACACAGAGATCCTCCACCCCACTGGTTCTCAGCGTTTTTTGGACATGAAGACCCCTTTTTACATCCAAAAGTTTTGTGGACTACCATTTCCTCCACCCCAAACGCATGATAATGCTTATATTTTCAGTATCCGTTAATTAAGAAAATACATAATAACAAAGAGCTACCATGAATTCAATAGAGCTTTAAAATAATTGGTATTTTATTCATCACTGCAACAACCACATATATCAGGAAACTGATAGAAGATGAAGGCTGGGACATTGTTTATTAAGCCCATACACCCAGGCTGCTGGAGTCAAGGATCGGAGCAGGGCAACAAGGCTGTGGGCTCCCCAGGGCTGTGGCTTATAGGTGGGGGACCCTGCGCTTCACAAGCCCAGTCCCCCAGAGCTCTGCCCTGGCATGGAGGTTCAGCTATGGGGAGCCCAAGCAGATCTTGGGGGATAGGAGAGAGGACTGCAAGGTAGTTTTGACTTAGGGCTGCTTACCGTGCTGGGGGGGCCCTCAGGCCCATGAGGATGTCCTGGCCTAGAGGCAAGTGGCTGGGAAGGGAGCCAGATGTGCAGGAGGAGGGCCCAGCAGACAGCCCAGCCTTTGGGATGGGCGGGATCACAATGCCCCCCAGCGACTTCTGCATCTTCTCATCATTGCAGTGCAGGTATTGTCGGGAGATCTGCACCTGGGAGCAGAGGTGGGGGAGGGTTCTGGTCCACGGAAACATCCCACTCTGATGCTCACGTCCCAGGCACCTCATGCAGGGCGGTCCCTTCTATCAGGAGCCACCTCAGCAGCAGTGCTGGGAAGTGTCTTCTGGTTCTCTTCCCAGCCATACAACCCTAGGACCCCCGGAAAGCTCTTGTTTCCTCACCACTCCAGGCGAGAAGGCTGGTAAGGCATCCCCTTATCCCTACTCCAACCCCTTATGTTGTTATTATTCGTTTTTCTGTGCTTCTCTTTTCAGAAAAATCTTAGAACACCAAAGCTGGAAAGGCTCTCCAAAATCATGTAGTCCAATCTGCTTTTTATAGATGTGCAAACCAGGGCCCAGAGAGGGGAGTGACTTGCCCGTGATCACAGAGCCAGTGAGGGGCAGAGTGGAAACCAGAGCTCAAATCTCCTGAGTCCTAGCCCAGCATTCTTTTCCTGCTGCCACACTCCCTTTCCTAAAATGGAGAGGGTCAGAAGCACGAGGAATTCTGGAACATTTTGACCAGAGAAGGCCTAGTGACCACCAAGTGAAGGACAGATGGCACACAGCCTCTGCTTGAGCAGGAGCTCAGCACCTCTAGGGCAGCCACTCGGAACTCTCAGGCCAGCCACAGGAGTTTTGGGTGCTGTGGGGGAAGATGAATGACAACCCCGAGCCCCTCCAGTGCTGCCCCCATCCATGAGGGCAGCCCCTGAGACACCTCCAGAAAAGCTAAGGGTTCAGAAACAGGGGTTAGTAAAGGATGAAAGAAAGACAGAAGAAGAGGGAGATAAGACTCAGAGCAGTGGGGCTGGCCCAGTGGCATAGTGGTTAAGTTTGCGCCTTCCACTTTGGCGGCCCAGGGTTCAGAGGTTTGCATCCTGGGTGCAGACCTACGCACTGCTTATCAAGCCATGCTGTGGTAGGTGACCCGCATATAAAGTAGAGGAAGATGGGCACAGATGTTAGCCCAGGGCCAATATTCCTCAGCAAAAAGAGGAGGATTGACAACAGATGTTAGCTCAGGGCTAATCTTCCTCACAAGAAAAAAAAAAAAAAGACTCAGAGCAGTCAAGTCATCTTACCTCCTCAGCACCGGGTCTCAGCTCCTGGGGACCCTGACTCTCACCAGGTGGGTCCAGGCTCTTCTCCTTGGCTCTGCCAGCCTCGGGGGTGGTGGGGATGCTCTGGATGGGAGGCATAGGCCTGGGCACCCTCAGCAACCTCTGAGAGGTGGCCCGGGGGATGGTGTTCCTCAGGGGAACTCCTTTGGGGCCTCCCCCAGGATCTAGAGAAGTTGTATGGGGTAGAGATGGGAAATAAGTCAGTCCCAGGAGCACAGGGAGTAGGGGCTAATTCAAATGCTGGCAACAGGGCCCTATGTCCTGGGGAAGACTGGGATGGCAAGAGGAGATGACAGATCCGCCCCAGCCCCACCCCCACCACTAGACTGCACAAGCAGGGGTGCTGAGTGTCCTTTCCCATTTCTGTAAAATTTGATGGAAAGTGCCAATCAAAGCCCCCTATTTAAAATTGAAAGCCAGGTTGGGTAGAAAGGGAAATAAAATCAGTACTAGATTAGGAATGATTAGGCCTGAAGTCCCTGAACTTGGAGTGGGTGGGTGGGAGGTGGGCAGGGCCCAAGGCTCACCTCGGGAAGACACTGCCAAGCCCTCTGAGAGCCTCCTTTTCTTGAGCTTGTCCTTGATCTGGGTGGTGTCCCGGGCCACACTGTTAGCCTCTGACTCCAGCGAGGGGAGGGGCCCCAGAGACAGGGCCCCAAGGTTCCTGGGGTGGCCATTCCTGGCCTGCCAGCCCCTCAAGGGAGCATCCAGCTTGAGGCTGCCAGGGTCCCCATGTCCACTCAAGAGCTGTGACGGCTTCTCCTGCAGGATGCTTGGTGTTGGCTGGAGGGAGGCTGAGGGAGACAGAGGCAAGAGTGATTTGGCCCACAGCACGCAGGGTGGCACCCATCAGCAAACTCTTTGGTGCTGCTCCCTTGGAAGTCAGCCGCTCACCTGGTGAATCCCAGTCATTCAATTTGTCCATCACTCTTTGGTTGATTCATTCATTCGACAGTATCTATGAAGCACCTACCCTGAACAAGACCTGTGTCATGAGGTACTCAGAGGAAGAAAAGGGGTATCAGTGTGCAGCCCTATCAGAGCACAGATGAAAGGCCATAATACTCAGGGAAGCCCCCTTGCCCAGGGACCACCATCCACCAACCTCCAGGATCCAACCAACTCATTCAATAATCTTGAACACCTGACATACCAAACACAGATTGAAAAGAGAAATTCAGATTCGGAACAAATCATGCTCCCACGCAGACACCAGTTTATCTAACTACTCACTCAACAAACATTCAACGAGCATCTAGTATGCACCAAGCACTGTCAAGGCAATTGGAGATACAGAGATGCATGAGGCATAGGCTTTATCACTAAAGGACTTTCCATCTATTAGAGAAATAAGCTATGTCCCTAAATGGGTTCGTCACAAGGTAAAATGTGAGATGTGCCATAAGAGAGATATCAACAAAGCGCTTTGTCACGTTAAGGAGGAGGAGGAGGAGGATCTGGAAAACCTTCAAGAAGTGGTGGTGTTTGAACCGGCCCTTGAAGGAGCCTGGACCATGGAGGGGCTAGAGAAAGCATACAAACAGACCAGCTTTCAGAATCTCGGCCACACGCCCAGCACTTCTTGGAATGCCTTGATGTAGGCCATGAGACCCTGATGCCAGCACCAGACACAAGGAAAGCCGAACTTGGTGCCAGCCACAGACCTGTAAGGGGACTGGCCTGAGAGAGGGCAAGTAACCATAACAATCAGATTCTCCATCCAAAACACTGGAACTGGGGCTCTGCAGAGAAGATGGTCTGCAGCTGGAAGCTAAAGTAGGAAGTTGCGGAGCAGAGAGTGGAGGAGAAGCTGAATGGGTGTCCTGAAAATCACCCCATCTGCAGCTGTGTCTCTAGGGGTGCCCACTTCCCTACCACCCCAAAGTGAGGGGCAGCAGACCCTGTCTTCCCAGGGCTATTGGGGCTTCCCCTGGAGTTCCAGGAGAGCCAGGTGCATGCTGAAATCCCCCTTCCCTGTCCTGCGGGTCCCCTCAGTACACTTCCATCCCCTGAGGCACAGAATTGAAAGGACCCACCTAAAACCAAAGGGCATTTTCAGCAGGAACTACTGTAAAAATAACATCTGCTGGTAGCTTGAGGATATGGCCAGGCATCTAAACACACTCATCTCCTCCCTCCAGGACGAGGCCCAAGCTCTGCTCTGTCACTGGCCATGATTGGGCAGCTGCCAAGTAGAACCCCCTATTCTCTGCTCAAAATGCTCAGAGAGGCCACCCAGGGCGCTCGAAGGCAATTTAGTGTGACCGAGTCACCAGGCCAGGTCCTCCCATCTTACCTTCTCCATGAGTCTGCAGGCCAGAGACTCTGCTTCCTCCCAGGAGTGTGCGGGGCCCAGCACTGGTCCGAGGGACACTCCCACAGTACACAGCCACTGGAGCCAGAACCTTGGCTGGGGAGAGAACCACAGGGAGAGTGCCATCTTAGAGTCCTCTGAGGCCCACGCCCCCAAACCAGAGCCTGGCCCTCAGAGGGGTGCCTGCCACCCCAAGTCCGGCTGGCCAGGGCACCATGATCCCCTCTCGGCCTGGCTGCTCTCCCCCTCCTCACATTCTGCCGGCCTTCTCCCTACCGGCTTTGCTCAAAACCTCCCACCACACCTCCTTAGTCTCCTTCATGGGCTCCCCTCCTCCACCGCCTCCACCCCTGCCTCTGTCCACTGCGCGTCTCAGGCCAGCTGCTCTCACTGCCAGGCCCTGAATTGTCACCCTCACACGGTAACCCCCTAACCTGTGGCGTGGCCCCCAGTGGCAGGGCGGAGTATCCCAGCACCTGCTCCACTCCCCTCCCCTGAGTCCTCGAGCACTTCATCAGCCGTCCTACACTGACCCTTCATCTTCTCTCCTAAACTCCCCGGCTCAGCAAATGGCACCACTGATCCTACTGCAGACATGTATGAAGTGTTGCTCTGCAGGGACTCTGCCCCTCACAGTCCCCAGTGACACAGTCACGAGCAAGGCTGAAGTCTGGTGGGGGAGATGACGAGTAACACGTAATAACAGTGTGGGGGCGGAGCCCTCGCCAGAGGCAGGACAGGCAAGGCTTCTGGGGTGGGGAGGGAGCCTGAGCTGAAAGTCAGAAAATAGGAGGGGAGACTCAGCCAACCACCTGCTCCTTTAAGAAGCCTTGCCTCCCCCCTGCGTCCCCACAGCACCCCAGGCATTCCTCCGTCTTACACTCCCCGCTCCTGGCCTCTCCCCGTCTGGGACGGGGACCACGTCGTCTTCATCTTTATAGTTCCTGCTCTCAGTAGGCATTAAATGTTTGCAAGCTGAACCTCAGGACCATCTGTGGGGCCCTAACCCACCACCTGGAGAAGCCCCTACGAAGGTGGAAACCCAGCACACCCACCCCCAGGGTGGAAGGTCCCTAGACCAGGAGTCAGGAGTCTGGGTTCCCGTCCTGTTTCTGTCACCTGTGTGACCTTGAGGAAATAACCTCTCTGAGTCTCGGTTCCCAGATCAGTAAAACAAAGGAGTTGTACAGGACCTGGGGCTCATATGGTCATATCTGCATTCTATTTCTAGATTTCCAGATTTTTCTAAAGACTTCAGCACCTCCCCCTTCCCTACAAGGATCTAATGTCAGCAGGCTCTGACACAGCACTAAATCATGCAGTTGTCTTCACACTGATACTTCAGAGCCACAGGGTGCTCTGCCCTCAGCATAATGACCTCTTTCCTGAACTGCTCTGGCATTCCCCGGGTCTCTACATCATTCCCAAGTGGTCGCCTGGCGTCTGCTCCAGCCTCTCCAAGGAAAAGCAGCTCTCTACCTCACAAGCACCCACTCCATCTGGGGCGGGACCTGTCAACCCCCTCACTCTCCAGAGGAAAGTGAAGCCCACACAGCAGCTCCCAGACCTGGAACCCTGCCTCCGGACACTGAGCCGGCCACACAGTTCCCACTCTCCCGCCTTGTCAGCTGAGGAAACGGGGACACCAGCCCTCCCTGAGGTCCCGGCCCCACATCCTCTGCCCGTGCACAGAGTCCCACCCCAGAACCTGTCAGCCCTTAGCCAGCCCACCAGCTCAGAGAGCGGAGGCAAAGCTCAGGCCAAGTCCCTAGAACATTCCAAGCCCCTCCCCGGGCCAGGGAGCCTGCAGACAGCAAGCTGAGCAGGGAGGGCCAGCGTCAGCTGGCAGAGAGCTGGGCCGGGATGGAAAGGCACGGCTGCCTGGATACATCTCCCAGGCAGAGCACAGCCCCTGGGAGAATCCAAGGAAGATCCTTGCCCCCATGGCCTCTCTTGGTGCCCCTTACCTGGGGGGACAGTGTCACGGGTGCCCATGCCCTGGGTGGAGAAGGTGCCTGGGAGGTTGTCCAGAGGCAGCCACTATTCTGGGCCGTGAGTACAGTCCTCGGGGGTCCAGGGCCAAGGGCCCCCACCTGTAAACATCCAGGGACCTGGGGTGGAGGGGCAGAGAGAAGTCAGTACAACAATTAACAAACACTTTTCAAACGCTTCGCAGAAAGCCCGTCAGGAGCTAAAGCATTCTTGTAGTGAAGAAATCTGCCACTGGACTGAAGGACACTTCTCTTCTGACATTCGGACTCTCTCGACACTTCAAAGTTTCCAGGTGCCAAGGCTGCGTGACTGGGCAGAGCTCACTGGGAAGAGTGTCCAGGAAACTCTGAACCTGGCTTCGTTTGTGGCTTTGACACGGACAGCTTAGGGTCTCAGGGATGGTGAAATTTATCACGGGGGAGTCTGACACTGTTTCTCCATCGGTTTCTATTTTCTTCAGAAACCCGTTACTCTGCCAGCTGCCCTGGAAGCTCATGACGGACGTCGAGCTTTGTGACCCCGCCCATCACTCAGGCACCTGGCGGCGTCTCCCAGAAGCCTTGGCTCTCTAGTTGTCTCTCAGGACGCGCCTGCCTCCACCTGCATGAAGTTCCTGGTCCTCATTCTCACCTCATTGACCAAGCCAAACCTCTGACCCTCTCGGCCGTTTCACTGTCCTGTGGCTGACCGCTTGACCACGCCAAGCCTCTTCCCAGCCTCCTGTAAGCCTCTGGGGTCAGCCATCGGCTCTTGCCCTTGACCTAACTTTATTCTCTTTCCGAGTGACAAAAGGTCTCATTGCAGACTCTGTGACTTGACACAACTTGTCATAAATTCTTTGCTGAGATAATGGTGACCTGTTTTCACCCTGACTGGTAAGGAAGTGGACGGCGAGCACTGGTTAGTGATAAAATCGGGGGTAAAGGCCACATCTCCCAATTTCTACTCGAGAGCAGCTCCCTCAAGATATCATCTGGGGACCAGGCAGGATGCAGTGCCAACTTCCTCTTGTTGAGCAACAGATCCCAACTCAGGAACTGAGGAAACCTGCCTTCCATCTGGAAGCAAGCCAGCCACCGTCCCCACCCAGGCGCCAGAAGGCACGGCAGCTCCTGGCAACCCTTCTGGCCAAACAGAGGTGCCAGCCGAGCCCAGCGGCTCCGGCCCCAGCCAGCCCTTGCCTGGTCTCACTGCTTATGACCTCAAGCCCCTCGGTTTCTTTGTCTGAGAAGAACTTTCCTCACACCAGGGGAGAAGGCAATTCCCTGTCTGCTGGCTCCTGGGACAAGGATTTGGCCACATGGTAGTGCCAAGTGGCCAGGACTGTCCATGAGATGGAGCACTTCTCCTGAGCAAGGTGGCAGAAGATTCTACTCCACAGGATCCAACACCCCACTCCTCACTCCAGTGAGCTGGGAAAGAGACAAGAGATTGGCAAGGGGGCTGCTTCCAGCAAAGCACAGCGAGAATGTTCCAGGAGGGGACTAGACCTTCCACAGCTGAATTAAAGCAAACAAGCAGGAATCCAGGCTTTTGGGACAGGGAGAGTTGCAGGCCCCACAGACTCCTGCTACCAGTATCTAACCAGAGCACAGACTTCCTATGCAAACTGTATGTAGAAAAGCAATACTTAGCTACAGCCCCTGTTCTCAACCTCAGCTGTACTCAGAGTCATCTGGGAACTGATTAGAATTACAGATTCCAAGGCCCCACCTCGGGCCCCTGCTGAATTAGTCTTCTAGGGAGCAGGCCACAGGGATCAGGGATCAGGTTGTTTTCTTAACTCCTGAGTGATTTTGATGTTCCAACAGGATTGGGAACCACTGGGCTATAGGTCAGATTCACTTCATAATAAGACTCCAGTCCTATTTCTCACCTTAGACTGTCAAAGTGGTTATTGCTGCCTCAGTTTCCCCAAAGTGGTCACTCTCTAGGAGGCTAAAGAGAAGATTTGGAGCTGCCTGAGTACAGGCAGCATAGGGTTCAGTGGCCACCTCTACTGCAAAGGACCTTCTGAACAAGACCATCCCCTACCCCGCCCGCCACTAACTCCTCAGCAGGCTGAATGGCCCCGGCCAAGACAGCCCTCATTACTCCAGGCCCTGAGGGCTCCCACCCAGATCCACGTCACAGCCTGCCAGGGCAACCCAGAGGGCAGAGCCCCTTTTAGGCCAGCCCCCGCCTGCATCTACACCTTTTACCCTCACGCCCTCAGGGTCCACGTGCAGGGTCTCCTAGGCACCTGCCCAAGGGGAGATGGCTACTGCTGCGTGGGGACAAACAACTATGTCTTATGTCTTATGTGAGCGCCATGAGTGGTGTCTCCCCAGGAAAATCATGTAGGCCCAGCACCTGGTGGGAACTTAAAGATCCATGTCCAAACTATAAAAGCCAGAATCAGAAATTCCAGCTCAAATGTGGACAGAGCTTTGGGGTTTAGTATGGACAGCACCTAGCGCCTGACCCCCAGGGCACAATTCACTGAGCCCCCGTTTGTACCCAATACTCTTCTGGGCACCAAGGAGGGACTGTCCCCTATTGGAACAGCCTCTGACCTAAAGGGCTAACAGCCAGTGGGTTCTGGGGACCAGGGTTCTGTCCTCACTCCCTGATGCTCTGGATTGCCCCAGATGGCTGGCTCCTCCATCCTGGGCCTCAGTTTCCAGCTCAGGGAAAGGAGATGGCCTGAGGAAACTGACTGTTGTCCACTCCTTCCACTAAAGCCATGGCTACAGAGGTTCCATGGTAACTGGCACCACAGAATGAAGAAAGGTGACAGAAGGGACTCGGGTTTCAAGTGGCAAAGAAACAAAAGCTAAGACTGGCCTGGTAAAGAATGTCACCCCCCAAGGACAAAATCCCAACCACCCTGTGCCTTGTGCAGCCTCCAGGGAGCCAGTGCCCTGCTCCACGTCCACCTCGGTCCCGTGGGAGCTGGGCAGAGACTGGTCCCAAGAGAACAGCCCTCAGACAGGAGGGCAAGGGAAAGGCTCGAGGAGGGAGGAGGGATCAGAGCAGGGAGGCCAGGGAGGGGATGGGCCCAGATCCTGAGACACAGCCACCCCCGCCCACCCTCCCAGGGGCTGCAGTACCGCAGCTTCCTTCATGTGGCAGTGACACAACCCCCTCCTCCTTTTAGAGGCCTCTGAGAGACATGGGTCCCAGTAAGTCAGAGATCTCATCTCCTCAGACGTGTTTGGTGGGAAGAAGAGTGCCACGTCAAGGTGAGTAGAGAAAGGGAGGAGGGGAAAGATGGTGGAGTGAACAAACCTAGTTTCTGAACCCAAAACTACGTTCCCCCACTGAAATACTCACTCTCTGAAGAGAGGCCTCCAATCTAGGCCCCCCTCCCATTGCACACTCCCACCCCAGTGTGCTCCTGAACACCCACCTGGAGCTCTGGCTCTGGGGTCAGACAGCTGGGTTAGAACCCTGCCCTCGCCCCTTTTGTGGGAACTTGGGAAAGTTACTTAATTCCTCTGAGCTTTGATATCTTCATTTGAAGAAATGTCCTAATAAAGGATATTGTTAGGATTAAATGATGTCAAGTGCAAAAATAATTTAGTACCATTGCTGGTAGATGGTCAATAATGTCAGGTCTGAACTCTTCTTCCTCTTCCCCCCATGCACACACATGCACACACACGCACACACCCACACTTTGCACAGTTATGACGGGCCAGCCCTCATTCCTACAAGACAGACCCAGGTGACACAGGTGTCCCTCATGAGGAGGAGACAGACTTGTCTATAGAGTAAGAGGCTTAAACCGTGCGGGCCCTTGACCTCCTGCAGTTGTCGCCCGTGATTATGTGCTGCCATGTGGATGCTCCCTGCAGCGCCCAGCAGAATGCAGTCAGTCCGGGCAGAGAGGGGCACAAGGGAGAACAGCAGTGCTATCTGACTAGGCCCTTGGAGACCCCCATGGAAAAGCAGCATCCTCGCTGGGCCTGGAAGGAAGCGGAATCTAGATGGGTAGGGAAACAGGAAAGGCATCCAGGCTGAGGAAACAGTTTGAGCAAAGGCCCTGGGGTTGGGGGGGTGGTGACAAACAAATGGGCCTGTGAGTTTGAGGTCTGGTGGGAGGGCCCGAGTCTGGGAAGGAGGATGAGGGCCAGGATGGGGAGACTGGCAACCATCTGTCAGAGTCTGGGCCTATTCTGCAGGCAGAGGGAACTCTGAAGACTTTTCGAGGAGAGGAATGACATTATCTGACCTGTGTTTTCATGCAGACCCCTTGAGTTAGACCTGAGAGGGACTTCCTAGGGAAGGACTGAAACTTAGAGACCACTAGCCCAGCCTCTGGACAAAGCTGGAGAAAATATGTGACTTAACCAAGATTTGCCACTAGTTATTGACAAAGTTTAGACTGGGTAGAACACTCCTTCATGTACCCCAGGCTGTCTCCCTCAGGGTAATTGGTCACCCACCCACCCTCTGCTCATCATACACACACCTCACCCTTCCCCCCACATGAGGCAGCCATCCCCTAGACCTCCAGAGAAAACTCTGGGTGTTCTCAGGTGACCTATGGGACTCTGACCTCCTGGGCTCAGTCTATCACTGAAAGTCTGAGATCTACTCACTCATTCAACCATATGCTAGGAACTAGGACACAAAGGTGAAGGAGACTAAATTCCAGCACCCGTGAGCTGTGTGACCACAGGCATGCTACCAAACTTCTCTGAGCCCCACTTTCTTTAACTGCAAAAATGGAGATCTTACCTATTCCACTTCAACAGTGCATTCAATAAAATGCAAAAATCACTTAGCACTGGGTCTGGCCCCTAGCACGTAATCAACACCCAGTGACATTGGTATCAATGCCGTGAACAAAGATCCCAGCAGCTGCAGGTGGGGGACAGGTTTGGGTGGATAGGGTGGGAGGCTGTGGAAATAATCCTGGAGAGAGAGGATAAGAGTCTGATCTGGCACAGAGGTGGTTCAAATAGGGGCAGGGGAAGATCTGAGAACTATTTAGAAGGCAAGTCAACAGGACACGGAGACTGAATAGATAAGGGGGTTGGGGCGAGTCTAGACTGAGTGCAAGGTTCTGGCATGAGGGCTGGAGGACCGGGCGCCGTTGGCTGCCGAGATGGTGAACCCGGGAGAAGGTGCCAGTCCGGGAGAGACATTGGGTCCTGGTTTGGGCAGGCTGGTTCGTGGCTCCTCCAAGACAGCCAGATGAGAGCATCCAGAAAGCAGCTGGCCTGAGGCTTGAGAGACAGAGGTCTGGGCTAGAGCCACAGGCCTGGAAGTCCCTGGTAATAAGACAGCAATTAAAGCCATGAGCGTAGATGTCATCAGTGAGAAGACCTGGCCAAGTGCCCAGAGCAAGGACACTCAGGGAGGCGGGGAGAGGGTGCCAGGAAAGCCAAAGAGCAGAGTGAGCAGAAGTGTCAACTCAGCAAGGACTGGGGAAAGCCCACTGGGTGTGACCATTAGGGAATCATCCAGAAGGTGAATGAGCATGTGGGAACCTGGAGGTCACAGAGAGATGCGATTGAGGAGTGTGTGGAAGGTCGAAGAGTGGAGACGGCAAGTACAGACCACTCTGGAAGTGGGGGATGAGAATGGGAGGAGAGAGAGGGTGGTAGCTGGGAGGACAGGGGTGGATGAAGCTGGTGCTGTTCACTTGCTTGTTTGTTCTCTGTGTCTTTTTAAGGATAGGAATTGCTAGAGTATATCCAAAGGAAGAAGGGAAAGGCTGGAGACACGGAGGGAGGATGGGGAACTGGTGGAACAGCATCCCAGAGCTCACTGGGCAGGGAGAAGGGCACAGCAGGCAGGTGAGCGCCAGGCTGGAGGAGGGCACCAGTCCTCGGGCACTGGAGGAGGGCAGCCTGGGGGAGTCTGGGGGTAGCAGCAGGAAGGCGGGAATGGTCGTGTTGAGAGGATTGTCCGTGAAGTAGGAGGTGAGACTGATGAGCATGAGAGCAGGACTCAGGAGATCAGCAAAGTTCTGGAAAATGGTGTATTCTGACGCCAGAAAAAACAAACAGTTCTACTCCTTTTCCCGCCCCCACCCCAGCCAGATGCCTCCATCTTTGTTAGCCTGGGGCAGGGCTGATGTCTTCCAGATAAAGACTCTGCCCTTCTGGAGCTGGGAGTCCCAAGAGCCACCTCCACCCAAAACCAGGAGACTGAAACCCACCCCACCAGAACCTCTGGGAGGGGCATCCAAGGGCCCCCCACTCAGGCTCCTGGCTCCAGCTGCGACTGGCATGTGGGCCAGCAGGAAGGCAGTGCCCAGATGAGCCAGCCCCCCACCATAACTGCTCCTTTCCTGGGCCCTTCACCAGCTCAGCAGCTACATCCACTGGCCGCAGATGCCGTCTCCCTGCTGTGGGATCAGGTGGGGTCAGTACTCCTGTGACGCCTCTGTTCTGTCCTCCCAACAGTATGAGGCACAGGTCAGCTAATAGGACCACGGGAATTTAGAGAAATGCAGACAAAGGGCCAAATGCAGTGCCTGGCACATAGTAATAACTCAGTAATTGCAGCATGAATGAGTGAAGAAATCGAAATTAAAGCACATCTTTCCAGACAGTCTTGCTGAGAAGAAACTAAGTGAAAGAAACCAACATTCCTTAGTTCCAGGCTGCCAAGTGCCAGGCACGGGGCAGGTGCTGCCGAATACTATGCCATTTAACCTTTGAACTGGAACAACAAGGAAGATATTAGTGTCCTCATTTTATAGATAAGATTGAGGCTCAGAGATGTTAAGTAACCAGATCAAGGCCACAGAGCTACTAAGAAGAAGCATCAGGGCTGATGCTGTCTGCTCTTGGAGGTGGTGGAACAGAGTATGTGCTTAGGAGTCAACAAACTTGGATTAAATTCCATCGCCTGCCAGCTGTGTGACTTCTCCAAGCACACAGCACGTTACTAAACTTCTCCAAGCCGCCTTTAACTGAGAAATGGAAATAGTAATACCTATCTCACAAGGTTCTTGAGAGTATTTGTGAAAATATGAAGAGCATTTAATACTGTGTCTGGCCCCTAGCAAGCACTCAATAAACAGTGACTATTATTATTATTACTGTTTGTTTAATGACTATTTTACTGTGTGTGTTCAGATGTTCAAGGAGAGGGAAAGTGTCCTTTTTGAAAGTCTTTGGGCAAGAAGCTACAGAGGTCTGGCGGGGTGGCAAAATGGAGGTGCCGCCTGGGGAAGCAGGATGTCCCCCATTGCACACGTTTTCTGGGGTGAGCAGGAGGCAGCGGGCAGGCTGGGGCAGGACACTTAGAGGAGCAGCTCAAGTACCACCTTGCTGGGAAACACTCCAAGAGGTCCTTTCTTACCAGAACAGACAGAGGCTGTTAAGGAGGCAGTTAACACCTGCATCTTAATGATTTCCCGGGACAGGGTGGATCTCGTGGTCAAGAGCCCAAAGCAGTGCTTCTTGAAGGTTTTTATGCCCAACACAGCTGAGGAGTGTGGCCTTCCACTTGTAATAGCTCCGTGTGTGGAGGGAGGTGGGGGGCAGATAGGGAGAGGAAGGGCAGAGCTGCATAAATGTCGAGGTCTGTGACATTTGAAATAGCCCCTGCATCCTCCTCCTAGGAATTCTAATATGAGAATTATTGGTCTAAAAGACGTGGGAAAGCCTAAGGGTGAGAGAGAGTTTTATTTAAGCTGTGTTTGAAAAACAGTGGAGGTAGGAGACAAGCAAGGCTGCCCTGTTTGATTGTCTAGGTTGGGCACTGCACAAGGGCATCATAATTAAGTACCCTTTGTCACTAGGGCCGCCACTTGCTCCTGCAGCGCCTTTGTGTGAGTTAGAAAAAGATGGCTCTTTCTCAAGACACTTCACTTTTATTCATCAGAGAAGGGCTGTAATAAATGTTTAGTGTCTGCTGTGTGAATGGTGTCCCCTTAACATATCCATAAATCTACAAAATTCAAAATCTTCTGAGCCTGCCCCAACTTTCATGTATCCTGTTGATGCAAATATAAATTAGAGATCAGAACATGTGCTAGGAATTTAATGAAGTTCCACATTGTGGGGACAGGATGTGCCTTTACCTGCTCCTCTTGTCACTAAATTTCGAGCTGCAAGGGACCTCAGAGGTCAGCTGGTCTCCTGGCTGGTAAAAGAGGGGTTAATCTGAGGCCCAGAGACACTGCCCTACATACCAGGGCCCGCACCCCTCAGGCATCACACTAGCCACCAGCTGGCAAGGCCCTCAGCAGGGCTAGGAGGGAAGCTTCCTTCTCCAACCTCCCACCAAGGCCTCCCCAAGGTGGTCCCCTCTGCCCTGCAGTGCCCAGTCAGAGTCAGGACAGCGCATTCCCGAAGACTAAGTTCCCTGGCGGGGCTGGGTGCCGTTGCGTCAAATCCTGCCTGAAATTTCACAGCTGCTGGCCCAGGCTTGGAGGGCTTCTGCCCACCCTGAGCTTTCCACCAGCAAAGTCTGAGTTGTCCTGGAGCTTGATCACAGTCCTGGAGTCTTGAACGAAAAGTGGCCTGGTCCCCTGCCCCGGGAATGCTTTCTGTGTGGTTTGGCTGTTCCTGGACCCTTGCCCCGCTGCCGGAGCTTCAGTCGTCAAACTGCGGTCTGTGAACACATACGGGTACCAGAGGCCCAGAGGGACTGGGAAGAAATAAAGCATCTTTCCAACCAGAGTCTCAGCAAAGTTGTTTTGACATGCCTGGCATCTACATATCTGTCACATTCCAGGACAGGGCTCCTGACAACAGTCTCCCCACGAGAAGCTCAGAAGACTTCAGACCACCAGCTCTGTCCTTGTCCCCAGGAGAATGCTGACTCTCCTTGACCGAAAGGTAGAATCTTACATGGTTTCTCCAAGGCATATGCCAGGTTTCCCTGGGAGACTGAAATGGCTTCTGTGGAGGCCCATTTTTTTTCCTGTCCTCATTTTATTGAAGGGAATTCCCAAGCCCAGGAGGGGATGCAAGTTGGGCTAAGAACCAGAGGTTTTGAAGCAGAGACAAAGTGGAAGCCTCAGCCCTCCACACAGCTGCTCTGGAGCCTGGGTCTGCAGCTCAGAGACAGATGACAGAGAGATAACAAGGATAACTGATTGGTCTCCCAAGAAGAAAAATGGGAGGGTAGGGACAGAGGGGCGTGGAGGGCAGAGAGAAAAGTGAAAGTTGGGAAACTGAGCACAGTGAGGGGGCTGAGAGAGAGACCAGGGGAAAAGGGGAACCCAAGAGGAAGGAAAGTGTGAAGGCACAAAGGTGAGGGCAGGCTCTCTGCTCCTGGTAATCAGGGAAATGCAAATGAAAGTCGGAATGAAATGCTACCACCAGTCTGCAAAGATTGGCAAAAATTCAGATTATAGACGATACCAAGTGCTGATGAGACACAGAGCACCAGGGACCCTCACCATGGTGGGTGAGGTGTAAATGGGCACCGCCTCTTGAGAAGGGTCTGGCTTTATCTAACAAAGTTAAAGACATGCAAATTCTACACCTAGTATCTATCCTAGAAAAACTAAGAAAGAAGTACGACAATGTTCACAGCAGCTCTATTGATAACGGCCAAAATCTGGAAATAATCCCAGTGCCCAACAGGGAAATGGAGAAATAAATTATAGTGTATTCATGCCATGGGATATTCCACAGCAATGAAATGAGCAAACCACTGCTCTACTCAACACCATGGACGACTCCACAGCATAACGTTTAGCCAAAGAAGCCAGACACAAAGGACTTGATAGAATGTGATTCTGTTTATATACAGTTCAAAGGAAGACAAAATCAAACTGAGTGTTTAGAAATGCATAAATAGACGGTAAAACTTTATCAAGAAACAAGGAAACATGTGGAGTGTGATTAACTCTAAAGTGAAGTGAGGCAGCCCATGGGGGAGGGTTCTGGGGTGCTACCAGAGTGTCTGTTCCTTGACCTGGGTGGTAGCGGCTACACAGACATTCACATTATAACTCTTCTTTACATTGTTCGTGAGTTTTATACATTCTTCTGTCTGCAAGAGGTTGAGCATAAAACAAATAATAAACTTCCAGGCATCCACGCTGGTGAGCAGAGTCGGGTGCCTCTGAGGTCGCCCTGGGAGCAGTGGGAGACCCTCAGGGGCTGGTCTCCCCAGAGCTCAGCTTGAAGTCTCCCCATTACTTGCTCCCACGACATTCCCTTTCATTCAGATCTGCTAGGCCAAGGCTCTGTGGGCTGAAACAGAGCCAGTCCTGGGAGCCAGCCAGCCGGGGATGGAAAGGCTGCAGGGCCCCTCCTGCCAGGGCGTGGTGGGGAGCAGCGCAGGGTGTGCCTGGCTCAGGACCAGCCCCATTACCCGCCCTGCACACCCCACCCGGGGCAGGGCGCCACTGTGCACTCTGACCGTCCTCGGTCATGTACCCACAGAGCACAGGCCTGTCCAGTCCCTCCCAGTGCTCTGGAGGAAATACCAGACCTTCCAGTCCCCAGCCAACATGGGCCCTTGTTCTGGAGAGGTGGCTCACAAAACCATTGTTTCAGGAGCCCCAAATCTGCTCTAGCAAGGAACGCAATCATCTCTGCAATGGTAATAACTGCGTCAGCAGAGGTAACTTCCGTTTAGCACAGGGGCTCACACGCCGGCTGCTCTCTTACAACCTCCACTCCTCACAAGCAGCCCCGAGGGAGGCATTATTGAACCCTCACTTTACAGGTGAGGAAACTGAGGCTCAGAACGAAAAGAGCATAAGTCCACGCAGCCAGTAAGAGGAGCCAGAATTCGAACCCAGAGCTGAGCCTCCACAAGGCCTGTGCAGCGCCCCTAAGCACAGATCCTAACCCCGGCACACCCTCATTCCTCCCGGCACCATTGCCCTCGGCACTCGGGGAGCCTTGGCCAGGTGTGTGCCCGTGTCTTGTGGAGTTTACCCCCAAACAGAGAGCTCTGATAGAGGCCATGGCCAGGGAGGGGACAGCCCAGGGCAGCCCCTCCTTCCTTGGCTCCCAGCAATCAGAGAGCAGCCTGCAACCTCCTCCTCCAGAGCTCACACAGAAAGGCCCAGAGAGAGGAAGGGACCTCTCCGCAGTCACACAGCCTCCATTTCATGGCATGATGCTTTTCCTCTCATGCGCCCTTTGTCCTTGCTCTGGAACAGGTCCTTGATGCCCCTCCAAAGACTTCAGGCGTCCTGACCCACCCTCCCACTTCCCTCCCCCACAAATAGCTTGGCGGACACATCACCTCTCACCTCTCTGTCCAGAGGCCAAACCCCCGTCACCAGAGGAATCCAGGTTCCATGGTCTCTCCGCAGACGACACTGCCCATGGGTCCAGAGAGGCAAGGATGGGGTGGCCGTATGCCTGACCTGCCCTGGCCCCAGCCCAGCCTTGCAGCCCTGGGCTGTGGGCCTCCTGTCTGGGCAAGTGCTGGGGCGGCCACTGGCCCTGCTGCTGGCACCTCCTGCTCCCTGCCAGGCTCTCCTGGAATAAACAAGGCTGCATAGCAACCACCTTCTGAAGGAGCCCGCAGCTCCCTGCATGGGGGAGAGACGGAGCCAGGAGACTATTCCCCTTGGCCCCATTTCTTCTGGGGCTCGCCTGGGCACTGGGCACTCCCAAGTGGCCAACCCATCCTGTGGGGCCACCGGAGAGAGCAAGCTGCGCCCACTGCATGGTGACTGCAGCAAGAGAGTGCGTGGCAGGCTCAGAGCAGACAGGCTGGTGGTAGTTAACCCTGGTTTTGCTGTGGTTGGTCTCTGGGCCCAATTCTGGCTCAGCTTTCAAGCTGCTTCTAGAGGCAGCAGGGCAGACAGCGTGAGCATCCAGGCCTTGGCAGCAGGCAGAGCTGGGTTTGAAGCCTGATCCTGCTTCTTCCAGCTGTGTGACCCCGGCCAGTACTTAACCCTTCTCAGCCTCAGTTTCCTCATCTATAACACAGGGTCACAACAGTACTGACTTGATAGGGTTGCTGTCAGGATTGAACAGGGCAGGTGACAGGCTTGTGATTATGCCTAGCCCACAGGACATCCTCTATCACATTAGCACCCTTCCCCAGAAATACCTGCACAGCAGGAAGCCTGTGGCCTCCTCCCCAACCAGATTCTACTACCCCAATTTGTGGAAAATGTGAACCCTAGCAGCCCATGTATGCTTCCTCATTGAGCCCAGGCCCTAGGACAGAAATCCCAGGCTGGTATCTCCCCCCATCGAATGACAACTGCTCCCACATTTCACCCCACCCGCCTCTAATCTTCATCATCCAAGGGGCACAGGGGGAGCCAGAGGCCTCACTGATTTTATGCAGCCTTGCAAAGAGCCACTCACCCAAAGACAATAAGAATCTTTCCAGGCGGGCAACCCCACATTCTTTACAGAGGAATCGGCAGGCATATGAAATACAGAGCAGGGAGAGCTGGCGAGAGGCTGCTCATACATCCAGGAGGCCTGGCTGACTGAATCATGTGCCCGGGGCTTGCTGACTGAACCCACATCCGGCCTTCTCAGGACTTTCCTGAGGTTCTCTCCTCTTCTCTGAGACACCACTGGGGACAGGCCTGTGGGGGTCTCCTCTGAGGCCCTAAGAGGAACAGTTTTCATTCACCAAGCTCCAGGAGGGGCCAAAGAGGGCCAGCCAATGAGCACTGAGAACAAGATCCGCCATGGTGGACACTGGCCCGGAGCCAGAACCCAGAGGCCTGCTGGGCTCTACAGGGAGGCTGCTCCTTGCCACGGCCCCTCGGGAAGCAACCTGGCAAGTTGAACTGAATTCCCAAACTCCTCCTAACAGAGGCCCCAGGAAGGAGGTGTTTCCTTGTGCTTTGTATGAGGTAGGTATGAAGAAACCCGAGTTTACAGATGGGGAACTAAGGCCCAGCAACATAAGTCCTTGCTCAAGTTCCAAAGCCTGTAAGGGACAGAGAGTCACCATGGAATGCCAGATAGGGTGTGGACAGGGGAGGCCGGCCTCCATGTCCCTTTGCTCTCCCTGGGAGAGGGCATGTGTGCATCTCCCCCCAAGCCCACCATCGCATCAGAGCCCAAGAGTCAGCGCTTCTAAAATACAGATCCGATGGTCACTCCCCAGATGGACACGCTCCATGGCTCCCAGTGTCCTTGGGGTAAAGGCCACACTCAGCACCACGGTGACAAGCCCCCCCAAACTGGCCCCTGCTCAGTTCTCCTTCAGCCGCATCTCTTCCTGTTCCCCTCGCTCACACCTTGACCCTGCTGGACTGTCGAACATTAAGCATTTCCCGAAGGCCACCTGTGCCACACTCTGTGCCAGGTGCTAGAAATACAGGAGAGACTACAGTCTGCTCTCAGGAGCCGAGTGATTGAGAGAGACCCCACTGGGCAACTAACTGTGCATTCCTGTGTTATCTATAATAAGGGGGATGCATTTTGCAGACCTTGAGAACTAGAGCTCTGAAGCCAGACTGGATCTGACCTCAGCCACCTCTTGACCTTAGGCAGGAAACAAGCTCTCAGAGTCCCAGTTTTCCCATGTGCCAAGCGCTCCACTGGCATAGAGCAGGCACCCTGCCAGGTCACATGCTCAGCATTACTGTGATGATGTGACACTGAGAGTGAGCCTGGGGACTGTGAGCTGTGGCGTCAACCTGAAGCCTGAAGGGTAATGAGCTGGCCAGGTGACGGCAGGAGTGGAACCATTGAAGCTCCTGAAGCCCACGCCTGGGGCCCCTGTGAGCCTGGGTGTTACCCCACAGGACAGTGCTCCGGGTGGAGGCAGGGGGAGGGCAGGCTGCCATCTAGAAGCTTGCTGGTAACTCACCTGAAGAGATCTCAGAAGAAAGGGACTGAATCTCTTGGCCCCAGTAATTTGTTGTGATTTCTTTTATCGTTCTAAATAAATATTCACTTTCATACCTAATTCTGTCTTCTTTCTTAAAGAAGCCCCCAAATCGTTTAAGCTTCAAGTCCAACAAAGCCTGGATCAACCCCTGACGGGAGGGTGTCCAGCGCACAGGCAGACCCTCTGAGAGGCCTACCAGCAAGAGAAAAGGCTCTGGAGGAATTGCAGGATGTGAGGGCCTATGGGGCAGTGGGTGGAGGGGGCGAGAATGGCAAAAGGTTGAGGGAGGAGAGACCAGATCACGAGGACTTCTAAGCCATCTTAAAATAGAGTGTGCACTCACAGACCCCGAACATGTGGCTCCCAGGCCTCTGGGTGTCTATTTAACAGCTCCACCTAGATAGCACACACACACAGACACACACATACATGCATACACACATACACACATGTACACATACATACACATACACACATACACACAAACACACATGTGCGCACACACACGCTTGTATGCCTAGCGAGTCCTTACCCATCTTGCAAGACACACCTTGTTATGGAATTGTGTCTCCCCAAAATTCATTTGTTGAAGTCCTAGCCCCCAATACCTCAGAATGTCAGAATGTGCCCTATTTGGAAATAGGGTCGTTACAGATATAATTAGTTAAGAGGAGGCCCTACTGGAGGAGGGTGTAACTGGTGTCCTTATGAAAAGGGGAAATTTGGACACACAATCCAATGTGACTGGTGTCCTTATAGAAAGGGGAAGTTTGGACACACACACACACACACACACACACACACACAGGGAGAACCTTATGTGAAGACTGTAGTTACGCTGCCACAGGTAAGGAACTACGAGAAGCTAGGAGAGAGGCCTGGACAGTCCTTCCCTAGCACCTTCAGAGGGAGCATGGGCCTGCCCACCTGGCCTCCAGACCTGTGAGACAATGAATGTCTGTTGTTCTAAGCTGCCCAGTTTGTGGTACTTTGTTACGACAGCCCCAGGAAACAATACGGATCTCAAGCATCGTGTCCCGAGTGAAGCCTCCCCCAACCCCTCCAGGAAGAGCCAAGTGCTCCCTGCTGGAGTCCAGTGCAGGACACCTCCCACTCCCCTCTGGGTCCTCTCTCCATCCCCTCCACCCCGCTCTGTGCTGATCCGCTGATAGAAGCCTGCCTCTCCGGGCTGTATCAACAGGCCCTCCTGCCTCTGGACCCCTTGGGTTTGGCCAATAGAGGAGAGAGGAAAGAGGTCAGGGTTCTTTTCCCCCAGCTTCCTCCGCCCAGTCCTGCTGGGCTGGCTGCACCCCTCACCTGAAGGTCATGGCTCTTCACCTGAAGGTCATGGCTCCGGACAGGCAACCTTCTTCATTTCCAAGGTCCTGTAACTACTCCCTTCAAGCTTATGGCTGATGGAGGTGCCCAGCATGAGCAGCCAGCTGCTGCACTACCCCTGTGGTTTCTCATCCTGCCCACACCTGTGTAACCCCTCTCATGAAATTTTCCCCCAATCACCCAATTTCAGTGTCTCCATGTTCCCTGTCATCACACTGACTCTCTTCGGTGAGCTTGGTGACTTCGCGTCTGTGGCCCCCATCATCTGTGAGTTCTCTGAAGACAAGGACCATGAGTGATTATTTCTATACACCCACCATGGGGCACATGGCCCAGCCCGCCCCAGAAGGCATTGAATAAATGCTTGAAATGAATGAATTAAACGGACTAACAGACCACGCAGAATCACAGGCCAGGATGAGGGCTCTTGAAAGCACCAGATAAGTAGCCCCCACCACATCCACAAAGGACAGCTCTTGTCTACCCAGAAAGCAGCTCAAGAAGATCTCAAAAACCGATATCTGTAGCTTTCTATGCTGATGAATTTGATCAGTGGAAAACAATTACATTTGACCCTATTCTCTCAAGAAAAATGTCACTGACGGTCCTCTTGGCCCTTGTTGATTTGTAAAATGAATTAAACTGCTTCTTTTTCCAGCAACATGAAGGACTAAATATCCTGAACACACTTCCTATTGCAACTCCCTGGACATCCTGGTTAAAATACACAAATAGCCTCCTAAATACACAGCTGGGCTCAGGGTAGGGACCCCACTGAGGGATGCAGCTGCCATGCTCTTCCTCACTCCTGGCCTTTGCTCATGCTGTTCCTCCACCTAGGAAGCCTTTCCCACAACCCTTCCTACCGCTTTATGTATACATATCACCCTGGCCAAGTCCCACTTCCGCTTGGGGACCCCTCCCTATGTCCCCGGGGCCCTCCTCTGCTTCTCTAGCCCCTGCATGTCCCCATCGTAGCTCCACTCAGCAGACTGAGCTGTAAGTGTTCACCCCGGCCCCGCCGCCCAGCCAGCCATGCACACACACTAGGCTGTGAGCTCCTTGAGGCCAGGGTCCATGTCTTCAGATCCCTAGAACCTAGTGCCCACAGAGTGCACAGTAGACACTCAGTACCTGTGGTGGGTGTGAGTGACACAACCCTGACAGTGTAGGGGAGGGAATGGTTAGTGGCATAGATCTCCTTTCCGAGCAACGTCCACTGCTTTTCCCAGGAATAGACCTCATCTCCATACTACAGACCAGAATCTGGGCACCAGATATTGTATGGCAGAGTGAGGGAGGGGGGGTGGAATTCTGACCCCTTGGCTGGCATTGCCCCATTAAAACAGTACCGTCCTAGCCACAGCTAAAGTTTAGGTCACATAGAGCATGTGCAGCAAGGCCCTCCTGGTGGGGACCCCAGGGAGGTGAAATGCCCAGGCTGGGCCTCCCTTTCTCTCTGCCTCAGGTTCCTGCCTCTTAGGATAAAGCAAGTCCAGACTAACACTGATTAGCATGTGACAAGGCCAAGAGTGCCAGACAAGGAGATAGGGGAGTTGGTCCCAGTCCTGACTCTGTCATCAACTTTACTGTGTGACTTCCAGCAAGTTCCCATCCTCCTGGACTTCTAAACTGTCATTGTGAAACAAGAGGATCAGACACTGGATGACCTCCAGATCCCTTCACTCTCTGATGCCCTGTATTCTGGATCCTATTCCAGGCTGAGGAGAAGGGCTAGAAGCCTCCCTCCCTTCCACATGCCACATGCCCCATGCAGAAAAATAGAATGATGGACGCAAGCTGGCTCTGTTTCTAATCTGACACTTGGGCTGACTCATTGTCACAAAAGATCACTCATATTCCTTTTTACCCCAGCCCGTCCCTTAGAGCCCAGCCTGTGAAAGCCTGGGAGATGCTGACTACATCTCAGGCTGGGTGGGGGTGGTCAGACACTGCCAAGGGCACAGAACAGGCCCCACCCAATTGGCATTTCCTCTGGGCTGGCTTGTTCCCTGGGAAGTTCCTGGGAAACTCCAAAATAATATATGCAATCTAAGCCACAAAGTTAGAGAAGGGACCAAGCCAAACCCTTTAAATTACAGATGAGGGAAACTGAGGCCCAGAGGGTCACAAAGCAAATCAATGGTAGTGACAGGACATGGACCATGGCCTTCTGATTATGCTGTTTATGGCCCCAGCTGCCCCTCCCAAGAGGAGCCAACCCTTTACACTACATGGGTCCTTCCTTTCCCCCACAAAAGGGAGTGCTGGAGAAGGGAACAGCTTGCTGCCCCACAGCCACAGGAAGGGGCATGAGGGAGGATACCTGCTCCTACAACAATAAGTGAATGGATGGATAAATGGATGGAAGGGAGGAAGGAAGAGAGGGAGGAAAACTAATATGTGAATGAATGAATAAATAAATGAATGAAATGAAAGAATGAATGTGAAGAAAGAGTTGGAGGGCAGAGGGAGGGAAAGGGTCAATAGATGAGCAAATAATTCTGGGAGCTAATAGAGAAAAAGGATTTGATACATTTTCATAAGAACACGCAAAGAAATAAGAATATTCTTAAAATGCTCCCGCATTTCCAGTTTGTCAAAATTCATCAAGCTTATTATGAACATACTTATGATATGTGCACATTTCTGCACATATGTTGTTATTTTTTTAAAAGACTCTGCCCAGCAGGGTTGAGTGGGGAATGGAATGAGGCAATGAGGCAAAGCATGGCAGCATGAGGCGGTGTCCTGATTTTACTGGGCTGGTATCAGTGGGGCCTAATGAGGAACTGAACATCCATCCCCACCTGGATCTGTGGTCACACCTAAACAGGGTGACTTCCTGCGAAAAAAAAAGAAGATTAAATAGGATCTAGAGTCTTACAACATAATACCCAAATGTCCAGGACACAACTGAAAATCACTCATCGTACCAAGAACAAGGAAAATCTTAGCTTAAATGAGAAAAGACAATCAAATGATGCAACGCCAAGGTGACACAGCTGTTGGGATTGTCTAACAAGGGTTTTAAAGCAGCCATCATAAAATGCTTTGATGAGCAATTATGAACATGCTAGAAACACATTAAAAAAATAGCAAGTCTCAGCAAAGAAATTGAAAATATAAAGAAAAACCAACTGGAAATTTTAGAACTGAAAAATACAACTGAAATAAACAACTCAATGTGAATATGATGGTGACAGAGGAAAGAATCAGTAAACTTGAAGATAGAACAATAGAAATTACCCAGTATGAATAAGAGAGAGAGAATAGACTGAAAAAAAATTGACAGAGCCACAGGGACCTGTGGGACTATAAATAAAGATCTAACATTTGTACTATTGGAGTAGAGATAAGAAAGAATATGGAACTAAAACAGTATTCAAAGAAATAATGGCTAAAAACTTCGCAAATTTAATGAAAGATATTGATCTACAGACTCAAGAAGCTGAGGCAATCTCAAATGGAATAAACCTAAAGAAATCCACATCAAGACATATCACAATTAAAGTTCAGAAAACTGAAGACAAAGAAAAAAAAAAATCTTGAAAGAAAAAAACTGTCAACCCAGAATTCTATACCCAGCAAAAATATCCTTCAGGAATGAAGATGAAATCAAGACATCCTTAGATAAAAGAAACTCAGACCTGTCACTGTTGGACCTACCCTAAAAGAATGGCTAAGGGTAGTTCTTCAAGCAGAAAGGAAATGATAAAAGAAAGAAACTTGAAACATCAGGAATGAAGAAAGAACAGGGAAAGAGTAAAAATATGGGTATATATATATGCCTATTTTTCTCCTCCCTGGAGAAGGGCAGCCACAGAGGGTGGAACAGTGTCCCACAAGCTTGGAAATCCCCAGGCACAGCTTACACAAGTGGACACCATCAAGGGACAGAGTGAAGGAGCATATCTGAAGCATTATGAGTCAAGCAACACGCAAGCCCTACTGCTAACGCCAGCTAGTGTGCTCATAAAGGCCTTTTATTGTTTAAGACATTTTGAGGAGGGTTTTATATTAGTTGAAGCTGACAGCTTCCTAACTGACAAGGCAACTTGATTCACTGAGACTTTCTAGCTAGTTAAAGATTCTCATGCTGAGAAGAATGTAATGACTAAAATGGAAAGCCTCGACAAACCTTCCTCACTAGGGCAATACCTAATTCAACCCATGTGAACACAAATCTCGTTCTTGGTGTGGACTTGCATGGCAGGGACAGGCTAGTCAAAGAGCCTTTCCCCAACACGTAAGAGCTGTTGCCCTAGGAGAAAGGCAAGCAGGTGAGGAAGACTCGAGGCTTCTTGACCAGAGCCTGGGGGCAAGCGCTGCTCTGGGCTCAGAAGAGAAATGCTCAGTCTGTTCAGTTCTGCATCTCCTCACCACACTGTGGGAAGGGTATCAGCAAACAACAGCCCATCCAGAGGACAGAGGACATGATGGGGAGGGGCTTTAGACCACATCACATGAGCAACAGTGAAGACATAGAGAAAAAGGGCTCAGAGGGGAATCTGAGGGCTCCATTGAGCCACTGAAGGGATAACAGGCCACAATGGACTGGGCGTGGCTGCACGGCTCCAGAGGCCAGGACACTAATTAATAGGTATACAGGAGGATGAACTTCCAACACTCTAACAAATGGCTTCCCCAAGAAGCAGTAAACTCCTCATCCTTAGAGATGTTCGAGGAAAAGCTGGACAGCAACATTCCAGGATATTTAATAGGGATCCAGGCTCCCCCTGACCGCAGCCTCCTGCTCCCCAGCCCCACTCAGTGATTCTGGAATTTGGGGGAAATGGGAGATATAGCCCCCTGTATTTCAGCTGGATACTATGTTTCATTTCAGCTACATTCTGGAATCATGCTATTGGCCAGACCTGCCCCAGGACCAATGGGGATTTCCAGCCCAGCCAATCCCCAGTTGTGTTTTGTGGAACAAATATGAATGCAAAAAAAAAACCAAAATTCTGGTAAAGAAAGTTTGGGAAACATGACCTTAAATGATGCTGAACTAGTTTCTTAACAATAATATATCTCAGGGCTTTATAGGTTGAGTGTATTGTGATGCTCCAATAAGGGGTGGAGTGTGAAGCAATTTCCAAATCTATATGACTATATACCTGTTTGTTCATGAAATAGTTCTTAGGACCAGAGTTTTAAGGAAGGCACATTGCAAAACAGTGCTCCAATCTGTGTCAAAGTTTCCAAGGCAACTAGCCTAGAACTTCAGCCCACTGAACAACACATTTATAATTCAACTCAAACCATATTTTACTTCTTGAGACCATCAAGACAAATCAGATCCCAAGAAAGGTGCCCAGATCAGTAAGGGTGTGTATCTCCCTCTCCAGCTGGTACCAGAACATCATTACTTCCCTCCAGAAAAGTCATCAGAAGCAAAAGAGGAAGAAAAATCCTTCAGAGAAAAAGAATACCTCAGAGAAGATATAAAAGAAGCCTCAGGAGTGAGAAGAGGGAGAGAGTACATCTTCCCACCATCAGAAAGTTGATAGAGGATCTCCTCCCCCCGACCCAGCCCCACCACCACCAATCTTTGCTCTCGAAACTATAAACCATCAGGAAATGCAAGCTTTTTTGAGCAATTTCAGCCACCTCCGGAATATGACCGGCAAACACTTCGCCATCCCCCACTCCCCCCCCCACCCTCCCACCCCCCAGGTACCTGAGGAGCCAGGCTTCAGGGGAGTTTTCAAAGGCAGGAAGTCCCAGTCTTGGTTCTGCAGTCTCCAGGGCTGCTGGTCCCCAGCAGCCTCGAGCAGTCAGCCAGGGCTTCCTGGGAGGGAGAGGTGTGGAGGAAGAGACACACACATCCTCCCCAAGAGACAAGCCAGGGCTGGTGGAGGGAGAGCCAGGCCCGATGGTCTCTGGGCACTGGCTCTGCTTGATGTGGATGGAAAGAAAAGACTCTTGTTCCTCACAGTGAGGAACAGTTTTATTTATATCCCTGGGTGACAGTTACCATGGATATAAATCAATTTTTGGAGACTGTCAGTTGCCAGTTGAATATAAACAGCGAGCTTTCCCTGAGCTGTGGTCACCCAGAGACACACACGGGAGACGGAGATGGATAGCAGGCTCAGGTCTGCCGACAGAGTGGACACAAACAAGCACCTGGCTCCGGGGAGCCCACCCTGGGTTCCTAACATGGCACACACATATGTGCATGGGCACACAGCACACACTCCCATCAGGGAGAAGTAATCTGACATAGATATTAACTCCCTTTACCCATGTTAATATGCAGGACACCCAGAACCCTAAAGAACACTTCCCCAGAATGCCCCAAGAAAATATCCAAAAACGAGCCCCTGAGAGAGGGCCTGCTAATGGCTCATTTGATAATCAGAGCTACCACTTACTTGCCAGTCCAAGCATTTTGTAGATATTAGCTAATTTATCCTCACAACAACCTTTGGGGGTAGATATTCTTATTATTCCTACCTTACTGATGAGGAAACTGAGGCTCAGAGAGGTCACTCAGCTCACAGCTGTAGGGCCAGGATCAAAATCCAGCTTGTCTACTTCCATAGTTCTTCTGTACCATCAAGACCTCTGGAACCCAGATCCAGCTCTGTGCCTGTGGTCTCATGCAAATCATTAAATGTCTCTCTACCCCATGTTCTCATCTCTAAAATGAGAATAAAAATATTTTCCCTGCTTATGTCCTAGGACTGTTATAAGAATCATGTCAAAGGTAATCCAAATTTAGAGAAGAGAAAAAGAAAGGAAATTAATATTCATTAATCACCTACTGTGCCAAGCAGTTACCTTGTAACTTACAACAGCTTATCTCTAATTCTGCGAGAAAAATGAGAAACCTAAGGGGAAAGCCATGTGTCAAAGACCTCATAGTCAGGAAGTCCAAGAGTCTGGATTCAAACAGAGGTCTATCTGGTTCCCAAACTTTTGTTTTTTATGTTTTTTTTTGTTTGTATGTTTCTGTACACCAAGTTGTCACGGGTACAAAAAGAACCCTATTAGCATTAATAACCCAAGTCCACTGGGACTCTAATCTTCTGGAATCTTCATTTGCCCATCAGTGTAGGCATGTTCTGTCTCTCTGGCCACAGAAAGGCTGCAGCTTCCAACTTCTGCACTTGGGCAAGATGCCCACCCTACCCAAGATGCCCTGCCTCTGAGTCCTCTGTATCACCCACTGCTCTGTCCCACATCCTGCCAGGTAGTTACAGACTCACTAGCCTCACCTTTAAATGGCGCTAAAACCAGAACTGAAGATAGCCATGGAAAGTCTCCAGCCCCAGAAGCGGCCTGCAGGGCAAACCTTGCAAAGCTCCTGAAGTCCAGCTAGAATCCTCCTGAAACCTCCCTGTGCACAGAGTATCCTGACGCTTCATCATAAAAGCACAGATGGACGTTTGTCATTCTTGCTGTAAATAGCAATGGCACATTCTTCTGGTGAGATCAAAGAGCAAATATCCTGTATTCCTCTCATGCTGATCTTCCCGGAGCTCACAGGGCTGCCTGGACATGGCCTCATCCATCCTAGCAGCAGGGCAAGCCTGCTTGGGGGACCCTCTGAAACACTGGCTGTGACCACAGCAGAAGCCATGGCTCTCTAAGGACCCTGTGGGTGACACCAGGGAGTGCTGCCCCCAGAAGCACGTCCAGCATGCACACTTTCCTTAGGGTGTGTGTGGGTCGGGGGAGGAGGACAAATGTATAAAGGACCGAGATGGCCTGGTCTCCACCAATTAGACACACTGAGGAGAAGGGCAGACTCAGAGAGGAGGACAAAGGAGGGGGAGGGAAGGAAGGGAGAGAGAGAGAGAATATCTTATAACAGCAGAGCACATCTCAGAGTGTAGAAGCCAAAGTGAGCATGACTAGAATTCACAGTGTTATGGAGGGGAAAACAGTTTAACTATAAAAAAGAGACCCTAGAGCCCCAGTGGCCTAGAGTTAAGTTCAATGTGCTCTGCTTCAGCAGCCCAGGTTCAGCTCCCGGGTGCAGACCTACACCACACATCAGTGGCCATGCTGTGGCAGATGGCCCGCATACAAAATAGAGGAAGATTGGCAACAGAAGTTAGCTCAGGGATAATCTTCCTCAGCAAAAAAAAAAAGAGGCCCTAGCTGGAAAACAGAGGATGATAGAGGGAATAAGTGCACTTAGGTTGGAACAAGTGATTTCGTACTTGACGCTCTGTGGGCTTTGTGGTCTTAAGCTAGTTTCATAATATCTCTGAGATTTTTTACTCAACACCTGTGTAGTGCTGCTCGCTGGACACATTACAAACTTTATTTCATCTTCACAGCTACCCTCTGAGTTGCTCTTGTCTTCATTTTGTGGATGAGGAAATGGACACTGGGAGAAGGTGAGTGGCTTGCCAAAGGTCACAGAGTAAGTGCTAGAGTCTGGGTCCTCACACTGGAAGTCCTCACACTGGAAGCCTGTGCTATACTCCATTTCTCTATAGGAAAAGGCACGCTAGGTGAGCAACAGCCGCCTCTGATAGGGCCAGTGTAGAGCAGTTCATGATAAGAGCTACAGAGCTTTAATTTGTACACTTTTTTAGCAGAGTGGCCTATCTGGTTTTTTTTTTTGCTTTTGAACTTTAAAAGATCCAAATTAATAAACAGTCCAGACTTGGACAAATTTTTTGAAATCTGAAAATCCATAAATCCATCTGTCTCTGCCCAAACAATGTATTTGATGACAAGCCCCTTGGGGGCCTAAAAATGCAATGTCAAATATGCTGCTTTTCTTTTCTCTATCTCTTTTTTTTTTTTCTTTTTCTGTTTTGGTTAAATACAATTCTTCCTCTTGCAAACTTTTGCATTTGCAGAGTTGTAGACTTTATGGTCTTCTTTCACACATGAAATTTCTCAAGTCCAGAGTCTTGCCAATGTTTCTGAAATGCAGTAGGCTCTCCTGTGAAACTCCTGAGCTGTCATAATGCAGATGAAAAATGGGCACTATTTCCCCTGCGTTCTTCGGGAGTAGGCAGTCATTATAAACCATCATCATGGCAGGGATAGTATAGTCCTATTTTTGTATTTATAGGCACATATGCACATAGAAAAGTCTAGAAGGATATATGCCAAAACATTATTTCTGCTTACTTCAGGATGGAGGGGATTATGCATGATTTTTACTTCAATTAGTATTTCAAGGTTTTCTACTATGAACATAGATTATTTATATGCATTTTTAAATTACTATAATAAAGACTATGCAGCCACATAAAAAAGCTCAATAGTCAAAAGTTAAATGAGACTTCTCTTTCTGACATGATGGAATAACATATACTGGATTTACCCTCCCACAATAAACAATTAGAAAACTGGACAAAATAAACGAAACAATTATTTTCAGACGCGGACAACAGGCAGCACCATGATTTCTGAAAGAAAGGAAACAGATGCAGTGAGTCCTTCAGGAGTCCTAGCTTTCTCCTTGGAGGCACACTCCAGACCACCGAGCAGGGAAGAGGAACCCCAACCCAGCTGTGTTGAAAAGACAGAGATCAGGGTTCAGAGAAGATGAGGAAGCTGGAAGTTGCAGGACAGAGTTCTGGTGAAGAGAGAGGTAGACAGAAAAATGGCTCCAAAAAAATCTGCCTTGGAATCCCTTTGAGTCTTTACTGAATACCAAGAAGCTCATGGGCAGAGTGAAATTCCAGGAGGTCAGACAAAGAGCTACCAAGAAACAGTGAACTGAATGGTTCCCAGAGCTTACACAGCATTTATGTTCCAAGCAGCCAGAAAGGAGAGTCTTTGTGGATAACTCAGGGCATTCACCAGGGAACTCAGCAGAGCCATGCATACTGTGATGTACATGGCAAATCCTAGGGCCATCACTAAAGAAACAAACCAAAGAAGTAGAGCAAATAGGCCAATTGGGAAGATAAAGTAGAATTTTTAAAATATTCAACCAAAAGTCCCCAAAAAAAGAAGAAAATAGGGAACAAAGAACAGATGAAACAAATAGAAAACAAACAGCAAAAATCCCAATCATATTGATAATACATTAAATGTAAAGGGTTAAACATTCAAATTACAAGGAAGAGAGAGTCAGACTGGGTAAAAACAAGACCCAATTACATGCTGCTTACAAGGAAAAAACTTTAAAATTAAAAACACAGATAGGTTAAAAGTAAAAGGATGGAAAAAGATATATCATACAATAAGCATACCATTAGCAAACAATAAGCATAAGATAACTGGAGTGGCTAATTTAATATCAGATGAAGTAGACATTAGGACAAGAGATTACCAGGTATAAAGAGAGACATTTCACAATGATAAAGAGGTCAACTCATCAAGAAGATATAACAGTCTTAAACATGTATGCACCCAATAACGAAGTTTAATATACATGCAGTAAAAACTGGCAGAACTGAAGGAAAAATAGACAAATTCACACTTATAGTTGAATACTTCAATAGATTTCTTTTGATAATTGATAAGTAGACACAAAAAGTAGAAAACCTAGGGGCCAGCCCGGTGGCGCAAGCGGTTAAGTGCGCGCGCTCCGCTGCGGCGGCCCGGGGTTCGCTGGTTCGGATCCCGGGCGCGCACAGACGCACTGCTTGGTAAGCCATGCTGTGGCGGCGTCCCATGTAAAGTGGAGGAAGATAGGCACAGATGTTAGCCCAGGGCCGTCTTCCTCAGCAAAAAAAGAGGAGGATTGGCGGATGTTAGCTCAGGGCTGATCTCCTCACAAAAAAAAAAAAAAAAAAAAAAAAAAAAAGTAGAAAACCTGAATAACACTATCAAACAATTTGACCTAATTGATATTTGTAGAACACCCCAGCCAACAATAGCAGATACACATTCTTTTCAAGTGCATAAGAAACATTCATCAAGATAGATCATACACTGGGCCATAAGTCTCAATAAATATAAAGAATTAAGTCATACAGAGGATGTTCTCTTACCACAACAGAATTAAGTTAGAAATTAATAACAGAAAGATCTTTGAAAATCCCCAAATGTTTGGAAATTAAAAATCACACTTCTAAATAATCCAGGAGCCAAAGGAGAACTCACAAGAGAAATTAGGGAATATTTTGAATTGAATGAAAATGAAAACATGGCATATCAAAATTTGTGGGGTACTGCTAAAGCAGTTCTTAGAGGGAAAGTTTAGCTTTCAGTTCTACACTGGAAACAACCCAAATCTCCAACAACAGAAGGAATAAACAAATTGTGGCATATCCATACAATAGAATACCACTTAGCAATAAATAGAACAAACTATAGACATGTGCAACAACATCAATGAATCTCAAAAACATTATGTTGAGTCTCCTTCATTGGAAACTCACAATCAGAAGAGTACATATATATGATTTTTTTTATATGAAGTTCTTGGAAAGATATCTATTCCATAGTGACAGAAAGCATACCAGTTGTTGCCTCAGACTTCTGGGGAGGGGGGACATTTGGGATTAGCTAGGAAGATGCACAAAGGAATGTTTTCGGGTGATGAAAATTTCCTATATCTGGATTGTGTAGTGGTTATATAGGTGTGAACATTTGTTGAAACCCATTGACTTGTACACTTAAAAAGTATGTTTTTATTGATTATAAATTATATCTCAATAAAGTTTTTTTTTTAACTAGCATCACTAATAGGGGGAAAATGTGCCATTATTTCGCCTCCTGATGAGTTGCAATATGAAATATACAGCATCACCTTTGATCTTCTGTCAAAACTGTTAAGCCTAAATCTTATCAAGCCCTAAGATCTGTGCTATTCCATATCATAGCCACTAGCCACATGTGACTATTTAAATGTAAATTAATGAAAAGTAAAAATTTAAAATTCAGTAACTGGGTGACACTGGCTACACTTTAAGGGCCACGTGTGGCTACTGAATACCATATTGGACATCACAGAGAACACTTCCATCATCACAGAAAGTTCTATTGGCTAGTGCTGAGATATAACTTCCAGATTACAGAAAGCACAGGGGATGGAGGAGTGAGTTAAACCCACAATAGGGAAACAATCAAATCCAGCCCATGGCTCTTCCTACAAAACAACTGGCCTGGTCTCTTCAATGTGTCAATGTCAGAGAAAAAACTAAGGCGGGGAGAGGGGAAAATACTGTTTTAGAGCAAAAGTAACTAAAGAAGACTTAACAACCAAATCCAATGAGTGAAACTAGACTGGATCCTGGTTTGAAAAGAGCCAGCTATAAAAGACGTTTTGGGGACAATTGGGAAAAACTGAATATGAACTAGATATTAGACGGTATTAGGGAATTACTGTTTGATTTTTTGGTGTCATATTGGTATTGTGGTTATGTAGGAGGTCATAATTTTTAGGAACTTCACACTGAAGTATTTAGGAGTAAAGTGTCATGATATCTCCAATTTACTTTCTAAAAGATCAGCAAAAATAAATAGATGCACTGGTCATTGCAGTATCTTTTGAAATGGTGCAAAACAGAAAGTTATGTAAATTTCTATCAGCAGGGGACTAGATAAGTAATATATGTCCATGTATATGCATAGAGAGAGACAGGGAGACACTATCTAGCAGGTGAAATGAATCAACTTAGATACATGTTTCAACAAAGATAAATCTTAAAAACAACTTCGAAAAAGCAAGTTGCAAAAGGATACATGTAGTGTGATACTACGTAAAAGTCTTAAGAACACAAAATAATAGTATCCACTGTGGATTCAGATAGATAAATATGTATAATTTTAAAACCTGGATGGGATGATTCAAACCAACTTAAAGACAGAGGGTTCTCCCGGGAAGGAGGGAGGGAAATGGGATGGGAAAGTATTCAACCATATCTGTAACATTATATTTCTTTAAGGAAAAATAAATGTAAATGTGTCAAATATGGGCAGTGTTCATGTACTTCTCTATATTATTCTGTGTATTTCTTTTGTATGCTTGAAATGTTTGTAACATTTTAAAAAAATAGAGAAAAATAAATAAATATATGTATACAAATGTAGATAAAGCAAAATATAGCAAAACATTCACAATGGTTTAATCTAAGTGATGTGCATACAGATAATTATACTAGTCTTTTCACTTTTCTGTATATTTGAAATTTTCGTAAGTGAAGAAAAGAAGTAAAAAAAAAAAAAATTCTTACCCCCCCCCCCCCCACTATCATTGACATAATGTAAAATTATAGTTTTCATGGACAAAGTCTCTGGGGTAAATTAATGCAGTTGGTGTATGGTGTGTGTGATTTTTCTCTGAATTTGGCTTTATTATTATTACTTCACTTTTGAAGGAAACGCAGAAAGAGCAACATCTTTCAAGCTTCCTATACATAAGGACTGTTCCAGACTAAGAGCTGCTGCTGCTTTCCCTGTTGGCTGGGCGTTTTGTCAGGTTGGTGTTTGTAGTCCAGTGGGGGTCTGCCTGTGTCCAGGAAGAGAACAGGTAGACCAGCTGTCTGCTCGGAGGGCACTGCCTGAATCTGTGCATCTGGAAGGGGCAGCCCATCTCCTGAAGATGCAATTTCTTCTAAATCGGGACTCATTCTGGGTCCCTCTCACGATGTGTGTTGCTGGGCTGGAGACGTTAGGGCTCTGCTTTGGGACCCGGACACCAGAAAAGAGAGAGAGCTGGAAGCACCTCAGAGTTTCCCTGGGCCAACCCCAGAAGGTGGGGTACAGAAAACACACCCCCACCTGCCATGGGAGTTTACACAGGTTGAGGTCACAACTAGCAGCTTTTCCTCAAGAGGCCCAGTCTGTATGCAACAAGAAGAAATTTGCACAAAGCAAGGCTGGCACCTAGTGTTTGTTTTTTATATTGATGTTGTCCTTCTAACCTGAGAAAGTAACTAGGGCAATCTGGATAGGCCTGGTGAGGATGAGAGAAAATGTGGTGACAGTATCCTGGTTCTAAGCACACCAACTAAATTCAGCAAACTCAATGAGAGCAATAAGCAACACACACATGAGCTCTCAACTCCAAACGTGGAATGTCCAGTGACCATTTGGGGATAACTGAGAAAAATTTGCCGTATCTCTGTTCATCAAAACTCATTTTGGTTTCTTAAAATTAGTCTCCCACACATAACTGAATCAGGGACCTCTAAGTGCTGGAGTTGCGAGCTTCTAGAAGACACCTATTCGCCACTCACTTTAATCATTTTTGCTTCCCAGAAGGCCCTCCCTCAAGGCTTGGGTCAATGTACTCAAGTCCTCTAATCGTTCTGATCCCTGGCTGGGAACAGATCAATCTCTCCTTTCTCACGGCTTCCACAGCACTCCACTTATAAAAGTATATGACATTTACTTCATTCTACCTTGTATTCTAATTAGTCGCTTAACTGTATCTCCCTATTCATCCCCATCCCTAAATTATAAGTGCCGTTGTCCCAAACCCAGGGACAATCCAGTGCTGTGTGTCAAATGCAGTCAACTGTGTGCAATGCACTGAGCACCCAGCTGTGAGAGAAGAGGTAAAAAATATCCTTCCCACTGAAGAGATTCCCACCTATGCAGACCCCCAGTGCTTCCCCTATCCTATTGAAGTCCTACATAAACACACAAAACCATTCATTCATGAGGTAAGAGCTTGGTAAATACAATGTGTTAGAGTCTTACCTACTTTGCCTAAACTGGGATGTTCAGCTACACACACTCTTAAAGGAGCAACTAGGTGATTACTTCCAATGTAATTACCCCAGCCTGAGGTGGCAGAAGCAAGAGCCATCGTTTTTTTTAAATTTTTTAAAAAATCATATTATGTTCCTATCAAATGAGAAAAGTAATGTTTTAATGTTGTAATATTCCATGATGAAATCAATTCTCTTAATCTACTGGTTTATCTCAAACCCAATCAAAATTCCCATTGGATTTATTTTTAACTTGGGGGAAAAATTTGAAAAGTTCATCTGTAACCTGTTACAGCCACATTGCTGGGCAATTTGACAGGATCTACTAAAATTTAAAGTACACATATCCTGTGACCTAGAATTTTCCTTTTCAATAGCCACCCTAGGAAGATCCTGGCACATGTGCACAAGAAGCACGGACAAGGTCACCACAACATTCCTTATTTTTCTGAGAAACTGGAAACAACCTCAATGTCTATCAATCAGGGAATGGTTCAACAGCCTAAAACCACAGCAGTGGTTCTCAGAAGTGAGTGTGCTCACAGAACGGCAGCATCAATGCCATCTGGGAATTTGTTAGAAATGCAGGTTCCCTGGCCCCACCCTGACTCAGAAACTCCAGGGCGGGGCCCAGCAATCTGCTTTAACCAGTCCTCCAGCCGACTTGGACACAGTTTAAAAGAATGAGGTAGTTCTATATTACTAACTCGGAAAGTCCTCCAAGATATATTGGGTAATAAAAAGCAAATTCAAGTTGCAGAATGTTGCACACAGTATTCCATTCACCTGGGAAAAAAGAAACTACTTATTTTCTGATAGCACATCTATATTTATGCAAATGAACAGAAAAAGACTTGGAGGAATCCAAACTCTAAAGTAACACAGTTACCACTCCATATATAACCACCACAAGCAGGAAGGGGATCAGAAGTGGTGGGCAAAGTTAGTTTAGCCTTATATGTAATGTTTTCACCCTTTTTTACAAGAACACATTTCTATATTACTTGTCTAATTAAAATTTATTTTTTAATGAGGTCCCTAGACTAAACAAATTCATAGACAAAAAGAAGAATGGTGGTTGCCAGGGAGAGGGGGGAGGGGGAAGTGAGGAGTTGGTGTTTAATGGGGACAGACTTTAAATTCGACAGGATGAAAGAGTTCTGGAGATGGATGGTGGTCATGGCTGCACATGGCTGCACATGTGAATGTACTAAATGGCACTGAACCGTACACTTAAAAAAATGGTTAAAATGGTAAATTTTATATCATGTATATTTTACCTCAACTTAAAAATTAAAAAATGTATTTTTTTAAATGCTTAAGCTATCTGTAAGGTAGACAGTAACACAGCTCACAATGAACCCAGCTCTGGGGAGGAAGACTGCTGTCTTCACAGGGGTGGGCTCGCAGGAGTCATCAGTGTGGTGTGACACCGCCCCCGGGCATGGATGACTGGACATGGTGGACACCTGAAACAGGATGCACCCAGGAACGGGCAATTTGGACTGGCTCAGGCTCCTAGCAGAACACACATGACAGACTCAGAGTATCTGAGGAGAGTTTCATAGAGAGACTACTTACAAAGGTGTGAGTAGAGTTCAGGAAACCAACAGGGTGGGTGAAGGACTCTGGGACAGATAAGAAAGGAAGGCAACCTTTAAACGGGAGCCACAAAAGAACAAAGGGAGAGAATTGCTCCTGGACTCCAGCTAGAGTTAAGGCACAGGAGGAAGAAAGCAGCAACCTCCGCCAAACCACAGCCCAGGAGAGAGCTCACCAGGGGAATAAACACTCTGACCTCCTCACCTCCCACCCTCCAATCTCCTGCCAGTACCACCCACTGGCTGATCCCAACCAAAAGCCACGAAAGGGAGCTGGGCTGATGCAGTTTGTAAAATTCAACCTCCGAGGGCACAGAGCAGATGGAGAAAAGCAGGAAAGTGGACCTGAAGAGGCAAAGAATATCCAGCTCTCCTGAGAATCAGCAACATCATAAACTCGGGGACTGTAAAGCAGCCAAAGGCCAGGGAAAGAGAGAACTATTATCAGGCAGCAGAGGGCAGCAGATAATGGACCACAAGAAGGCCCTAACGGTTCTTCCCCCTCCCACTTGTAATTCCTTCCTGAGGCCTAGCTGTTTCTGCCTGTGTACTGAGATTCTTCGAAATTGTAATGCATTTGTTTTGCTTAAGACGCCTCTAATAAGTTTCTGTTTCTCACAACCAAAGAATCTTTACTTAATAATATGGAAGAACGAAAAGGCAAAAAAATATTTAGGAAAATATTTCAAAGAAGTATAAGGATATCAGCAATAAAAATGAATTACAAAGCTACAGTAGTTAAAACTAATGCACTGGCAAAAGAAAAGAGATCAATGGAATGGATAGCAAATAAACAGATCTACCACATGACAAATGTCTATGGGACAGAAAAAGAGCGGGCTGCTGTAACAAATTACCATAGACTGGGTGGCTCAGACAACAAACATTTATTTCTCACAGTTCTGAAGGCTGAGAAGGCCAAGATCAAGGCGCCGGCAGATCTGGTACCTGGTGAGAACCTGCTTCCTGGTTTGCAGATGGCCGTCTTCTCGTATCCTCACGTCAGAGAGCAGAAAGGAAGAAAGCTCTCGTGTCCCTTCTTATGAGGGCACTAAGCCCATCATGAGGGCTCCACTCTCACGACTTAATTACCTCCCAGGACCCCATCTTCAAATACCATCACCGTGGGCGTTAGGGTTTTGAGATATGACTTTTGGGGAGACACAAAATCAGTCCATAACAAACAGTGTGCAGAAAACTAGTGTGTGTGTGTGAACCCTAAGTTAGAGCCTCATCTCTCAGATACACCAAAAAGAATTTCATACAGATTAGAGAAGCAGCTTTCAAATGTCTTACCCACAGAAACACATCCCACATTGCAACCTAGTATATATATGCCCCTCTAAAACAATTACTCTTAACTACATGCAGCACATTGATATTTTCTATTAATGACCTTTTCTACTTTGAAAAAAGGTGGTTGCAACCTACTTTATTTCACACTGCACTGATAAATCACAACCAGTTACTACAGAGATAAATGTTAAAAAAAAGGTAAAGATACAAAACAACTACAACAAAATACAAGTATCTTCCTAGGGGGAAGTTTTTTAAGCTTAAAGAAAACTACAGAGGAAAATAGCATCATGAAAAAACTGAAAAGGCAAATTGGGGAAATATTTGCTGTGTATGTTTGGTAAGGGATGAATATCTTTACTATATAAAAAGCCTTTACAGGTAAATAAAACAATCGCTTTAAGCATGGACAAGGACCTGAGCCCACAAACACTAAAGAAATACAAGAGGCAGTGAAAAAAGGCGAACTGAGGTTCACAATGAAATGGAAACACAAGCACTGCCTGTAGGGCTGAAAGTCAATGCCACCTTTCTGGAAAAGGATTTTGGCAAATTTTCTAAATCTGAAGAGAACAGAATATTCGCGTATTTTATTGAGTAATGCTACTCCTAGAAATATCTCATAAGGATACATTTAAAGAAAAATACAAAATGTGAGTAAGAACATACACTGTAGCATTACTTGTAACAAACTGTAACAGGAGAATGTTTCAAGTATAACATGGGAGGAATACTAAAAACCACAAGCATTGTTATTTCAAAGGGTAATTAATGATTTAATAAGTGACAAAGGATAAAATGAATACATATTATGATTCCAATTCCATAAGAAAAATGTGTGCACTCATGCAAAGAGAAAAAGATTAAAAGGAGATATACTGTAATATTATAAATGGTTATCTCTGTTAATATGATTTTATTTCCCTTATTTTTTGGTATTTTCCAAAATTTACTTAATGAATATCATTACTTTTAAAACAATAGATTTAAAAAATACATTAAAGAAAAGGAAAAAGATTTAAGTTCACTTTTTCACCTGTGGAAAAGCAGGGACTATGTTTACCTATAAGGCTCTTTTGAATTTCTTGAGACAAAAAGGAGTTTCCCTTAGAACTTGTGCCCCACCGTCCCTTCCCATATTGGAAAACTGTCTAACAATTAATTGTTCTGAAAACAATCTTTGCCAGGTGCTGCACATTGGTGTTCAGTGTCCCCACAGACACTGTTCCATTTGGTTATCACAGCATCCTTGCGACAGACAGCGTTGTTACTCTCCTGCCAGACCAAAAAAAGAAATTAAGTAGATTTATCATTGCCATGCTGGAGTGTGGACCCAGAATTAGAACTTCTGGCCCTAAATTTGGTCTCTCCACAATACACTGATTGTGCTCATGTTTGCCTTCTTTCATTTCCTGGACCTGATCCTATCATAAACATCACCAATTTAGAGACTTTGCCAATTGCACAACCATGTAAATATACTTAATGCCACAGAACTGTACACTTAAAAATGGTACATCTTCTGTATATTTTACCACAATTTAAAAAAAAGTGGCGGGAGGTGGACTTTGCCAGGTTGAGAATAACAAAGCCAAAGTATGCCTGAAAATACCAAGTTTGTTTCTTAAGTGTAACCATATTGCGATGGTACCCACCGTCAGGAGCAAGCTCTCCGCTAAATTATGAGAACACATCCTAACCAGCTGTCCTAAGTGGGTGCCTGAGGAGATCCAACATACCGACATTCCAACCACAGTTAACTGTCCTGTTGAAAGGAGGATACAAGTGAGAGCACCCAGAGCAAGCTATCAAGACCATCTAATTCATTTCTTGTTCCAATTCCAGACTTCAGGTCAAAGACAATCTTCCAATTATAAAACCGGTTTACTGTGTGACTTTCTTATGCAGAGAGAAGACATGTCACCACCCAACATGAACACTCTTGCTCCACCTGAGGGACGTATTTCTCATTCTAAATAAATACACCATTTAAATACCAATTAAATACCAATTACTTTCTTATGCAGAGAGAAGACATGTCACCACCCAACATGAACACTCTTGCTCCACCTGAGGGACGTATTTCTCATTCTAAATAAATACACCATTTAAATACCAATTTTTCTTGGAAGCCTGGTTAATGATTTGACTATATGAAATTGCATCGATTCTAGGAACAAGGACAAAATTAAGTTTCTGAACCTGCAAAGCTTTGGCCCAGCTTTGGAACATCATGACCACATAGGTCCAGCTAAGGCAGCTGCCAAGTTGTCTGTGACTTCAGTGACTGCATCACCAGGCAACCACACTCCTTCCCCTCTTTCAAACTAGAACAAATTAATCTACAACAGGGCCAAGTGCAAACCTATAACAACATGCTTTCATACCTATTTATTTCCATTAGGAAATTCTTTTTAAAACACTGGCATCCAAAAAGCATATTTCCTCCCCCCTTTGAGCCATTATTACCTAGAAAGAATACGCCAGGCAATTTTTAAACTGGTGATTTTCACCTTTTGGATTTTTCATGACATTCCTTACCTCTTCAAGTATATTTATAATCACCCCGTTCTTCTCAGAGCTATTTTCATATTAAAAATTACCCATACGAAAAGAAAAGCCATTATAGGGCCAGCCCCGTGGCTTAGCGGTTAAGTGCGTGTGCTCCGCTGCTGGCAGCCTGGGTTCAGATCCCAGGCGCGCACCGACGCACCGCTTCTCCAGCCATGCTGAGGCCGCATCCCACATACAGCAACTAGAAGGATGTGCAGCTATGACATACAACTATCTACTGGGGCTTTCGGGGGAAAAATAAAATAAAAGAATCCATTCTAGTACTGATGAGTACTGTCAATCTAGTTTGCTCACACCAAGTCAGCCAGCACTGTATAGAAGAATGAGCACCATCGATCCCATGATTTCTCCCACATTGCTTCCTGTTTGAACGATGCCTGCTAATCCGTTTACACTGCTGTGGCCTTTCATCCTGCCATAATGGGTTGGCACAAGGGGCAGTGCTGAAGTGCCACAAAGGTGAAGACCACTACACTGGATTAAAAGAAAAACAACTTTTATGCCTGAGTTGCCTTCAAAGAAGGGATCAACAAATGGTCAATATGAAGGGAATCATAAAAACCATTGCAGCCTGGGAGGATTCCCCAGTAATATCAATTACAGTTGAAAGAAATCATGGCTGAAGGATGTCATGAATTCAGATTTGAAGAGAATGGAAGACTAAACATCAATTCCTCCTACCTCATCACCACTCTCTCTCGGTGTCCCTTGGGGTTTCTCTTCTCTCTTACTCCAATGCTAGAGTGCCAGGCCTGGGTGCTTTTCCTATGTGCATTTACTCCCATGGGAAGCTCACCCAGTCTTGTGGCTTTACTGTCACATACAGGTCAATCCCAAAGCTCTACCTCCATCTCGACCACTCCCCACAAGTTAACTGGGTATGTATTTGCATTCCCAATAAATATCTGTAACTCAACATTTCCAAAACTCAATTCCTGATCTCCCTTCCCAAACCTCCACCACCCACAGCATCCTCCAGGTGCTCTAGCAAAAAACACTTGGGAGTCCTAGGTGACTCCTCCATGTCTCACAATTTACAGGAAATCCCATTAGCTCTAACTTCAAAACAATCCCAGAAACCAACCAAACTCCATTACTACCCCCTTGGTCTAAGTCACCGCTATCTCTCACTTGGATTACTACAAAAGCATCCCACTGGCTTCTGCCTATTAGGATACAGTTCTGCAATTTCTCAACACAGCACCAGGGTGATACTAAATTCTCAACACAGAAGCCAGACCACATCACTCCTCTGCTCCAACACTGCAACTCCCTGTTTCACTCAGAGCCTAAACCAGTCCCTACAATGGCCAACACAACCTGACTGCTCAGTACCTCTCTGCTAATCTCTCTCCCCTTCTCACTCCGTTCAGGTGGCCTTTATCTCCTCTCAATGTTTCAACACATCAGACATGGGCTGGCCATAGGGCCTTTGCTCATGCTGTTTCCTCTGCTAGAACACTCATCCCCGGATCTCTACTTAGCTAACGCCCTCACTCCTCCTAGTCCATGTTCAAATCACACCTTCTCACTACAGCCTACCCCGATCATATATTTAACTCTGCAACCTGCACTACCCTACCCCAACTCCCAGTCTCCTTACTCCACTTTTTTTCCCCCATAGCAGTTACCATCTTTTAACATACTATACAGAATTTACTTACTCATTATGCATTGTTTATTGCCTGTATCTCTTTTGTTAGAATGTCAGCTCCTCAGGACAGGTTATCTTTTTTTTGCTTTTTTCAGTCACGTATAGACCAAGCAACTAAATAATCAATACTTGTTAAATGAATGTACAATGTTGAAAATTAACTCCCACAGGAATTGTTATAACAGCCTTATATAGCGTCAATGGACCAAATGTTCTCACTACCAAGATCCCATTTCTGACCCTCAAACACGCCTCTGCACTAAGGCTTCAAAAGTCCCAAAACTGAAGCCTGGACATCTACTTATGTCAAAACATACTAATACAGTCATGCACTGCATAATGACGTTTCAGTCAACAAAGGACCACATACACGGTACTGGTCCCATAAGATTAGTCTAGCTATGTAGTAGATGTTTATGTATACACATGGGTGTATAGATGGCTAAACCATCTAGGTTTGTGTAACTACACTCTACGATGTTCACACAAGGATGAAATCGCCTGATGACACACTTCTCAGCATGTATCCCATCACTAAACAAGGCATAACTTTATACTTATCTATACCCAAAGAATTTCTTACAAAATAATCTCAAATATCACTACCTATTTAGTATTCTTGCCAAAAACATCAAACCAGAATCTAATCATAAGGAAACAAGCAGACAAATCCAGACTGTAGGACATTCTGCAACACAGCTTAATTTATGTGGACTCAGATATCAAAATCATGAAACAGACACATACACAATGGGGAATATTCTGGAATAGAGCAATATGACAACCAAATACAATGTGTGATCCTTGATTTGATCACGAACGGAAGGTTAATTTTTCAAAATAAAAATTGGGAAGAAAAATTTATCTCAAAAAAGACAACACCACACAAAACTTTTTTGTCTGGATTAGGAGTGGAATAACCCAGTGAAATACCCTGACACTAGAAAATTCTCTTTGTAACAAGCTTAATTTAACTCTGCATTTGTCTAAACCAAAAAATAATTAGTAAGCAATTACTACACAGTTGTAGTCCTTTACTTCTTTAGGGAGAACCAGGTGCAGGGGAACTCTGACTCACAGACCTCAAAATGGGATCTAATAATGAGAACGTGCATCCTCCTGTCACCGCTGCCTTGAGCCGTGGAAGAACAACCCAGCCAAGGGGGACTACATCAAGAAACCACCACTAGATTAAGACAAAGCTCTTGGTTCTTCCACTTCCATACAAATTCTAGGTTACCCAGCAAGCCTGGAAAGCATTTACCTATTAATGCTAGTGGAATCAGATTGCTTTTTTGAAATCTTCCCACCACAAGGCCAGATGTGTGGCTATTCCTCTACATATACCACAAGACAAGCACTGGGTAAAGATGAATATTTATTCACTTTACAAAGAGAATGGTATTAAATTGCCATAAACAGCTCCAATTATAGACAAATATAACTGTACATTACACCAGCAGCTGGCTCAAACTTGCCTTGCCACGATGCTTATATGGCTCCAGCTCTATTAGTTGAGCACAGAATTCTCTGTTCTGCCACTGATGTTAAAAAGTCCCTCAGAGATAATGGTTTTGTGTTTTACATATTCACAGGTGGGAAAAATAAACCCCTCTCCCCAGCCCTTCCTTAGAGTTGAGCTTCCATTTGCATGTTCCCTAGAGAGCACTAAACAAATACTGGCTCATTCTTTAAAAAAAAGAAAAATCACTGATAATTTGAAAAGGCTTTTGTAGCACACCAAAATACCTATTTATACATACATAAAAAATCTTGAGTCAGATTTATAATTTTAAAGGTAACAGATGCCCTAACACTGCCAAAAGTGGGTAATGAAAAGGAAGGAAAACAGTAAATTACTGAATTATAAAAATATTTTCTTTGGAAAAAAATTCCAACGAGGTTATCCTTAATATCTAAAACCAAAGAGAAAAAATAAACAGTTGTTCTTTGATCCATTAGTAATGTAAATAAAAATGAACACCTCTTCAAAAGCAGCTATAACTGAATTTTTTAAAAAGTTGTAGGTAATGAGCACTTCTACATCTATACACTGATGATTCTTTACACGCAACTTGCAGTCAAGAAAAATCCTTAATATGGCTAATTCTTTAGTTTTTTAATTACCATAATTTTTTGTGTGCTTTAAAAAAATATTTCAAATGACAGCTTAAAAAATAAGTGGTCGTTTTTGGCAAGCACTCCAAATATTCAATCTGACTCAAATCAGATTACCACAGTTAATAGACAAGCTAGGGATACTGGTGATTTTATTTTTTTAATCACAATCATTTTTACTCCAGCTTTTAGTTATCCCCTTATATTTTATGAAAACGTACCAAATTAAAAATTTTTTCACTAGTGCTGCTTCTTATCTAGATTTGATGAAAGATACCAACCTGAGATAAGAGCTGACTCCTTCACAAAAGTCCAGTTCTTGAATCTCTATATGGGAAATGTCTTTATCTGCACTTTTGTCAATTCTTGGTGTAACCAATCATACTAGGGTATTATAAAAATATACCATATATTGGACACTCATGTCAGTACATAGCAGAAAATGTTATCTATTTACTGTGTAAAGTTTATTAACATTTGAATGAAACACTCTTATTTACACAGTTAAGTCTGGGGTGCTCAGGACAGCAAGGTGGTATGGGAGCCACCACCAGAAATTTGGAAATGTGCAACGGTCCTTGGCATCCTGTCACAGAGATAACCCTCCCCAGGAGAACTCGGCAGCACTGGGAAAGGTGAGCCAGAGTTTATATAATTCAATTGCCTTGTTTTTCTGTCTTCATTCTTCTTCACTTTCGTTTTCCAGATCTAAATCAGAATCTCCATTTAATTCTTTTTCACTTGCCACATCTCTGTCCTCACCATTTTCTTCATCTTTTTCTTCAGCATCCTCATCTTCCTCTTCATTCTCTTCATCAACATCCTCATCTTTTATACTTTCTTTCTCTTCCTCATCTTCCTCATCCCAATTATCCTAGTAGAAATATGAAGCAAGGAAAGCATTCATGAAGGCCCCATTCTTACAGAATACAAGGATCTAAAGGCAGATTTATTTAAGGGAAACAAATTACTCACATCAGAATCCTTATCTGCTATTTCATCATCAGACTCCTCTTCAGAAGATTCTGTAAGGGTTGGAAAAAGCCTAGCCTTAATTTTGTCATCAAAGCAAAGGGCACAGCCTTGAAAACTAAACAGAATCAGACTCCTGAATTTACTTTAGAAATACTATATTCAGCTATCATCCATCTGAAAAGTTACTTACAATATTCTTATCTGCAAAAAAGCCCATTTATTATATCATTCCATCAAGATCTCATTGAGCAGGATGAAGCAAGAAAACCTTAACAAAATCTCATCTCAAAAAACTAAGCTGAGGATGTGGAGAAGAGGGAACCCTTGTGCACTGCTGGTGGGAAAGTAAACTGGTACAGCCACTATGGAAAACAATACCAAGGTTTCTCAAAAAATTAAAAGTAGAATTACCATACGCTCCACCAATTTCACTTCTGGATATACACTAAAGGAAACGAAATCAGGATCTCAAAGAGATAACTCCATTCCATGTTCATGTAGCATTATTTACAACAGTCATGACACGGAAACAATCTAAATGTCCATCAACAGACAAACGGGTAAAGAAAATGTGGTGTATATATACATACATACATACACACACACACAATAGAATTAAGACCTGAATTCAGCCATAAAAAAAGTGAAATCCTGACATTTGCGACAACACAGATGGACCTTGAGGGCACTGTGCTAAGTGGAATAAGTCAGACAGAAAATGATAGATACTGTATGACCTCCACTTATATGTGGAATCTAAAAAGCCAAATTCATAGATACAGAGAACAGATTGGTGATTGCCAGAGGTGGGGGATGCCGGAGTGGGGGAAATGTGTGAAGGTCAAAACGTACAAGCTTCCAGTTATAAGATACATAAGTCCAGGGGATGCAGTGTACAGCATCTTGACCATAATTAACAATAATGTACGGTATATTTAAAAGTTGGTAAGAGTGTAGATCTTAAGTTCTCATCACAAGAAAACAAAATTGTATAAATACGTGTGGTGATGAATGTTAACATATGGTGGTGATCATTTTGAAATATATATACAGTGAATCACTATGTTGTACATCTAAAACAAATACAATGTTATATGTCAATTATATCTCAAAACTGAAAAAAACCTTCACAAAAAGTCTAATTAATTAATTCACGTATGCTTTTATGTCCTTCAGTTATGTTTTATAATTTTCTCTATAAAGGTTTTGTTTCATTTTTTAGGTGTATTTCTATTGGTACTTCATAGTTTTGACTGCTGCTACGAATGAGATCTTTTTTCCTAATACATTTTCTAACTGGGATATAAATTAGTCAACATACAACACATTACTGGGACATAATAATGCTAGCAATTCCTTTTTGCTGATCTTGGTACGCAGTTAACTTGCTTATTTGCATATCTCATTAGTAATGGTGTGACTCTAGAAGTCCAGTGTTCTAGAATTCATTTCTTTCATACAGTACTAGGCAAGATATCCAGAAGTAATAAAATGTACATTATTGTCCTAGTCCTGACTTTATGGGAATGCTTCTATGCTTCTAAACTTTATGTTTGATGTAGATTTACTAAGGAAATTCCCTTCAATTCCTAGCTTGCTTAGATTATCAAATAATGAGATACATGAAGACTGAAATTTATTAAATTCTTTTTCTGTATCTATTAAAATAATATATAGTGTTTCCCATTAATCTGTTAATATGGTGACTACATTAACAGATTTCTTGATGCTAAATCGCCTTACAATCTTTAAATAAATCCTACTTGGTAATGACATACTGTTTTACTTAAGCACTTCTATAATAATTTCCTACGTAGGATATTTGAGGATGGTCTAAAATGTTAGTTTCTTGACTATCCTTGCCTGGTTTTGACTCATAAAATGCCTAAATTGTTTGTAGATGACAAAAATGACTTTTTCCTTGAAAGACAGATAAAATTCACCTATAGAACTTCTGTGTCTGTAATCTTGTGAGGAAAAGTTTTGCTTAAGTCAATTTTAAAGCTATTGGCTTGCTCAAGGTTTTTCCTATTTCTTTTTATTTTCAAGTCAATTTTGGAACTGACTAAGAAATCACCTATATCATCTAGGTTTTGTAATGTATTGGCATAAAGTTTGTTCACAGTGTTATTCTATTTAAATCTCTTCCATATCTAATGCTGTTTTTTGTTACTGTATTATATCTGTAACTTCTCTTTTCTTATTTGATCATATTTTTGCTACAAGCTTGCCCATTTTTTTAGAGGTATGCCAAAGCATGATCTTCTTCACATTGATGTTTTTACCAAATAAGATAAGAGAGCCGAGTCAATGTAAAAAACTAAATGTTCCAACTTTAGACTCTACCCTTCCCCCAAGCTTTACCTTCTTCATACACCAATTTCGCCTTCTGTGCAGGACAAGTCGTTCCCTTTGTTTTTTCTGACGCTGTAACCTGAAAGACAATAAAGTGCTATTATGAAGGAGAGTATAAGTTTATCTCAAGTATCACAACCACCACCAACCCTCCCCAATAGAAAACTCACCCTCAATCACTATAATGGGTGACCTTAATAAAATGTAGATCAAATACAGGCAAAAAAACATATTCGTCAAATACAAGAGGAAAAGAATTACTCTGTAAAAGTTGAAAAAACCTTTTAAGGTGATCAGAGTTTCTTTCTGTGCCAAAATTTTTCAACTGTATAAATATCCTGTAACTTTTTGTTCATAGTACCACAATCATCCCAACTGTATTAATTGAAATATAATGGTGAGAGCCTTTGAGTAAAAGTTGAAATAGGCCAGCTAAGTTTACTTACTGTCAAATACATAATGCTTCCAAGTTAAAGACTAGATCCTGATTTACCAATTTCTTACTGAAATAGGGAGCTTTCAAAGTTCAGGTAAATGATCCTTATTTCTCTCTCCATTCCTAAAACATTCAAAAGTTTCAGCACAAAACAATTTGATTTACTTACTTGTGTGATTAGAAGGATAAGCTTTCCATGAAGGTGGGAGAGTTTCTGAAAAGTTTTTACTCTGCTTTCCATTAACTGATACAGTGTCCCCAGCTGGGGTACCAAGTCAGGCAACTAGGAAAAAAAAAATGATCATTTTATATTATTATGACACAATATAGATAACAAACACACAAATCATCCTCAGCTAAGTCTGAGTATTTAGCCACTGTACCACAAGCATTTGCTTGAACTTCCAGTGACAGTGGCTGGTTGTGACATGGCCTAGCAACATCTCAAACTTTCAGAGGCCTTCAATGCAAAAAGTAACGTATTTAAAAAAATGATACAAGGTCAGAAGGGGCAACTGCAAGGTAAAAAAACTGCAGGGTGGGACTTCTTTGTATTGATCACAATATTTCAGAGAAGGTCAACATAAAGCAGACACTAAATAAAAAATAACCCCACCACATATCTCTAGGCTAAAGGGAGCATTCCTCTGAAACTTACTGTCTGATAACATCACATTATCTACCTCTACCATAAAGCCCCAGCAAGCTAGGGGAAGCTTTTCACAGCTTTTAGAAACCAGCAGGACAGTGACAGAGCTACAAAGCTGACATTACAGTATTTCGAACATATACTCTGTTAATGAATTCTCTGAACCATGCTTAAGAAATTAAAGCAGGAAATTCTTTTACTTGTTCCTCTAGAGCCACAGAAAAAGGGACCTCACTCTTTGCCCTTTAAGTAGCTTTTACCTGCCCTGCTATCTCCGACATTTTACCATAAATAAGAGTGTTTCATTCAAATTTTATTTATTTATTTATTTTTCCCCCAAAGCCCCAGTAGATAGTTGTATGTCATAGCTGCACATCCTTCTAGTTGCTGTATGTGGGACGCGGCCTCAGCATGGCCGGAGAAGCGGTGCGTCTGTGCGCGCCCGGGATCCGAACCCGGGCCGCCAGGAGCGGAGCGCGCGCACTTAACCGCTAAGCCACGGGGCCGGCCCAAGAGTGTTTCATTCAAATGTTAAACTTTAAATAGTAAACAGACACAAAAATGAATAAAACGGGGGCCGGCCTGGTGGCGTAGCGGTGAAGTGCGCGTGCTCCGCTTCGGCGGCCTGGGGTTCGCAGGTTCAGATCCCGGGCGCACACTGATGCACCGCTTGTCAAGCCATGCTGTGGCGGCATCCCATATGAAAAATAGAGGAAGATGGGCACGGATGTTAGCCCAGGGCCAATCTCCCTCAGCAAAAAGAGGAGGATTGGCATTGGATGTTAGCTCAGGGCTAATACTCCTCACTAAAAAAAAAAAAAAAAAAAAAAAAAAAATGAATAAAACAAAGTTTAACATGATCGCACTTCAATTACTATCATCTCCTTTCTACTTCTCCCTATTCAGACTATAAGCACCAGGAAGATGGGGATCAGAGTACCCTGTACAATACCAAAGCCCCATGCCTAGCATAGTCCTTAGCTTAGAGAAGGTACTTAAAGATATCTGACAAGGAAGGAAGAAATAAAGGAAAGGCAGGAGGAAAAGCACTGTTTTCTGAGGAGAGAGAACTGCTGTAGGCTTGTCCTTCCTATACCATACTTCAAGGTCTGTTTTGCCATGACTTTGAATGTTACACAACTACTACTCCAGTACTTACACCTTAGGAGTTGATTCCAGAAGGGATTTCAATACAAGGCCTCCTAGGGCTCTCTTCACGTTTAAGCAAGTAGCTTAGGTCACAAAGTGAGTGTTGTGCTGTCTAGCAGCCAGAGTCCCAAGACCTGAAGCTTCGCGTATCCTTCCATGCCCATCATCCGGCCACTCTGCCACTCCACTCACCACTGCCCCCAATTCATTTCCCAAGATTCCCGCAAGCTGGGAAACCCAATATGCATTCTTACTGCTTCTTGTCTCTTCCCCCTTCTAACAGCCTGGCAGAGTTCTCCACGGACATACAAAGAACAAACTGCTGACTGCAAAGCAGGTTATCTAATAGTTTTCCCTACTTCCAACTACTGAAGGCAAAAGAAGCCTGAGACAGAGAACAAGGGACAGTGACAAGGCAGAAGCCTGGCTGAAACTGCGTTAGGAAAGGAAGAGATACAGTTTAAAGAGCAATTAAGAATATTTTTTAACTATCCACTATAATCTTTTAAGAAAAATCTACCTTAAGGTGCTAATCAAATAAAACAAAAATTAAATTGTATAATTTTATTTCTAACAAAATATAACTGACATAATGAATAATGACGTGGCAAAGAACTCAACTCATATTGTCACATATAAAATTGTTTTCTCTGGTATTACTTTAAGATTTTATGCTCCCTCCCTTCTGTTTGCATAAATCAAGAGCTGACAGCAGCCCCAGCAAAACATCAGGTAGTAAAGGTTTAACTTATGTCATTTTTATCACAAGCTACCTTTTATCCTCCTGGGATGAGGGAGGACAAACATGTTAGTGTGCATATACACAAACTTTAAAAATCTGCTAAGTTTTTAAGAGGGGAGGGGAGAGAGACATACAATTTAAAGGTAATTTTGCTGAACAGGTTCACATATAGAAAAACATATGAAGGCTAATATGTCAACATATAACTTTTCTCCAAGTTCTGCATAGCATATATGTCACTTTTAAAATCCATGAGACAAAAAGACCAATTTATAAAAGGCAACAACAGTGACATTATGAGGTTGCACCTGAAGAAAAACAAAATCTCTAAAAGCAGCAGCTGATGGCTAAATGACAGATGGAAAGGATGCTTTGGTTAAGCTATCAATTTATAATCCTCAAAGTCAAATTATTCAGCAACTGTAGCTGAAAAGACTTACTGTGGATAGATATGATGCATGGACTGTTAACACACATTTTAGCCACTGAACCATTAAAACAGCACTGAAAAAAAGGAAAAAAATCCAAGTAAATTAATGTACACAAATTCAAAGTTTAGAGTTACAAATTAGAAAAACCCACAAAGGTAAAGTGAAGATCTATAAATTGTGCTCTGTGAAAATGACTATAATAAATAAACCACTGTGAATCTGACAGTCCTTTCATTCTTTCACTGAGTCTATTTCAGATCTATGTAATATTCTAATCTCTTGGGGAGGGGAGGGGAAGGAGGATGGACTGAAAAACAGGACAAAAATCCCTTCCTCTAAAACAACTCAATTCGAGAATAAAACTCACGCTTTACTTCGTAATTAACTGATACGAGCGCAGTAAACTGGGCTCAACAGACTTTGCATTTTATGCTCATGCTGTTTGAGCCCATCATCTACTCACCATCAGGCACAAACAGCAAAAGATTTCCACACCAACATTAAAAAACATATATAGACCAAAAATGTGTAAGCTGGGCCTAACTAATGAATTCTTTAGCTTTCCTGTGTGAGCTCCAAAGGCTAATGGAGCCTATCAGGAAATAACTTAGAAAAGAAAAACTGTATATTGTAGACACTGATAATACTACACTAGAAGCTTTGGATCTTTAAGATATCAACTTCCTATTTAAATATTTAATCAGAAAATCACTAACAAAAAAGACCCACAAAATTTAGTCTTTTATAGAATATTTCCTTAAAGTGTCTTAGCAGCTACCTAATGGTTAGGCAAGTTCTATAAATGGCAATTTTACATATCATGATTAGGACCAAATCATTAAATAAGACTAATTCATTAAATGACCTGATAATAAAGCTGAAAAACCTACACAGGAGTTTTCTAAAAGAAAGAAAAAAACTGATAAAATCTTAGGAATAAGAATCATTCCACTTCAAATAAATGGGTAGAGTAATATTTGACACTTAAAGAGTTTTATTAGCTAGAATTTGGGGCTACCTACCATGTAATTTCATGCTGTCAGACATTGCTATTTTTAACAATCATCTCTAAAATATTTACAAATTCAAACAATTTAAGTCACCTAAACATCTTACCTATTAGGATGTCCTTGCAATCTCTTTGTAAGCTGAGGGGGAAAAAAACAGTATTAGCAAAAGCACTTCACAGGCAATCCCCATCCATTCCCAGGAACACACATCCACAGAACAAAGGAAAATAATGACTATATTAGGAAATCATTATTCCTAAATGATTCCTAAATTTCCTAATTCCTAAATGTTTAATCAATATAACATAATCTAGGAATACAGTCCCATAAGAGTAATTACCTGATAAAAATCTAGGCTAGGATTTATATGAATGAATGTCCAGAATAGGCAATCCATAGAGACCAAAAATAGATTAGTGGATACCAGAAACCGGGGGTAAGGGAGAATGGGGAGTGACTAATAGGTATGGGATTTCTTTTTCATGTGACAATTGCATAACCTGTGAACTACTAAAAAACACTGACCTGTACACTTTAAAAGAATAAATTTTATGGTGTGTGAATTATATTTCTATAAAAAAATACATAGAAAAAAATCTAGGTCAGGTAAATGTTGTTTGAGTAGGTAAGATTCTAAAACCATATGACCAGCTTTTCCAATATATGACACTGTTTTTCTAAATACAGAGGTTTCCCCTACCAGTAACAGTAAAGCAGCCCACATTAATACCAGAACTACTCTCACAAAATACTTCAGTACGTCAAACAAATGTATTCCAAGTATAACTTCTAATTACAAAGAACCTACTTTAATTTTAGGCCTATTTTACATTTTGTACTCATATTTTTAGGACAAGCTTTAGTCAAATTATGTACTTTTAAGAGACAAGATTTTCCTTTAGATTACTAATGAATTACAAATTATTTGAAGTGCACGTACGACACACCTCAGTTCACCACCTTCACTGGCACCCAAATGGCTCCAGCCCCTGGGGTTGTGTTGGAGTTATCCCTCAGTGCCACTACCATGCTGTCACTGACTATGCACAGGCCTTCTGTCCCCAGCACTCCTATTACCCTTTTCTCGTCTAGCCGCCATCTACTCCTTTCTTAAAACCCTTAAACAGAATTACTAAAACAAAGCCAGGGAGACCACTTGCCAGAAACCGTGCAAGTTATTCTTGCATAGGCCAAAGGCTGAACAACTACTAGATAATCTTAATGATCTCTCAAATTCCATATTGCCAGGCCTAGAGATTAACAGCTATTCTGCAATAAAGAAAATGAAAACGTACAAAAGTGGTTTCAGTGTTAGGTTACGGTACCTCGCAGGTCACAGTGAGAAAAACCAAAATGAGAATTTGGGGCTCTGTGTTGGGATTTCTTTTTTCTTTTTTTTAATTCTAGCACTTTTTGTTTTTTTGAGGAAGATTGGCTCTGGGCTAACATCTGTTGCCAATCTTCCTCTTTTTCTTTTTTTCACCCCAAAGCCCCAGTACATAGTTGTGTATCACGGCTGTAGAGTTGTAGCTCTTCTATGTGGGACACCACCTCAGCACAGCCTGATGAGCAATGAGTAGGTCCGCGTCCAGGATCCGAAGCAGCGAATCCTGGGCCGCCGAAGCGGAACGCGCGAACTTAACCGCTATGCCAGGAGGCCGGCCCGTGTTGGAATTTCTACAACCATCATCCCATGTAGATGACATCCTGCATATACAGCATTCAATGGTTCACTTTAAAATTCCCAATGCCTTTCAGATAAATAGAAACACACTTGCCCTTAGTAGAATAAAAGTAAAAATGCCAATGACATTCCCTTTCATTGCCTCAGGAATTCATCCATTTCACTTTTCTTTCCAAAGTATTTTAGGAGTTCCTCCTAGTTATCTATCATCCACTCTAAATACCCTGCTTGCCTACATACTACAAATCCATCTCTCTAAATACTGGATTTTATCTTTAATTCACAACATTAGGACCTTAAAATGAAAAGCATACTCAGTTACCTCTTGCAACAATGGAATAACAGCATGCAGGGGCATCCTTAACACAGTCCTCTTTATTAGGTTTAAATTCCTAGTTTGAAGTACTTTCTGTGAGAAAATAAAAGAAATATAAAGATAAGCATACTTAGAAGCTGAGGACACTACAGGAACACTGTCAGTAAAAATATTTTAAAAACCAAGGCCATCAACTACCAACTAAATTTTAGCAAATAAAGGTTGGAGGGACTGGACGAAGAATGTTATATTATGTCTTACGGCTATCAGACAAGTAGTCTTCAGGCATCAGGACATTTACTTCAATAAATGGTTCCTTCTCTACAAACTCTAAACTTTTAGGAACTAATTTTTGCATATAAAACAGAAAAGAACACCTCTAGAGATATTTAAATACAGATACATACTTTAAAGAAGTTCCCAAATCTTCATTTTATGAAATTAGAGACATAGCCACATAAGAGTAAACAAAACATACTAAAATCACACTTAGAAGGCAACAAACTGGGGGCCAGCCCTGTGGCGTAGCGGTTAAGTGCGCACGCTCCACTGCTGGCGGCCCAGGTTCAGATCCCGGGCGCGCACTGACACACCACTTGTCAGGCCATGATGTGGCGGTGTCCCACATAAAGTGGAGGAAGATGGGCACGGATGTCGGCTCAGGGCCAGTCTTCCTCAGCAAAAAGAGGACGATTGGCATGGATGTCAGCTCAGGGCTGACGTTCCTAACAAAAAAAAAAAAAGCAACAAACCTTTTAAAATTAAGTGTGAACTTTTTGATAAAATTTTAAGACAATCAAAAGATCACATAATGAGTGCCTGAATGAAAACCCTTTAAGGGTGCATCAATGGGCAAAATTCAGTCTGCACCCCAGGGTATAGAAAAGGACACAGAGCAGATTAGTCCTAATCCTAGCTGGTCTTTCAACTTCTCCAAACCCCAGCTGCTTCCTCTATAGGGAAGGGTGGGAAATAAGAATCCTTTTGGGTCTCAAAATCCTGATTGCCCCCTTCCTCTTGAATACTTTTAAATATTTATTCATTCAAAAGGGTTTACTCCTAGGGGAACTTGCCCCATGGGTGGCACATGCTATGTTTTGGCGGCAGTTGTTCCTACAAAGCTAATACTCAGGATATAAACAGCAAAGGTACCCGAGGGGAAAATACAGAAAGTTGGTAACAGCCCTAACATATCCTTTCAGAATTCTCTATGGATTTTATTTGCTTGTAAAAATATCTTTACACCAAGCCCTACTAAATCCATCAAGTACTATTTAAAAACTATTACTGATATAATTAGTTTCTTATGCAAAAGAAATAAAACTTTTTATATACAATCACTGGACAACTGACGGATGGACTGTCCTGATTTAGCAGTCCCAGTTAACATACTATTTTCATTTTCAAATAATCAAAATACAAGATTCAAAGCTAAATATGTTGATCAGAACTTTAACAATAATTCAAAAGGTGCCTGATGATACTAACTAATTCCTCAAATCACCTCGTTATTATAAATGTCAGTTATCACAAAGTTTCAGTGATGTAAACTAGTCTACAAATTACTCTGAGATATGACATGCTTTTGTTAAGGTCCTCAATTTTTACAGGATGTTCACCAAACCACCAGGCTCCACTGTCCTAAATGGCCAAATAGGGTAGTAGCACTTCAGGTCAAGGAATACGCTCGAACTTGTTGCTGCACATTATTTATACCAAAAGCTTGGTTAAGAAACATATTGTAGGACCGAAGCTTTGAAAAATATACAGTTTGCGAAATTCTCTAGTGCTCTAAATTTGTAAAGTGATCATATAATTTTGTTGTCCAAACTGGGACACTTCTGAGAATAAAAGAAGTCACTATTAATAATTACACCAAGAGGTGTAAACCAGAACTGTCACGGGCAAGTAACAGTATGTATGGCCTAGCTATTGAGAAGTTATTCCAAACTGCAGGGCAAAAGAATTTTTAACAAGTTTTCAGATAATTCTTATGCCCACTAAAGACAGAAGCTCTGTGATAATTTTCAAATTTAAAATAAGCAAATAAGTTATCCAAACCAAGTGAAATGATAATGGATAGATGAGTTAGCACTATTAACTTTTCTGCCAAGAATGCATTTAAAGAAACAACCCTATAACCATAGCTACAACTAGCAAAATGATACTGAAGATGGGATTTTTCTTTTACAACTTTACTGCTTTATAACTGAAGCATAATAAACAGTGCACATTTAAAGTGTACTATTTGATCAGTATGATATAAACAAATATCCATGAAACAAAGACTGTGATAAACATTGTATCACTCTCAAGTCTCCTTGGGCTCCTCTACAATCTACCCTCCTTCCACCACCATCCCCAAGCAACCACTGAACTACACATTGGTCTGCATTTTCTAAAATTTTTATATAACTGGAATCTTACAGTATGTACTCTTTTTTTGTCTGGCTTCTTTCTCACAGCATAAGTTTGAAATCGATCCATGTTGTTGATGAATCAATAATACATTCCTTATATTGCTATATAAATAATTTGTTTACCCATTCTTACATTGAGGGACATACAGGTTCTTTCCAGTTTTTGGCTATTACAAACAGTTGCTATGACCATTCACGTACACGTCTTCACATGAACATGTTTTTGATTCTCTTGGTAAAAATATTTAGGAATAGAAAGCCTGGGTCGTATGGTAGGTGTATCCTTAACTTTTAAGAACTGCCCAACTGTTTTCCAAAGTAGTTGTATCATTTTACATTCCCATCAGCAAGATATAAGAGTTCTAGTTGCTCTACATCCTCACCAACAGATGGTACTATCTGTCTTTTTAATTTTAATCAAGCTATAAGGGGTACGTAGTGTTATCTCATCGTGACTTTAATTTGCATCTGTGATGATTAATGACATATATAATACATTTACAAGTACTTACTGGCCATTTGAATTCTTTAGTGAAGTATCTGTTCACACATTTACCAATTGCTTTCTGAGTTGAGTCTCATTATTGAATTGAGTTCTTTATACATTCTGGATATAAATCCTTTGTCTGATATATGTGTTGTGAATATTTTTTCCAGCCTGCAGGTTGCCTTTTCATTCTCTTAAGTCTCATTTCAAGAGCAAAAGTTTTTAATTTTCATGAAGTCCAAACGACCACTTTTTCCTTTAGAGTTCCATGCTTTTTGTGATGAAGACTTTCTCCACGCAAATTTGCAAGGATTTTCTCCTAGAAGTTTTGTAGGTTTTGGTTTTACATTTATGTCTACGATCACCTTTGTGTAAGGTGTGAGGTAAAAACTGAGATCCTTTCTTGGGACGGGGCGGGGAGGAAGACTGGCCCTGTTGCCGATCTTCCTCTTTTTGCTTGAGGAAGATGGTTCCTGAGCTAACATCAGCGCCCATCTTCCCCTACTTTGTACGTGGGCTGCCACCACAGTATGGCTTGATGAGTGGTGTAGGTCCACACCTGGATCTAAACCCATGAACCAGGCCACCGAAGCAGAGCGCGTAAACTTAACCACTACACCACTAGGCTGGCCCAAGATCCACTTTTTTCCATATGGATATTCAGTTGGTTCAACACCACTTGTTGAAAAGACTTTGCTTTCCCCATTGACTCAACTTAGTATCTTTACTGAAAACCAACTGTGTGTGGTCTATTACCAGACTCTCTGTTTTGGTTCCTTAATCCGTATTTATTTTTTCACCAATATCAAACTATCTGGATGACTATAGCTTTATAATAAAATCAAGTAGGTTAAGTCCTCCAATTTTGCTCTTTATTTTATAATTACTTTGGTTATTTCATGCCCTTTGAATTTCTAAAAGGCAGTTGCTGGAATTTAAATGGGAATGCATTGAATATATAGATTAATTTGGGGAGAATTCCTCATCTTAACAATGTTGACTCTTCCAAACCATAAACATCATTTACTTAGATCTTTGTTAATTTCTCTCAACTTCTGTTACTTTTCAATGTAGAGGTAGAGGCATCTTTTGTAGATTTATCCTAGGTATTTTTTGGTACTACTACAAATGAAACTTTTAAAAAATATTTAATTTAAATAAATTTTTAAAAATATTTTAAAATATCTATCTCCTATGGGAGCCACGAATTACATAAATGACTAGGCTTCTCTTTTTGCATAAGCTATAGACTATTTCTTTAGGTCAAATTTCCCCCTTCCTAAAGCCATAAATTTTAATGTAAAGTTTTCTATGATAGGGATTCTTAACCTCACTTCTGGTCCCATGTTGTATCTCTGCCACTGCTCACTTTCTTCTTTCATTCCTTTTTTTAATGTCTTCCTACTATACTTCATGTATCCTCAAAAAGTACCTTTTAGGAACGAGGAAGACTATTTTTGAGGAAAAAATATTTGATTTTTTTTCTTTACTTGCTTCTTTCTTTTTAGAGTGGAGTATAGAATGTATAAATGCATAATCTCCCAGGTAATCTAGTATGGGAATATTTCCATACTTTTACTTTTTTTTTAAGGGTTATTTTAAGCCCTTCACTATAACTTTCACAGGTCTTTTCCAGCACACAATTTTTCAGGATTCAACTAGTTTCCAATTACTTCTACTTAAGTAATACAACATATCAGCTCGAAGTCCTTAATAATGAAAAGGCCTTACATGTACAATCCTTTACAACTTAAGAGGTGCTTTCATAAACATCATTTCACTTGTCCTCCCAAGAATTTATGATACCTGATAAAAGTATACACCGTCACCTTTGAAGTGTCAAAAGATTCTAATCTGAATTTCCTCAAGCTTCTAGATCCCAAGACCACTGTACAGGAAATATGACGGACAGAGGAACACGTTAAATGATACCATTTATTGGGTCAAATGACCCAGTAAAATGGATTTTTGCAGGAGGCAAAATCCAGAACGTAAGCATCTCTATAGGGCAAATAACCTAGCTTCTCCAAAAAATAAATTCCAAGAGACAAACGAGGCAGATCCACCAAATACAGTGTGGACATGGTTGGGATCCTGTTTTAAAGAAAGCAAAAAATAAAAACTTAAAAAATTTATGAGACAATCAGGGAATTGTAAACACCAACTGGATATTTGAAGATTTTAAGGAATTACTATTTACTTTTTTTAGGCGTGATAATGGATTGTGGTTACGTTTTTAAAAGGAGCTGTTATCATCAGAGTTGAACAGGGATATATTTATGGATGAAATGATACATCTGAGATTTGCTTCACTATAACCTGGGAAGGCATATGGCCAGATAGATGGAACAATGAAAGACTGGCTAGTGTTGATAATTTCTGAAACTAGGTAATGGGTTCATGGTGGTCCACTGGACTATTTTTAAATGTTGTGAAATGTTTCTCAAAAAATTTTTAAAAAAGAAAAAATTGGTAGCTGATTCACTTGTACTACTGAGGAAGGTTTCAAAGCATAGTTAAGTAGGCAATGATGGCAGATAAGTTATATTCCATTTTAAAAACACTGCCAACTGTTCTCTACAGCTTCTTATTTTTCACCAAATCTTCACCTAGGTTTCCATGCCATATTAAACTAAAATCCACCATTCAAAATACATACACTCACAAACTATTTTAAAAGTAATTTTATGTTTTTAGACATGCTGGTTTCCCCTCGCATTTTGCAAAATCACCTTAAACATAAATATAAGATACTCCCATTTAGATCAAAATATAAATCAGAGAGATACGACCCATAGGTTACATATTAAAGTCAAATCTATAGTAAGTGGCACCATATCACTGAGTCACTAAGAATAAATGCACTTAACAAATGTAAATTGCTTTCATCTGATCAGGCAGTGCTTAAATCCAATTTCTTACACTTAAATTTTCTCTACAGACCACTGTCAAATTCTGGAATTTAAGAAGACAGAATTAAGAAACTTCATACAAACAGTCACCAACTTACAAACACAGAAATCATAAATGCCTCCCTTCATACAAAGTTTTTAGTACTTTTACCTCTAAATACTTTACAACATAACCCCCAACCCTCTTGAATTTTTCCCCCAAACCTCCTACCCATTGCCAAGGTTCCACCTCACTGCCCCCTCTCACGGCCAGGGGGAAATAAGTTTCTGGACTCCAGAGTAAAAACTCAGGAACGCATTTTCCTACAGAAAAAAATATAAATTGTGATCTAGAATGCTGAGTATTATAATTCAGCTACACTATGTTTACAAAGGCTTTTGTGAACTAAAGCCTAAGAACCTAATAACAATTCAGAACAATATTTCTATGAGAAAATGCATTCCAGGTTCAAAATAATTCAATACAATCCCTTTGTAGGTTGGTGACTGTCTGTATAGTGCCACCAAGTGATAGATATTATACTAAACTCACAAAATATTAAATTCAAAATGGCAACATAACATGACTATTCACTCTGTGAATGTGCTTACATCAATCGCTTTCTAAGAAAAATTAAACATCTTAATTCATTTAAAAACTGCTATAATACTTACATTTAGCATTTCAAAATCATTACTTTCTAAACCCTGTGCAAGAAGAACTGGAAAGCTATTTGTCTGTGGAAGGTCATCCTTTTCTTTTCTTGTATCTATATCCAGTGCTCCCAGGCGCTCTTCAATGCTAACCTACAGAACAGAAACAACCTATTAATGTTAAACCAGACAAGGCCTCAAAGTAGTTTGGTCAAATTACTTGGTGCTTATGTCTTAGGAAACAAAAAGCACTGACTGATTCACACCTCAATCCTAAAAACCACAAATATGCTCTTTCTCATTCCAAAGGAACATGATTACCATAAAGCCAGTGTGGGAGACAAGTGAAATATTTGCAATCCAAGTTTCCAGACTCCAGTGAAAACAACAACTGCCTAATAAGCCATGATTTGAAAATGTAATTCATAAAAATCCCTCTATATGAAGATTCAAAAAATGCAAGAATCTGGCATCTGATTACTAAAGCACAAGAAAAGAACTATTATCACAGAAGCTTCACCTTCTGTAACAATCCCTTGCCATCAACCTCAGATTTGCAAAAGGAAACAAATATTATCAAAAGAGCATATAGTTATGTTCCCAAAAAATTTATAAAATTTCTTCCTATTTTTCTCTTTATAAGTTTCAAACAGTGATTTATTTTCTAGTAGATGCTATACTATGACCAAGTTGCCTTGATAAATATCTAAAATTTAAGTGTAAATAAACATGATGCAATTTGCTATACAAAAACTCAACTGTACAGAACTCACTCCTCATTAAAGCACATCTAACAACCATGTTCTGCCAGCCTCTTGGTAACAAGATCAAAATACAAATGTTCTATGACTACCAGAGCAAAAAGATATGCTTTGGTAAAGCCTCCTGTTTGGGTTATCTTAACTTATGAAAAATATAAAAAAGGCAGGAGGAAATTAAAGGGTTGGATCTAGGCCAAGCTAAAGAAAGTTGGCACATTACTTGTAAATACAGATATCGTATTATTGAGGAACAATTTTTATGAACAGCAATGTTATTCCCAACTCCCCACTCAATGAAGTTAAGACGTTTAGAATCAGATAAAGAAACATAATCTTTCTCTAATGATAAAACAGTTAAAATTCTAGATTAATCAGACACGAGCAACGAATGTGAACAGAAGATGAAAAACAACTGAACAGACAAGTACAGTAACCACAGGAGGGTTTTGGGAGTTGAGAAAAAAATGAAGTTTATAAGCACTTAAAGAGGTTATCACGACAATCACTTTTAAAGACCAACTAGCACTAAATCAACCAGGATTGCTCAGACAGCCAAGAGAAGAGGCATCATTGGAACTCAGCAAACATGCGAAACCCAATGAAAATCATCACGGCAAGTCCTGGCTTAATCTATTCAATTACGTTACCAAGCTAACTATTAACAAATAGCCAAAACAGCACCCTCTTTAGTTAATAAGAGTTCTGTCTTCTCCATTAACAGTGGCCAAAGGGGGCGGCCCGGTGGCGCAAGTGGTTAAGTGCACGCACTCCGCTGCAGCGGCCCGGTTCAGATCCAGGGCGCGCACCGATGCACTGCTTGGCAAGCCATGCTGTGCGGCATCCCATATAAAGTGGAGGAAGATGGGCACGGATGTTAGCCCAGGGCCAGTCTTATTTAGCAAAAAAAAAAAAAAAAAAAAAAAAAAAAAGAGGAGGATTGGCAGATGTTAGCACAGGGCTGATCTCCTCACAAGAAAAAAAAAAAAAAAACAGTGGCCAAATAAGTCTTACATAGGCCACGACCTGGAATTTTGGAACCAACACTACTGGAGATGAGAGAGGAAAACACCAGCAATCTCAGTAAGTTTCTGAAGTTTCAACTTTGGCTTTATCCAATGTAGTTGCTAGAATCTCCCAAGTAATCTTAAATTTCAAACTCAAAAATGGTCAGAGTGATTGTATTTACCTCATTTTCCCCTAATTTCCTCTTGTTCTCTATTTCCTCAGTTTGTGGAAGAGCAGGCTTGATCGCTGCCTGATGACCAGGTATCCCAGGCACCAGAACTTTTGCTTCAGCATTCATCACTGGTGTTCTCACCTGTTAAACAGGAATAGCAGAGGTGTGACAGAGGAAATTATGCCTTAGTCCTTGCAAGATGTATCCCCAATGAGAAAACTAACAACTTTTAAAAGGTTTTCCTATTGGAAACTTAATATGTGGGCCGGCTCCGTGGTGTAGCAGTTAAGTGCGCATGCTCCGCTGGAAACTTAATATGATATGAATTAAAGATAAATTTTTTTAAATTTTACTGAGGTCATAAAAAGATAAATTTTAATTAAATGTTGGCAAATAAGTTTTTAAATGATAACCTGAAAGTTCACCGTTTTAAAGCCTTCAATACTACTTAAGACTAAAAACCAGGAAAAACAAAATCTACAGATTACACAAGGACACACTGACTTAAAAATGTTCAAGAGTGAAGTTGTGTATTTTACGACCACCTCCAGTAATCAATCTTTGCCAGAAATGCTCAGACAGCCAAGAGAAAGGTGTCATCTCTGAAACTCAGCCAGAAGCGAAACCATATGCATGTCATCATAGCATGTCTTGGCTTTCCTTTTCTCATTAAACTGCCAAACATATGATATTCACGTGTAGACACCATATTATATACTAAATAAAGCATCATGATGATGTTCTTATATATGGTATCAAATTCCAGACCCATTATGGTTTCAGGTTTTATTCCACTCTGAAATACAGAACTCCTCTCAACAAAGTTATGCTCCTTTAAGTACTGAGATTGATAAAATAATTTATTGATAAATTTGATATCGATATTTATTCCTACAGACTTCCTTGCACAGATGATCATGCATAGGAGTCAGGAAGAACTAAATCCAAGGTCTTCAACTTCCAGTCATCTATTTACTCATTCATTCAACAAATCAAGAGCACAGAAATGGAGAAAGTTTTACAATTTTAATGTCTAAAACCTAATCCCACAAAATTTGTTAAGATCATAAAAAGGATATTAAAGAGTTTAAACATAGTATTACGTAACATTTAAATTCACCCAAATCTCTTTTTTCCTCAACTTCTAATATGTAATGCACTCACCTTTGTTATAGCTGTTTCTACTTTTGGAGCCCAGCAGTTTGAAATATCCCTTACTAAACACATATGAGCTTCTTTGGAATTTAAAGCCTGGAAATATAATTTTAAAGGGGGAAAGGGGTGAGAAGGGGGGAAAAAAAAAGGAGACAATACCAAATAAAGCAATTGGAAATAAGAATAAAATGAAAAACTTCGTGCCCAGTTGTACATTTTTATAAAAATACAAACAAGTATGGGCAGCTTCCACACAAAACTGTTAGCCATTCAGACTGATAACCATTCAGACTGACGGTGGCTGAGGAAAACGGGTAAACTGAAGATACTAGGCATGATGTTTACTTTCTTCTTAAAGTATCTACTACTCAAATTTTTCACATGTATAATACAGTTTTAAAACATCAACAGATTTTTGGTATTAAATGTACCAGATTTTAAAGAAAACATATCAGTTCATCACCCTTGTAAAGAATAATCTGTGCTCAAAAAAAAAAAATGGTCCTACCCTAAGATTTCCTACTGCTATCCTTTCCACAAGCAAGTTAAAGACAGGACTACTGATTAACAAAATGCTCTAAGGTAGATCTCCATTATGCAATACGGTATTATTCAGGGGAAGGAAGTCAGATGCAGCAAAGTATCTATGTGCCCATAAAGCTTTAAGGTTTTATGTAATCCTCTATGCCCATATAATCAATCAATACCTGGACACAAAACAAACAGGAAACAACGGCTGAGCCCAGAGATGGGGGTTAGGGGGTCCCTGTACGGGAAGGAGATTTGTTTACAGCTCAACACTTTTCTCCTTTTTGTATTAAACCATATTCACGTATTAAATTTTTTAAAAGTAAAAGGATTTAAATAAACTCAACAAGAGCTTGCTTGGGCATATAATATTGCACTCATAGCCTCCCTGAGAGCCTTACTGAATAAAAGTATTATAAATGAAAATTCAATGGGTGCTATTACTAAGGGCTCTTTTCTTAAGATTTATCTTTCAGATAATTGGGCAAAATTCACTTATACCTGTGCTGACCAAAATGGTAGCCACTAGGAATGTGTAGCTACCAAGCACTGGAAATGTGGCTAGCGCAAACTGAGATGTGCTTGTAAGAGTAAAACATACACCAGATTTCAAAGACATAATACCAAAAAAGGGAGGAGGGGGAATAAAATATCTCAAATAATGTTTTATATTGACTAAGCATTAAAAAAATATTCTGGATGTACTGGGCAAACTAAAATTTATATAGGGAGTTCTCACAGATTAAAATAAACCACCCAGGGCCCGCCCCGTGGCTTAGCGGTTAAGTGCACACGCTCCGCTACTGGCAGCCCGGGTTCGGATCCCGGGCGCACACCGACGCACCACTTCTCCGGCCATGCTGAGGCCGCTTCCCACATACAGCAACTAGAAGGATGTGCAACTATGACATACAACTATCTACTGGGGCTTTGGGGGAAAAAAAGGAGGAGGATTGGCAATAGATGTTAGCTCAGAGCCGGTCTTCCTCAGCAAAAAGAGAAGGATTAGCATGGATGTTAGCTCAGGGCTGATCTTCCTCACAAAAAAAAATAAATAAATAAAAATAAAAAATATATAAAATAAAATAAAATAAACCACCCAGTGAAAGGCCCTTCAGTCAGGGAAAAGGAGGATTTTTTTAAGTATTCCTATAAGCAGACCAATGTGTCATTTTAAAATCATTCTTTCCCGTGGAGATGTTGATGCTATGTTGTTTTACTCCAGAGTAGCATCTACGTACCACTCGCTCAATGGTGGGCTGAAACCAATTGCCATATACAAGCAACAATGACATTTTGTCTGAGCAAAAACCAGCTGCTAGAATAGGGATGGGTTTTGCTGTTGCTTTCTTGCCTTTCCCAGGTGTTGCTATCTGAATTGTGCAGCTTGAAGTCAAGGGCTTTTTGCAGTATCTAGAAATGGGGAAGAAAATTAGATTAGAAAATTTGAAATAACATTTCATACTAGTTCTCTGAAGTTGGCATCAAGTAATGAAATGTGACCCTCCTCTGGCCTCCACGCTACCAGCAGGAGAGATCAGGGTCCCCAGAGCACTAGTATTCCTGTCAAGACTTCATAAGTCCCCTCCCGCCAACATTCAAGTCCTCACCACCGAAATCTGCCTTGAGACCCATTTGCCCTTCTATCCCATGTGTCAACCCCAACAAGAGGCCTCAAGCTCCCAAGTGCTCTCTCACCACCCTGAGCTTCAGTCCCATTGGCTCTATACATGCCCCATTCCAATCAGCCCCATTTCCAATCGCTCCCAACCCCCGAGAGCCTTACCATGACCTCTGCAACATAGTTCCAGCAGCAAAATTATCAACAAAATATAATCAGCAAAATTATACTCTCAATTTCTTCCCTAAGGGCTCTCTTCACCTTCTTGCTCTACACTGGCTCATCCCTCAACCCTCCCAAGTTGTAGCTGTTTTCTCTCCTACAGCCTTTGTGCTGGGGCCTTGGACATGATTTAAGTACGCTCCTTGCTCTTCACCGACACTTTAAGACAAATAGTCTCTCCCTCCTTCACCTCTAAAACTTTTGAAATTGCTGTTATCAGGTACCATCTACGTTCCCCTCCTGCCATCATCCAATGATCTCTGGGTCACTCCCCCATATTTCTTACAGATTTTAGTGGCTCACTGTCGTTCTGTCCAACACTACTCTCCTGAGGACTTCCTTTCTTAGCAGTTTGATGACCCTTCTCACACTCTGGCCTCTCAGTTCCTTAACCTTCCTACCTCCAACAACCCTGTCCTTCACTGTACCTCAGCCGCTCACTCCTCACACCACAGACAGCTTATCAACAGTTAGTGCACACCCTCCATAACTTCCATTGTAAGCACCCCACTATCCCTTATCTTTCCAACTCACTCCTCCTAGCATCCTGACTTCACAACCACCTCTATCCAGGATTTCTGGTCTCTGCTTTGGCCTTTGCCCGCTCTGTAGTCTTTTCTCGACACATCAGAGAGAATAACTTAAAACTTAAGTCAAGCCCTATCAACCCTCTGTTCAAAATCCTTCAATGGCTTATTACCGGCCAAGTCCTCACCATGGCCCACTACTTCTGGACCTTCAATTATACATTCCATGTACACATTTTTGTTGTTAGTGTCATCAAGTCGATTCCGGCTTCTAATGACTCTGTGGACAGCAGAGCGGAACCCTGCCCAGTCTATTTGCGCCACCTCTCACTTTCCAGCACTATATCAGACAACGCTCCGCTGTTCCTCATAGGGTTTTCATGTCCAATTTTTTCGTAAGTGGGTGGCCGGGTACTTCTTCCTAGTCTGTCTTAGGCTGGAAGCTCCACTGAAACCTGTCCACCATGTGTGACCCTGCTGGTATTTGAAATACCAGTGGCATAGCTTTCAGCATCACAGCAACACGCGGCCACTACAGTATGACAACTGACAGACAGGTGGTGTGGTTCCCTGACCGGGAAATGAACCCGGGCCGTAGTGGTGAGAGTGCCAAATCTTAACCGCCAGATCACCACACATAAGACTCTGTGAATAAAGGCATCAATTGTTACACACTAAAATGTTAATAGTTAACCTCTATAGAGCAGAACTCAATGGAAGGAGACTTGGATTTTATAATCAATTGTCTATGCATCCTGAATGTTTTAAAATAAATCTATACTGCTTTCATAGTTAGTTTATATTTAAATAAATTCCTATACTAGGATTTTAAAAGGAAGGATAGCAACTGACAATAAGAGGTTGAAACTATTTGGAAGTTTAACATAATTGTGCACTTGAGTCTCAGAACACATTTATAGTGTATGGCCAGGATCAGCAAACTTTCTGTAAAGGGCTACATAGTAAATATTTTAATTTTGGGGGGCCACATATAGTCTCTATTAGATTTGGCCTGCACGCCATAGTTTGCTGACCCCTGGATTATGACTCGTAAACAACCTACCAACAGCACTATCCCCTCTGTCTACCAAAACACTAGCATGCCAGGCTTCACTGATCCACATGTGTGCGGCCAAGGGAAGCACTATCAAAAATAGGAATTAAGGCATTGCCAAAGTTCATAAGCAAAGTTCTCTGACTGAACCACTTTCTTTTAAAATTTATCGTTAGAACTACCAACATTTACTAAGCATACATCATAAAAAGCCACCCTCCTAACCACAAATATGAAGAAATGGCCCACAACTCCAAGAACTTGAGTTCTTGGGTTCTTGAGTTCTTGAGTTCTGCGAATGTATGTAGTCATATGGATAAAGAATCTAAGAATGCTTTCAAAACAATCTCACTGAAAAGTGAGAGTATGAAGAAATAAGACAGGGACTTGATAATGTCTAACTTACCCATTTAATATGTGTTCAAAAAGATGAACTTGACCGTCTTTGCAAACAACAGCTAACTTGACAGGCTAAAAGAAAAATTTATCTGATTACTCCAATAGGTAATATACTCCAGTCTACTGCAATGGATAATTACTTTCATAATATACTTAGGAAAAGTCAACTCTCCTCCCCACTCCTTTAAATAACCAGAGAAAAGCCAGAACAGCAAGTATGCACAACCCTTGCATTTAGAAATAATTACTGCCACCAAAATAACAATTCATGTCATTATTGTCAAGATTATAAATAAAAGTTTAGGACAATAAAAGAAAACACAGTCAAGGAAAAGGAAGCCTAGAAGTCAGAGGAGCAAAGTCACTACCAAGGGCAGAGGCTGACACCAGGGAGCTGGCATGCCCCCAGGTCAGAGCAGTCAGGGCTGTGCAAATGCCACTCATGGTCCCTTCCCCTCATGAGAGCTCACCACTGTGACAATGGTTATTTCAAACAGTCTAAGAAGAATTTTATGTTTCATTCTTCCTCCCTCATGTCCCCACTTTCCTGAGTCATTAAATCATCAAAACTCTCCTTTTAAAAGTAATATCTGTGAAATCCGAAAACAAATTCTCGAAAATTGAGCCATTTTACCTCTTCTTTGTTTTCTGACAAAGTCAAGTCAATATAGACAGGTTCATCTGTAACTGTAAAAGACATCACTGCATTCTTTTCTTTGTTTTCTGACCGGACCTGCCTAGATAACAAAACCAAGGATTAGATGATAAGACAGACTGGGGGGAAAAAAAGGCAAACACCTACAGGGTGTTAGATTAGATTAGATTTCGAAAAACATTAGATTTTCTTTTTCATCTTTTAAAAGCTAAATAAGGTGACTAAAGATCAAAATAAGGGAAGCATTCGTGCCACTGCCATACAACATGGTTACACGGGAAAAAAGAAAGCATTAATGTGTGCGTTTGCAGCAGATTTAAACAATGAGTAACATTCTCTATTCTTTTCCATTAATCGATTTGTCTATCTAGATGCCAATACCACACTGTCTTGATTACTGTAGCATGACAACAAGTCTTGAAATCACACGTCAGTCCTCCAACTTTTTTCTTTTTTTCAAAGTTGTTTTGGCTATTCTGTGTTCTTTGCACTTCGATTTGAATTTTAAAATCAGACTGTCAATTTCTACAAAAAAAATCTGCTGGAGTTTTGACTGGGTTTGCATTGAATCTATAGATTAAATTGAGGAGAATTAATGTCATAGCAATACTGAGAAAATAGAGTCCAGAAATAGACCCATATATATACACAAACATAACACAAACGACTCTCATTATTCACTGATTCCTTATTTGATAATTCGCCTACTTGCCGAAATTTATTTGTAAACCCCAAAAACAATATTTGTGGCGCTTTCGTGGTCTTTAACAGGCATGTACAGAGCAGTAAAACGTATGGGTTGCCCCATACACATGAGGTAAAACAAGGCTGTGCTCTGCCTTCTTATTTCAGCTCTCATACTATGAAAAGTATTCTTTTTGCACTCTATTTAGTGCCATGTTTTTGGCTTTTGTGCTTTTTGTTGGTGATTTCACTGTTTAAAATGGCCCCCAAGAGTAGTGCTGCAGTGCTGTTTAGTGTTCTAAGAGCAAAAAAGCTGTGATGCGCCTTATGGAGAAAATGTTTGTGTTAGACAAACTTTGTTCTGACATGAGTTCATCATATGTGTGTGTGTGTATGTGTATATATATATACAAAATAAGGTCTCTAAACAGGAACACACATAAAAAAGGTTATGTACTGATTAGATAACAAAAATGTTGTGACCAGAGAGGCTTGCAGAAAGTTAACCCTTATTTTCCCAGAGGAGTAATAGTATCACTAAATCAGTGCTCATGAGGACTTTACACAATATTCCTACTGCAAATAACAAGAATTGACTGTATGTGTATATACGTGTATATATGCAAAACCAATTCACTAGAGATAGTCTTTTCAACAAATAGTACTGAGACCACTGGACAGCCATAATGCAAAAACATGAACTTCAATCCATTCCTCGTACCATGTTCACAAAATTAATTCAAAACAATCACAGGGCCAGCCCTGGTGGCCTAGTGGTTAAGTTCGGTGCACTCTGTTTTGGTGGCCCAGGTTCTGTTCCTGGGCGTGGACCTACACCACTCGTCTGTCAGTGGCCACACTGTGGCAGGGGCTACATACAAAAAGAGGAAGACTGGCAATGGATGTTAGCTCAGGGCAAATCTTCCTCAGCAAAACAAAAACAGATCACAGAACAAAATGCAAGTCCTAAAGCTATAAAACTTCCAGGAGAAAATCTTCGTGATCTTAGGTTAAGCAAAGATTTTTAAACATAATCTGGACTTCTCATCAAAATTAAAAACTCTCTTCCTCAAAAAGACAAGCCATAGACTAGGAGAAAATATTTACAAAGCATAAACCTGATGATAATGGACTTGTATTCAGAATATACACAGAACTCGCAAAACTCAGTAAGAAAACAACTCAATAAAAACTAAGTCCAAAATATTTGGACACTTGGTCAAGAACATATCCAGCTAGCAAATAAGCACATGAAAGATTCTCAACATCAATGGCCATTAGGGAAATACAAATTAAAACCACACTGAGACACCACTACACACCTATTAGAATAGCTAAAATTAAATGACCATATCAAGTGCTGGTGAGGACGTGAAGGAATTAGCACTCTTATACACAGCTAGTTGGAATGTAAATTGGTACCACTTTGAAAAAAATTTGGCAATTTCTAGAAGACTTAAATATACACCTATCGTATGATCTAGCCATTGCACTCCTAGGTGCTTTCCAGAGAAATCAATCATATGCCTATACAAAGACCTGTACATAAATGTCCATAACAACTTTATTTGTAATGTCCCAAACACGTCAACAAGCCTGGAGATGGGTGCAGAAGGGGATTACAAAGAGATATGAGGACAGTCTTGGGAGCAGTGCACGTGGTCACTGCCTTGACTGTGATAATGACTTCACAGATGAATACACATGTCAAAACTTATCTGTACTGTACGCTTTAAATATGTACAGTTTATTATATGTCAATTATACCTCAACAAGGCTGTTAAAAAACCGTAGGCACAAAAAAAGTAAACGAGTAACAGAGTAACAAACACAGTTTACAAACATGATTCAAAATCAATTTTTTAATCAACTAGTGAGACTTTATACATTTACCAGTAAACAATCTTCCAATATTTTTGTGTCTAGATGAAAATTAAGAGTTGATCTGATAAATTCTAAATATTTCATGCACAATAATGTGTTAAGAAAACCAGATTACTCTAACATGAAGTCATTCATACTACACATGTTCAAAATCACTGCCATCAGACTCCTATATACAGAAGAAATTGCAATCTTAGCCCATCAATAGGAAATAATACTGTCTCCTTATAGTAATATGAAAGGTTTTTTTTTTTGTTTTTTTTTTTTCCATTCAGCGGCTAGAAGCTTTCAAATGTTATTTCCTTAACAGAAATTTGTGTCTTTCAAAGGTAATTATCAGGAAACCTTAGGCTCTTTGCTACCTTTGCTCTGCCTACCAAAACAAAATTTCAGGAGCTTCATAAACGGCCTTTTCAGGCGGCCTTTCAACATGGGTTTTAATTTCTTTGTTTTTGAAGTTTACTCTCCGGTTACCAGGAAGCCCCCCGGCATACACATATTATTTTCAGGATCTTAAGACAACAGAAATCAACTTTAATTTTATAGAAGAAATTTTGCAGCTGGAGACCCCTAGGTCTAGGGAGCCAACAAGAGGAAGCATTTAAAATTGAAGCACTTCAATAATGTCAGGAGCCTTTGGTGGCGGATTTTAACTTTCTGACGTTACTAATTTCTTATGTAAGTGTTAAATCCTCTAGAACTAAAAGAAATTATCCCAACAAGAGCTCCTCAAAAATAAGACAGAGAACAGAAAACCAACTCAATTTGATAGGAGAGGCATAATTAGAAACTACAGCTTAGTTGACGGTTTTGAAGGTGAACAGAGGTCCACATTAGGCCCCATGAACCTTTCCCGACACAACTACTTTAAGGAATACACATTTGATGAGTCCCACTTCTGAGTATTATTTGGTATAAATTCATAATAACTCTATATGGTCAAGAGCATGCTCAACTAACTGATCACTAAGATGAGAAACTACTTTTATTTTTTAAATCTCTACTCATTTTGTCCATGAATAGGAGGATTAAAAAAAGTTAACTTCACCATCAGATGATGTCTAAAATCCAAGAAATTTCCTATATTTCTTAAATTTAAAAACTTTTTGCTAGCCCTTTAATATCAAATTAATTTTTACTTTTAAAAGTAGTTTCAAAGGGAATTAGTAACAGCAACTACTGCAAATTCTCAGACAAGCCAAGGAATTTAATGTCCTCAGTAAATCATCAGTAAATAGACATTACTGTAGTAGATTAACTCAGTGGAGTCATATATTTCAACCAAATCACAGAATTTGCTAAAATTTAAAAACAAAAGGTTATTTTTAAATTGTGCAGTCACAAAAATATCGCCTACTGTACCTCTAAACATGCATGGAGGAGGCTCCATTATGTAATGAATGCCCTTAAATTTTTCTCATAAAGATCTGTTTTTTAGGCAGGCTCAATTCTTTATTATAAGTCAATGTAAATTTAACATTAAATACAATAAAGCAAGTCTCATACTCATCATTTACATTAACCATATAAGCTGTGACAGATTCTGTCTTTTCAAGGCAAAGTTACCTTCCAAATCCAAAAGACTACATACCAGACATTAAGTAACCGGTCATGCACTGCTCCAGATAAGAAATAAAGACCTGTAATTCCATCAAAGGGTTGGCTCTCATTAGGAGGTCTGATAGTAGTGAACAGAAGTGATGAAACCGGCGTTGCATGTCCTGTGAAGTGCTAGAGAAAATTAAATCTCATTTAGGAGAGGATGGATACAAAGCAGTAACAGATACTAAGAGTCCTCATGTGTCATAAACAAGATATATATGATACATAACTGACATCAGAGCTCCAGACTAAAGGTAATAGTTAAATTTAATTCTATGTAACTAAGGTTATTTGTGCTATATTCTTCTCACTTCTTAAAAACTCCATCTGAAAACAGTGAAAATTAAGATGTCCCTTTCCAAATCCCATGACCCTACTCCACAATCTATTTCTTCCATTTTTGAGTTGAAGATTCACTTAATTCTATCCATTTTTAATGGGGTGCGTGGGTGCTCAGACACAGCCAAGGAATTGTAGGTCTTCATTTTACTCTCAGTGAGTCGAAACCACAATTTTAAGGCATCATCACAGCACCAAGTGTTCAGTAACCCTTGAGCGCACTCAAAATGTGATACTCAATCTCCATAGTTAAATACTGTAAGTGGACCAAATGCTGGATGCAAGGTAGAAATCAAAATTACTATAATCACTCCATAGTAAAGTAAAAGATTTCCAATACAAATTCCACTTCTTATATTCATTTTTCCAATGCACGTTAAATGGATACGTCTCCCCTATTTAAATCAAACCAGATTCGGAGGCTAACTTTTGTCTATTAAGCTTACATTTGATAAGCTTGAAAATAAAGGATCTACTCTTAAACCAATATCCTATGGCTCAGACTTCTGCCTTTCTTCATATTTACTCTAGATGACTGTTATGCTTATAACTAATCTGATTCACTCACTCTGTAGACTTCTTTGGTCTCCAAAACCCATAGTTTGATTGTTCGACCAGCTGAAAGCAACATTTTTCCATCTGGGCTGATACACAGGGAACTGACGCTGCTATTGTCACCTTTCCATTTGCTGTATTGTGAAGAGAAACAAAAATATCTCAATGAATAGGGAGAAAACTTTATTCAGAGCAAAAAAACAACAAAAACAAACCAAGCATTAAAAATACCACCTAAGGTGGCCGGCCCGGTGGCACAAGCGGTTAAGTGCACGCGCTCTGCTGTGGCGGCCCGGGGTTCGCCAGTTTGGATCCCAGGCGCACACCAACGTACCGCTTGGCAAGCCGTGCTGTGACAGCGTCCCATATAAAGTAGAGGAAGATGGACACGGATGTTAGCCCAGGGCCAGTCTTCCTCAGCAAAAAAGAGGAGGATTGGCATTGGATGTTAGCTCAGGGCTGGTCTTCCTCACCAAAAAAAAAAAAAAAAAAAACCACCTAAGGTTCTATGCCAAAATGTATTCCCTAAAAGCTCATGTCAGGTAACTAACCTTGGACACATCACTAACATAAAGCCTCCCTGATAGGACGATAACAGAGATTCTCAAGAGGTACCAGAAAGCAGGTAAGTTATAAGAATGTAAAATGGGTAACTGTATATTCTTTGATCCACGAGGTGGATTTTGTTAACGCTCAGGAAACCACCATGTTGGCTAGACCTCTGCAAGTCCATTCTATTCATTCCATCTATCTTTAATTTACTTAGCACAGTCCAGAAGGTTATTTCCACTCCAAACCCACATAGATGAGCCCTCATCTGATAGGGTAAAATAAATTAGGTATAGATGATCCCTTTCTAATACCTCAAATATGAACAGCAAATGAGACTTTGCAGTCTATTGCACACGTTAATGCTATTATAGCCACAGGAAGCTTGGCTATTCACTTACAAAGTCAAGAAATAACGGTAGCAATCTTATTACTAAAAGAGGTTATTTCTCAAGTAGAAGAAAATGTACTGTTCTGCCAGTCATATTGGAATATGTCAAATTACTCATTTGGAAAAACAAAATTAGATTTCTACTTGATACTACAAACACACGCAACTTACTAATTGATTAAAAATAAGTATTAAAAAATATATAGGAGAACATTTTTATAATCCTGGGAACAGGAAAGGCTTTTCAAAGCAATTACAAACCAGAAATCATACAGGAAAAATTGACCTGATTTAATTAAATAAAACTCTGTACCACAAAAAAAGTCATAAAATCAAAATAAAAGCAAAAGGCTAGGAGAAAATATCAAAGATATATACTATAGACGAAGGATTAATACTCAGAATACATAAATAGCTCATTATGTTCAAGAAATAGCTTCTTGAGTTCAAGAAAAAGAACTCAAAAAGAGACAAAGGATATAAACAGGCAATTCACAGAAGAAATACCAATTGCTAATAAACATGAACATTCAACTGCACTAGTAATCAAGGAAATGCAGCAATAACGTACCAGAGAACTTTTCCTCTACCCTCATGGGTTCCTAATATTTTTGACAATTTCTCATCAATTCCCACAGCTTTGATGCTCACTTATATTTATTCAACACCTGTTCACTGAATTGATACATTTTTATTAAAAAAGACATGATCCCCAAAAAATGGGCAAAGGAAATGAACAGACACTTCTCCAAAGAAGATATACAGATGGCCAATAGGCACGTGAAAAGATGTTCAACATCACTAATCATCAGGGAAATGCAAATCAAAACAACACTAAGATTATCACCTCACGCCCGTTAGAATGGCTATAATCACCAAGACAAAAAACAACAAATGTTGGAGAGGATGTGGAGAAACAGGTACCCTCATACACAGCTGGTGGGAATGCAAACTGGTGCAGCCTCTATGGAAAACGGTATGGAGATTCCTCAAAGAATTAAAAATAGAAATACCCTATGATCCCGCTATCTCACTACTGGGAATCTATCCAACGAACCTGCAATCAACAATCCAAAGAGGCTTATGCACCCCTATGTTCATTGCAGCATTATTCAGTACAGCTAAGAAGTGGAAGCAACCTAAGTGTCCCTCAACTGATGACTAGATCAAGAAGATGTGGTATATACATACAATGGAATACTACTCAGCCATAAAAAAAGACAAAATCGTCCCATTTGCAACAACATGGATGGGCCTGGAGGGTATTATGTTAAGTGAAATAAGCCAGAAAGAGAAAGACAAATACTGTATGATCTCACTCATATGTGGAACAGAAACCAACACATGGACAGAGAAAACTGTATTGTGGTTACCAGGGGCAATGGGGGTAGCGGGTAGGCACCAGGGGTGAAGGGAGACATATATATGGTGATGGACAAACAAAAATGTACAACCCAAAATTTCACAATGTTATAAACTATTGAAACATCAATAAAAAAAAAAAAGACATGATCCTCACCTTCACAAGCTTCCTGAATCTACTTCCTCACTCAGCACTGAAAATGTGAGCAGAGCTACCACCACCACCACCAACACCACCACCACCACCGCTCCCACCCCTCCCCCAATAAGAGCTTTGAAAATCAAACTATAACCCTCCTATATCAGCATCACCTGAAAACTGGTTAGAATTAAAGACTCCCAAGCAGCAACCTAGACCTACTAAATCATATCTGTATGCACAAGTAATGTCCATGCACATTAGAGCTCACTGAAAAGCACTAGATAATAAAGATTGCTCTCTGGAAAATGTAATTGCTTCCAGAGGAAATGACCTATACATACTGACATTTGAAGGCCTCTCCATCACTCTACAAATGAAGCCCAACAATTGAGCCACACACCCACAGAGGCCTTCCAATCAGCTTTTTTTTTTATTTAGTGTGTGTGTGTGTGTGTGTGTGTGTGTGTGTGTGTGTGTGAGGAAGATCAGCCCTGAGCTAACATCCATGCCAAGCCTCCTCTTTTTGCTGAGGAAGACTGGCCCTGAGCTAACATCCATGCCCATCTTCCTCCACTTTATATGGGAGGCGACCAGAGCGTGGCCTGACAAGCGGTGTGTCGGTGCATGCCCGGGATCCGAACCCAGGCCACCAGCAGCAGAGCGCGCGCACTTAACTGATACACCACTGGGTCGGCCCCCCTCAATCAGCTTTTTAATGTTTCATTTTCAAATAGCAACAGGCAGCCAAGGATCTCCAGTCATTTGAAGAATGCCTTTAAGACGAAAGACAGAGACCAAAAGCAAACAAAAATCAAAACACATCCTCAAGAGTGAAACAATGGAAGGAACAAAAGAAAACTTTAAATCCTATAATTAATATCTTTAAAGGGTTAGAAAATATTATATGCATAAAAGGAACATAATGCAACAAAAAAAAAATTCAGAGAACAAAAAACAGTTCCTGTAAGTGAAAAATATGTTAAGAGAAATTTTAAAATTCAATAGAAGATCTGGAAGATGATGTTGAGGAAATCTCCCAGGTAACAGAAGAAAAAGACAAAAGGGAAAAAATAAGAGGGGAAAAAAGTAAGAAACTTAAAGGATTAGTCCAGGAGATGCAACATCTAAACAATAGTACAGAATACTAAAGAAAGACCAAAGGAAACAGAGGGGTTGAAATTATCAAACACATAGTGCAAGAAAAATGAAGAACAGAAATTTCAGGTTAAATGGTCCCTCGAAAGCTAGGGTAGTTCATTGATTAAAGAAAAAAGCTCAGGATATTTTTAGAATACTAAGGATAAGTAATACCAACAGCTAAAAAACCGATGAACCAGTGCTTCAAAATCCTGAGGGAAAATTATTTCCAACCTAAAATTCTATACCCTCAAACTATCAATCAACTGTGAGGGTAGAATAAAGACACTGGTGGACAAGCAAATCAATCTACCATCCACGCACCCTTTCTCAGGAAGCTACCAATTCATGTGCTTCACCAAAAGGAAGGAGTCAACCAACAAAGAGAAAAATGGGATCCAAGAAATAGAGGCTCCGTCTGACAAAAGAATTTTCAAGCTGATGGTGAAAGGAAATCTCAGGACAATCGCTGTTCAGGAGACCCTGGAAGAAAGCAGAGAAGTCCTCCAAGAAACAAATAAAACTGACTAACTGATGTCTGAAAATAACCGAGAAGATTTACATTACTGTAGGAGAACAAACTAATGATAGGTATACACAAAACTAAGCAAAAGAAGAATAAGGCAATTATAAAACTTAATATAAAATATTAAAGAAAAGCAAAGTTGTGTGCCAAAAATATAATATAAACCTAGTACAGGGACCAGCCCCGTGGTTTAGCGGTTAAGTGCGGGCGCTCTGCTACTGGTGGCCCGGGTTCGGATCCCGGGAGTGCACCGAAGCACCGCTTCCCCAGCCATGCTGAGGCCATGTCCCACATACAGCAACTAGAAGGATGTGCAATTATGACATACAACTATCTACTGGGGCTTTGGGGAAAAGAAAGGAGGAAGATTGGCAGTAGATGTTAGCTCAGAGCTGGTCTTCCACAGCAAAAAAAAAAAAAAAAAAAAGAGGAGGATTAGCATGGATGTTAGCTCAGGGCTGATCTTCCTCACACACAAAAAAAAAAAACCCCTAGTACAGTCCAATGCTCATCTATAACAATATTTAAGTAGTCATAATGTAAACAATGAATACTGCTTAATCAAAAATTGTGACATAATATTGGGAGAATGGGGAGGCTAAGAGAGCTAAACCTTCATCTTCTGTAGCAAGAAATCAAGAAATAGTACCTAACATAGAAAACAAAAATCACAGCAGCCTTAGAATGCTAAGAACGAAACGGGAACACAATATTATACAAGACGGTACAGTTTAGATGAGAGCTCAGGCTCTGATTTAACCTATTTCTCAACTGTAAAATAGGAGGCCACTTCACAGTGTTAGGATTAAATACAATACTGTGTGTAATGGGAACAGTGCCTTGAACATTACTAGTCCCTATGTGAAGGGTCTGACTTTGTGAACTCTCATCCAGACAGCATTTTGAAAATACAGTTGCATGGGCCCCACCCCAGACCTAGTGAATGAGAATCTCCACAGGTGTTTCTGACAGTCACCAGTGTGGAAACTACTGTGCAAGTAAATGGAGCACAAACCCTTACTGAGAACCTCTAGGCAGATGACTACATCTGCACCTCCAGCCCCAAGCCCTCCTCCTTTAAACTCGAAACCTCTATCACCACTCTGTCTGTTAGGTCTTGCCTTTCACATATTTCAAATTCAACTTGTCTAAATAGTCCAAAACCATTTCCCTCTTCTGATCATAATTTCTATTAACCGCACCACTACTTCCCGAAGTTCACAAAGCTGAAAACTTAGTAGTTACCTTTATTTAACTCCTTTCTGTCACTCAATACGTCCCTCCATCCTACCCAAGTGTTGCTGATTCTTCTTGATTGCTATCTTTCCCGTTCTTACTTTCCACTCTTACCATCCTAGACCGGGACTATTACAACAACCACCTGGGATCTGGCTTCTCTGCCTTTGAACTAGCTCCTTCCCATATAGTCTACACATCGCTGACAGATTACTTTTCCTCAAAGCATTATTTTGGTTACTTTATTCTGAAGACACTGACCTTCAGTGGCTCTCTCCTGCTACCTGGAGAGAAATGGTTTGAATAGAATCCAAGAAAGTAGTTTCAGTATGGTAGAAAAACACTGTACCAGAATTCAAACTCCTCTACCACTTGTTAGCTGTAGGACCATGGGCATCATTATCCTCCTTAGGGTTCTCATGTACACAATAAATTGAACCTCATTCAATAGTCCACATTTATTGAACATCTAATCTACTATAAGCCAATCACAGGATTAGGTGCTTGAACTAGAAGAGCTGTCTGAGATTTTTATCTACAAGAGACACTTAAGGCCAGAGTCCTGAGATACTCTGGCTCATATCCTCCACCAGCCTTTATCCCCTAGTATGCCCCTCCTCTAAATTACTCTACTCAGCTCCAAGTACATCTTTCACTTCCCTTTCTCCTAGCCTTGCTCTTGCCATCTCCCCACCTTCCTTTCCCCACCCTGGAAAGGATTCTCCCACCCTCTTCTATCCAAATCTTACCTATTCTAGAAGACCGAACTGAAATGCTCTCTCTTCCACCAGGCCTTCCCAACAATATCCTATTCATTTGACCAGTCATCACATGCTACCTTATGACATCTCTTGTGCAGTTATTTCACTCTTGTACCATTATTTAACTTTTATGTATTAAAATCTTACATGCTCTATTTGATTAAAAGTTCCTTGAGAACAGTCTATAACCTTATTAGTGTCTAGATTCCCCATTGTGTCCAATATCAAATTTTACTTATAGCAAGAATACAGTCCTGACTTGTCAAACTCTAATACATTTCCAAACGGTAACCAAGTTACTCCTCCAATAATACCATAGAACCATCAATGTTACTCACCACTTTACTTTGCACGTCTGTGTATTCCATTCCACAATATGTTTATCATCTGAACAACTATACAAATAGCCATTGTCTTGATGCCACTGTATGCAATTGACTTTGCTGTCATGTCCACCACTCTGCAGATTAAAAAAAAAATTTAAGAAAAGAAAAACAAAATAAAACTCATCTGGTATATGATAATATGCACCCTAATATTTGGTTACTAAACAATTAACTAAATGTTAGGCCTTGACCTAGCTAAAAAAGCCTTAACCTACATCCACCCATTTCCAACATCAAAAATAAGATAAATTGGGGCCGGCCCGGTGGCCTAGTGGTTGGGTTCGCACGCTCCACTTTGGCGGCCCGGGGTTTGTGGGTTCAGATCCCGGGTGTGGACCTACACATTGCTCATCAAGCCATGCTGTGGTGGCATCCCATGTACAAAGTCGAGGAAGACTGGCACGGATGTTAGCTCAGCGACAATATTCCTCAAGCAAAAAGAGGAACATTGGCAACAGATGTTAGCTCAGGGCCAATCTTCCTCGCAAAAAAAAAAAAGAAGAAGAAGAAGAAGATAAATCAACTATAACTTCATCAGATGTTAACCTTCCCTTCTCCTCTGGTGGAAAAACATACTTCCACATAGTAAGTCAAAGGATACTAGTCCTAAATGCCACTTACTTTTGACAGGAATGTGAGCACTAAGCATGATAAAATACTTCATGTATAGTGGCAGAAAGTTTGTGACACTTGAGAGAACTAGTAAAGTCAAATCTTAAAGAGTTTAAAGTCAGTCAGTACTTAAGGTGAAAATCATGTCTAGTCAAAACGATCCTTGAAAATCCCTTTTTTAAAAAAGTGCCAAGGGGCCGGCCCGGTGGCGCAAGCGGTTAAGTGCGCGCGCTCCGCTGCGGCGGCCCGGGGTTCGCTGGTTCGGATCCCGGGCGCGCACCGACGCACTGCTTGGTAAGCCATGCTGTGGCGGCGTCCCATATAAAGTGGAGGAGGATAGGCACCGATGTTAGCCCAGGGCCGTCTTCCTCAGCAAAAAAAAAAAAAAAGAGGAGGATTGGCGGATGTTAGCTCAGGGCTGATCTCCTCACAAAAAAAAAAAAAAAAAAAAGAAAAAAAAGAAAAAAAAAAAAAAAGTGCCAAAACTACCCAGTTACTTCCCCCTCCCTCCTATCAGCTATCTACTCAAAGAACTAAGTCCTTTATTATAGACACACACACAAAGAGCTGAACAAAGGATACGAACAGATAAATTTCACAGACAGAATTCAGCAAGAAAATAAATAAAAATTTTCAAAGTTAGTAATCCAAGAGATACAAATCAAAACAAAGTAACATTTTCAGTCTGTTCATCTAGCAATTTGTTTAGTATTTTAATACCCAGGACCACACTCAACTGGGAGGAGAGGAGAGAGCAATAAAGTGAGATTCCCTTCTTGCTATACATACCTCTGCTTTAATTTTTTTTTACAGTTGTGTATTATTTTTATAATCTTTAATGTGAAAACAATAGTCATGCGCTACATAATGCTGTTTTGGTCAATAACAGACCGCATATACGACAATGTTCCCCTAAGATTAGTACCTAGCTGTGTAGTAGGCTATACCATCTAGGTTTGCATAACTCTCCACTCTACGATGTTCACACGACAACGAAATCACCTAACGATGCATTTCTCAGAACCTATTCCCTGTTGTCAAGGGACGCGTGACTGTATTTTTAAATGCTTGTTAAAAATCAGGTAAAATTTCTCACCTATCAAAGTAACTGGGTTTTTGTTAGTGTTATTGTTGTTTTAATGGGAATACTGAATGGTGGCAATAAGGCTACTGAAACACAGGTACTATCCTTCCATTGTTGATATAAGCACAAATCAGGAAAACTCTTCCAGAAAGTATTTTTATACTCTGTGTAAAAAGCCTTAACACTAAAACCCTCTGACTAATCACAGGTTAGTAATTCTGGGAATCCATGTAAGGAAAAAAAAATTAAAACAAAAAAAAAAAAATCAGAAACCACCTAAACAATCAGTAATAGTTAAAACACCAAGGGACTGGGCCGGCCCCGTGGCTTAGAGGTTAAGTGCACGCGCTCTGCTGCTGGCGGCCCGGGTTTGGATCCCGGGCGCGCACCGATGAACCGCTTCTCCGGCCATGCTGAGGCTGCATCCCACATACAGCAACTAGAAGGATGTGCAGCTATGACACACAACTATCTACTGGGGCTTTGGGGGAAAAATAAATAAATAAATAAAATTAAAATAACTGTTTAAAAAAAACACCAAGGGACTATCTAATTTAGTAGGATTTTAGGCAGTCATTAAAAATGTTTATAATTAGTTCTTGACAAATATGAAAAATGCTTACATTGTAATTTAATGGAAAATATCAAGATACAAAATAGATGGACAGAATCCAATTATATTTTTAAACACATGCATAAAGCAAAGAAATACACAATCTATTAAATAGAAAGAAGATCTCTCAGTGACAAATTTAGGTATAAATTTTTTCCCTTTTCAACGTTATGTAGTTCCAAATTATCTATGGGTAGATGTTACTTAAAAGAGAAAATATTGTTTTATTCCTATATACAGAAAGCATTCCGATATACAGACAGTTCAGTGAACACCAAAAACATATTATAATAGATATTGTCTGAAACAAATTATGCCAGTTAAGTTATTGCCTTGCAGCACCAAACCATTACTGCTCTGCTCTGCAATGCTGGGGCTGGGACTCCGCAAACCACATCTCTGCTTTGCCAGCCAGATCGCCAGTAGGCTCCACCAGTAAGGGGTGCTAGAGAGAGGCAAGGCTGGAGGAGGAACAGGGACTTGTTCCTTCCTGTCTCCCAGTTTGCATCACCCCAACACTTCTTCACCCTAGCAGTGGCAATCCTTTCAGCAGCAACTGAACTCAATATGCAATTTTTCCAACACTTGGAGAATCAGTTTCATCACCTCCCTTCAGAGACACCAGCAGTCAGCTGGAGCCCCCTCCTAAGAGGGCTGGACCCCCAGCCCATGGGGCCATACTGCCTCAAGAGACAGCAGCACCGAGAGCAACACTTGTTCCTCAAAAGTCTGAGTTTCAGCAATAATTCCAACTGCCTCCTTGTTCCCTAGCCCTAGAGGTGGTGAGTGAGCTCCTTCCTGCAGTTACTATCTGTGATACTTAAAATTGTTCTTACCCTTTCTTATTTTAAACCTAGTCAACAACTCTTTATATTCTGACCCATAATAAGGACTATGACACCTATCATAGCTATTATCAAATATTACTGTTCAGAATTTTAAATGTGGAAGGGGCAGGAAAATACCCCCATAGTGTAGATCCTGAACTGTTTTGTTTTTAATAAATCTCTAATAATCAGTTTCCCTGTCATATCTCTTTTATATAAAATATACACACACACATTATATACTTACTATTAATTTACTGTGTAATTCTCCTTTTACTGTACTGTATAATAAAATACTACCAACTGCTGTACCAAGAGCCAACAAGTCAGTCTGGTTACTCGTTCCTATAGCTTCTGATTTCCTTTTTTTCCTCTGAGGAGTTTCCTGGAAAAAAAAGAGAAAACAATTGTTTTATTTGTATTTAAAAAACTGAAACATTATTAATGCATAAATGCAAATACCCACTACCCCACAAATGAAACATGACTGCTACTAAAAGGCACGTCAAAAAAAGCGGGGGGAGGTGGGATTTCCCTCTCAGATGATTTCTCACTACTTCCAAAAAAAAAAGAAAAAAAATCACTCCAATGGGACGAAGAGCTCGTAACAATCTGTCCCCCATCTCCTATCCCTCTGGAAGAAAGGTGGCAGTTGGGACAATCTGGTATGCTCTTGGTATTCTCTTAACAGATCCAAGCAGCCTCACCGCTGCTTCCACTTCTCAGAAACCAACCAGTCCTAACAGGTCCAAGTGAAGCCTCTACTCCCAAGCAAAGTGATTACAGAGCCATACTCAAGCAGCCAATGCGTCCCCTTTCTCTCCCCTGAATCCTTCCTTGCATTCCAGCTTTGTTTTCAGGAAAAGGGACTCAAATATTTTTATATTTACAAACATGCATTTACTTCAATTTGAGTTGAAAAAAAATAGTTGTAACTAGTAGAGCAGCACAGAGTGCACACTAGAGAAGTTGCTCCAGTGACTGCTTAAGGGCTAGTCTGCAAGTTCCATGTGGTCTTGGTGATTCTAATGACTTAGGAGGCACAAGTTTCAATCTAGTGTCAAATGCCACAAGACTTCTTTGATTTATTTCAAAAATGATACTAACAGCTCCTGTCCATCAAAAAGATAGTCAATGATCACAACTTCAGAGTACTACATCAGCGTTTATAATGCTGAAAAATTATTTATAATTTCAGAACTTCTCTTCCATATGTTTATGATTTTTTTTTAATTAAAGCTTCCCAAGCTTATATTTTAGCATAAAGAAGCTCTGAGAATTGATTCTTTTAGTGTAAAATAGATCAATAGCATAGGAAAGAGAACATTTTCTCAACAATGCAAGAGCTTTGCTCTACAGCACAAAAAAGCAGCCCAAGATACATAAAAATCTGCTCAACCCAAAAACCACCAATGAAAACTATGATGTTACCAGTGCATAAAGAATATCAAGGAGTAGACTTATAAAACATTTTCTGTTTTTTCGTTTTAGTTATGAGGATGTTCCATTTGAAGAATTTGATTCCTTGGACACACTTAGGTCAACAAAAAGTAAAAAAACTTAACAAAAAATAAGGTAACTTTTTACATACAGAAAAATATAATACATTTTGCAAGTCCTGAGAAATGTATCTACATTAATAAATCCAAAAGAGAAGTTACAATTAAAAGCCATAAAAATAAAAAAGTCTGATTGTCTCATCAGTAACATTTAATTTGTTTGAAACATTGAAACTTTAGCACAAGGTGTGTCCTAGGTCCCACCTTCAGTTAAATGAATTTCTAAAGCAACCTTTAAATGATCCCAGAGAGCAAATGTGGTTCCGCATAACTTTATAAACATAAACGCCTATTTCAGGCGAGGACAGTGGGGAAAGTATACCAACCTACTACTATCTTATCAGAAAACTCTTCTCTGAAAGATTCCAGAAATTATTTCTTGTACTCTTGGTTTTCTAAATCAAATTAAAATCATCTACATTAAGGTTTCTAATGTGTGAAACACAGGCTGGTCCAAACATGTATATGTTTTTCTGGAGATACGAATTTACATTAAAAAGCACAAAGAAATTTTAGAAATTAAACATTAACATATCCAAAGCCCTAATTTCCCTATCAGCAAAATCGCTATATTTTTGGAAGAAGCAAGCAGTCAAGTCAGAGGAGTATCCACAGAATCTCTGCCCAATTCTGAAGATCACTGGTCTAAACTTAAATAATAATCCAATTAATTAATCTCAAAGAACTACTGACTCATGTATGTTTTCTCAGAGTTGGATGATCTTTTTAAAAATAACTTCCCGGGGGCCGGCCCTGTGGCTTGGCAGTTAAGTGCGCGCGCTCCGCTGCTGGCGGCCCAGGTTCGGACCCCGGGCCCGCACCGACGCACTGCTTCTCTGGCCATGCTGAGGCCACGTCCCACGTGCAGCAACTGGGGGGATGTGCAACTATGACATGCAACTATCTACTGGGGCTTTGGGGGAAAAATATATAAATAAATAAAAATAATTTAAAAAAATAAAATAAAATAACTTCCCGTGCAGCAAGAGGAGCATGCCCAAACAGGTAACACAACAACCAGATAAATATATATATAAGCAATGTGCATTTTAGTGAAATCTAATATTTTAAATATTACCCCATTACTAAATATTTCTGAAACCAGAAGTTTAGTGCTACTGATTATTACATTATGACAGACTTTTATTGGCATTTTCTATCTGAACCTGTTATTCCTGTCATCAAAAACTTAAATGACTCCCCAGAGAAGAGTGAATCAATATAAACAACTCGCTGGCATTCGAAAGCATCCACAATTTGCCTCCAACCCACCTTTTCCAGGCTTATTTCCAAATCTATCCTTACATGACACTCCCTAATCACAAACATGCTTTCCCATTTTGCTTTTGCTTTTCCCTCCACTTGCACAGGCCTTTTCCTATTCACCTCAATTTTCTTTTGGTTAAAAATCTATCCATGCTTCAAGGTCCATCTCAAATCTCTCTCCACAAAAACCTCTTCTTTCTCTTAAGGCACAAGTCATACTCTGCTCTGCATTACAGACACAGTATATCTGAATTGTCTTTATTTCTTCTTTGATGTGTTAGTCATACTCAGTTTTGTTTCCTCTCAAGTGCCTAGCACTTGTCATGTGCACATTAACTATACATGCAAGTAAATAAAGTAATGGAAAGGGTAGGCTAAAAATTTAGTTCATATATTTGTGATTGGAAAATCTGAATTCCTGGACGCACCAGGAGTAAAGACCAAAACGATGTGATTTCTTACACTAAAGAGTCTTTTCCAATGTGAAGGTCTGACTGAGCTAAGCAATAAATACCAAACCAGTCTGAAGAAAGCTTATCAGCATTTGATCCAGAAGGCAATCAGAAAACAATCAGAGTAAGAGTCTGAATGGCATATGTGCATGATTTATGAAAGCAAGACACAGTATAGATGTAGTGGAGACAGAGAGAAAAAAGCACATCCAAGTGATGAAGCCTGAATTTGACCAATTGAGCAATGACTTTTTAGACTGAGATCCCAGAGGAAGAAAAGAGTTTACATAGAGAGCCAATACACACACTCATAAAAACGTATGTATAAACTGAAACAAGTTTCACAAAAACTTTATCCTTCATCATGCAAAATATACTCAGACATTGTCTATTTCATTTTTTAATGCTGTCACAACCCACTAAATCTATTTCGCAATGCACTAATGGATCAAGACCTATTTTTGAAAAATACTGACCTCTAGACACTGAAAATTATGCCAAGTTTCAAGTCTCATTCTGCAATTAGTCTCCTATGCCATAGTCTCTTGGCCTATATTACTATCACTTACTCTGGCAAATGTTTAAGTTTCATGGATAAAGGTGAACAAAATGTGTGCATTTTACACATAATTACATACAGTATTTATATCAAAACAATTATAATTCTAATACACAGGAATTTCTATTTCTGCCAATGGGATCTAATCTGCAAACTTTACCTTCTTTTGAAGTTTAAATACTGGAGAGACCTTAAGACAGCCTTCATCGTACAGAAGTCGAGTGTGCTACATCTCTAAGAAATGGAAGTGGGGATACTCAGCTGAGATTTTTCCTAGAAATATCCTTAATGCTACTGTGCTTGTCCTGTCCAATGTATGAAATGCCACGCGGTTCATTCAACAAGCACTAAGCTGTGTGGGTCATTTTAACTGCAGTGACAGCAAAGCAGCGTAAGTACATTTACTGCGGTAGCCAACAGCAGACAAGGCTGTTTCACCAGGGCTCTACAGCAGTTAGGGAAGGAAAAGTAGAAAAGTTGGAGAGATTTAAGGCGGCAACAGAACACCAGGGTCAGTTCCTAGGTGGCTCAGCCATTTACTGTGTGGCTTTGGCATATCATTTAACATCTTAGCCTCAGTTTACATACGCAAATCTGAGCAGCTCTAAACACGGCGTCCATCTATAGTCCATCAATCTGTCGCCTTGCACTTTTCTCGTCATCCTAGGAGGTCCTCTTGCCCCAGGCTCCATCAACCAAAAGGAATGCTCAGCTATATAATATATATATGAAAACCCTCTAAAAACTATTGTGTCATAAATGCAAGTATTATAATCATTCTATGACCAAGAACAAGAAGCAGCAATCTAATTTCCCTAAACATTTATGAACCACTGCTTTAACTCCTGTTACCCAAGAAATCCAGCACCAACTCACAATTCTCAATCGATAAGAATACTGTGACCAAACTTTGTCCTTGGGTGGCAAACTGCAAATTACTGAACCAGATGCAGGACACTCTTACAAACTGATTTATATTGAGGAATGTAGCAGTAAATGATAAAATGAGCCCATATAGAACACTCAATGAATCATTCAATAACTAATATTTATTGAGCATTTACTGCATGCCAGACCATACTACACCAGTCACATACATTGCCTCATTTAATCCTCTCAGAACGCTGAAAGGTGGGTGGCATAATCTCCATTTCACATTTGAGAGAAACAAGATCTTAACAAGATGCTGAGAACATAGGCTTCAGAATAACACTCTTTTCATGCCTCTTACTTTAAGCCTCAAAGTTGCAAAATAATAGGGTTTCATAAGATGAGAGCATCTTAAAACTTAAGCGGCAAGCATCATAACCCCGGGGACCTGAGAGCAAAGGTTGAAGCAGTTGCTACAAATCACTCTTCATTTTCTATCTTTAAAAATCATGTGACTTTTTAATTTTATACCATAATATATGTGCAAATTTGTTTTAATACAGGAAAACTGCTTCACTTCCTAATTTTCAAGTAAAAATGATGCTCTAAGAGAACACATTCCCAAGATGATGAGGACTGGATGTCTCTACACTCCTCCCAGCTGTCAATTCTGTGATTCAAGATCTAAGGTTACAGTGTAAGAGCACTAGACCAGGAGCCAGAGTATCTCAACTCTAGTCGCTTCAACTACTTTACTGTGTATTAGGGCTTCGGTGAGGTCATTTAAACTTTCTTAGTCCTGATTCTCAGTTTTTAAAAATGTAATAATTTCAGGGCATCTCACTGGGTTGTGTGGCTAAAACAAGAGCATACAGGTAAAACGATACTGAAACCTGTATAAACTTTTTAATGTAGCCCAACTCTCATTTTTCAATGAAGCCTCCAAAATTAAAGTGACTTGCTCAATGTGACAAAAGCAAGTTTGACTTGAGTCCTGATTATGAAACCAAATCCAGATATTTTCTATTGTATCAAAGTGTTATATATATTCTAAAACTAAGACTCTTAACAGGAAATTTAAGACTAGGCAAAAATTTTATTCCTGAGGTATACAATGTGATAGTAAGTCAACAGAAAAGCAAAGTGGGCGACAAATTTTTGCCAACCTAATATTAACTATTTGTTGCAGATAATAGAGAACTGAGCTCTAAATACCAGAATTCTAGTCCTGGTTCCATTTTTGGCTTTTTCAAGTTGCTTAACTTTCTAGAGCCTCAGTTTTTCTTCCCAAACAAGGCAAAAAGTTAGTCTTTACCTACCTTGCAGGACTAATCACACAAATATGAGATACTTATAACGATATTAACACTTGCAGCACTTACACACCAAGAACTATTCTAAATATTGTATGCATTATTAAATATGTTAACCTTCACAACCACTCTATGCGGTAGATACTATTATCCTCATTTTACAAATGAGGAACTATAGGCACAATTACTACTATGAAGCCAAGCCTGGATTCAAATGTAGGCAGCATAGCTTGGATCCATGCATCTAATCATTGCTCTGTATTTCTCCTCTTCATTAGTATTATCACTTTACAGGAATGTTAAAATACAAACATAAAAAACAACTTTGAGAAAGAAAAATATGCAGAGTGCTGTAATTTTAACACTGACAACTACGATTTTTTCACAAGTCCAAGTTTTGTGCTTGACTAAGAGCTCTGAAAAGGTTTCTCTTATTAGTCAAGAGGAGACACTTCATCCAGAAACTATGAAAATTAAGCTTAAAATGTGAAAAATACCTAAACATACTTATACAAAGTAGAACAAGTTAGATGCATCCCTACTTTTAACCTAAAAATTTAGCAGAAAGTTCCCTAGGGTAGTCAGAAGGGAGTTAAGATCTGTACTAAATACTAGCTTTTGAAGTTTTACAGAGTGTCAGCTGAACACCACACACCTCACAATACCTGATGCTTCCAAACCACACTGGACTGATTCAGTTTGGCTACCCTGTACCTGCAGTTCCCACGTGCGTGTGAGTTAGAGCAGATGTAGTCGCGTGACTCACAGTGAATAGCATCTTACCTGAGATGGGTGGCTAAGAGTGAAAAGCCTTCCCTAACTCGGCAGTGTCCTATCTAACAGAAACTTCACCTGGACTCACGATCATTAAGCTCAACTACTTCAGTTTACCACCATATCCTAATGCAGACTTCAACCTTGGGGGAAAGGAGATGTACAACAGTGGAGCCTAGCAGAAGTTAAAAATAAAAAAGCAAGAAGGTTCAAACGGCCGAGAATGGAAACGACCCTGGGAAAGTCAAGAGTTTCAAGAGTGCAAGTCCCACATCCTGGACGTGGAAGAGAACACGTGGTGAGCCGGCACCCGAGGGGGGGGGGGCCGGTTGGGGTTGTCCGGAAGCAAGGAAACAGACTTGTTCATTCCAACTGCCCAGGGCAAAGCCAATAAGCTGGACAGGGGTCGGAGAAGTAGTATAGCCCCAAAGTGGAGCTCTGTCAAAGGCCAAGGCTCTGAAGAGCGCACGCTGATGAGCAAGGCCAGGCAGCAGGAAGCCGCCCCTGGGGGGCCGGGGGCCTCCGCGAACATGGCGGCCCCGGCGACTGCGGGGCGCCGGGCGCCGACTGCCGACTGCATGGAGCCCGCCGGCAGGGTGCCGGCCCACGGCCCGTGAGGTCGGGCGGCGCCCTCTCTCGCTGCCCTCGGGACAGGCCGCACACAGGGCTGGCGGCGTGGGCCCAGTCCGCGCCGCCGCCGCGCCCCGTGCCTCCTCGCCCCGGGCCGTCGAGGGCCACGCGCGATGCTGGGCCACGCGCCGAGGGGCCGGGGGGACCCGGAGGCCGAGTCCGACAGGCGCCCGCCCACCGCCATCCCGCTCGCTTTACCTTGGCCTGCAGCCGCCCTGGCGCCCAGGCCAAGCAGGTGCAGGTACCGCTGAGGTGCGCGGAAGGCACGTACTCCTGGTGCAGCCGGTTGTTGGCTGTTTCCCACACTCGCAGGTGACCGTCGGTAGACGCCAAAGCGAAGTAGGCCTGGCTCTGGGGGGAGAAGGCGCAGGGGACCCCCGCGGGAGACAGGGGGTCGGCAACACTGCCGCCACCCGCCGCCATTGCTGCTCTGGCTCCGCGGCAGCCACGTGTTCGCCCGTGCGCAGGCGCACCGACGCGGGGCGGGGTCTGGAGGGAGGAAGTGGGGCGGAGGAAGCGCCGAGGGTCGAGGGCGTGGCCTTTCGCCGCGCAGGCGAGCGTAGGGCGGGCCCACTGTGTGGACGGTGGCCCGGTGGGCCAATGCTAGCTTGCACTGGGGAAGGGAAAGGACGTGTGGAGCAATGTGACTGACTGTGCCCTGGAGAGCGGAGCTCATTCCTTTAAATAGAGTTGTTCCGTAGGAAGTTGGATATATGAAAAGATCACAGTTAGAGATGTAAACTGTGGATGCGTTAGCATACAGATGCTGTTTGAAACTGTGGGACTGGTCAGATCATGTTGGGTGTAAGTATAGATAGAGAAGAAAACTTAGCCCCAAACTATGCCAGTCTTTAAAGGTCAGGAAGAGGAAGAAGATCCAGCAAAGAAGATTAAGAAGGGGTAACAGTGAGGCAGGATGAAAGCCCAGGAGAATGAGATGCCCTGAAAACCAAAGTTTTATAAGAATTTCACAAGCAAGATATGATCAAAGCCGTGTCAAATGCTGTAAGATGAAGACTGAGCATTAACCAGTGGACTTGGCAAGATCAAGGACACTGGTGACTTTTCAAAAGCATTTTTAGTAGAGAGGTGGGGGGGGAACTTATTGAAGAGAGTAGAGGGGAAAAAAGGGAGTGAGAAAGTGCAGAAAAGTATAGACAACTATTTCAAGGATTTTTGTTATAAAAAAACATATATAGGTCTGTATGAAAAAAGATCTGAGCTAGAGTGATTTGTTAGTCGTAAATATACAAATAAAAGCCTATTTATTGTGCACTTATTATATGTCAGGTATTGTTCTAAGTGTTTTATGTATATTAATTCACTTAGTCCTCCCAACAGCCCTAGGATGTAGAAACTATCAATATCTCCATTTTTCAGATTTTTTTTAAATTTTTTATTTATTTTTTCCCTCAAAGCCCCAGTAGATAGTTGTCTGTCATAGCTGCACATCCTTCTAGTTGCTGTATGTGGGACGCGGCCTCAGCATGGCCGGAGAAGTAGTGCGTCGGTGCGCGCCCGGGGTTCCGAACCTGGGCCGCCAGCAGCGGAGCGCGCGCACTTAACCGCTAAGCCACGGGGCCAGCCCTCCATTTTTCAGATTTAAAAAAACTGAGATATAGAGCTGGGCAGTGGAAGAGAAGCTGGATTTCCAACCCAAGTCATCTTTGGGCATGGACGACCTGACCCAATGAAACTATGTAGGGTTCACATAGATGACCCTCCAATACCCAAACATATCATTTCTTGACCTTCTCCCTTTCAATGATCTTGGCATCTACCTTATACCAGCCACTCACTCCCACGGTCATGTCGCAGACCTTATCATTACAATAACTGCACCCCCTCCATAATCTCTGTTTCCACACACTGCTCTCTAACCACCAACTCCTATTTTTTCAGCCCGCTCCCTCTAGCTCCCAGGCTCCAGCCAGTCCTTCTACCCCACAGGACCATCAATTCATCGATCCTACAATGTTTTCACCAGCCCTCACCCCTCCTCCCTGACGGCTGCCCTTCCCTCTTAATTCATCTTAAAGTCTGTCATTGCAATTCTCAACTCCCTTGCCTCTTTCTCACATCATAGTCCTTCGTTGGTGAAACTGCAAGCCTGGTAAAATCTAACTCTCCACCCAAAAGCAGCTGAAAGTGAGTAGAGAAAAGCCACAACCACTCTATTATGACTCTTACCCACTTTAAATTCATGATCACAAATGTCATGTGGGAAGTCAACGCTACCAGGTTATCAATTGTTCCCTAGTCCATTCACTCTTCCACTCTCCTAGACATTAATTCATATCCTATCACCTCAAACTTCCTCCTCCAACCTCGCTCTCAGTGGATGACTTTGCTTCCTATTTTCTGAGAAAATAGCAATCAGAAGAGAACTTCCACGAGCTCCCAGTACCACAGACGCTACCCACCTGTGCTCCATCTTTCCTGTACTACAGATGAATTGTCCATGCTCCTGGCAAAGGCCGCTCCTCCACATAAGTTCTAGATCCCATCCTCTCTTGTCCATTCAAGAATATTATTCCAGGGGCCGGCCTGGTGGCGCAAGCGGTTAAGTGCGCACGCTCTGCTTCGGCTGCCTGGGGTTCACAGGTTCGGAACCCCTGGCACGCACCGACGCACCACTTGGTAAGCCATGCTGTGGCGGCATCCCATATAAAGTAGAGGAAGATGGGCACGGATGTTAGCTTAGGGCCACTCTTCCTCAAGAAAAAAGGGGAGGATTGGCACTGGATGTTAGCTCAGGGCTAGTCCTCCTCACAAAAAAAAAAAAAAAAAGAATATTATTCCAGGGGCCGGCCCCGTGGCTTAGCGGTTAAGTGCGAGAACTCTGCTGCTGGCAGCCTGGGTTCAGATCCGGGGCACGCACCAACGCACCACTTCTCCAGCCATGCTGCGGCTGCATCCCACATACAGCAACTAGAAGGGTGTGCAACTACGATATACAACTCTACTGGGGCTTTGGGGGAAAATAAATAAATAAATAAATAAAATTATTTTAAAAAAAAAAATTATTCCAAAAAGTCTTTCCTCTCTCTACCAGCATCAAGTTTTACTTCTCAGCTTAATCCTTCTCATCAACATATAAATATAATGTTATTTCTCCCTTCTTAAAAGATAAAATTCCCTTGACCCCACTTCCCCCTCTAGTTGCTGTTCCAATATTTCTTTCCTTTAAAACAAAACAAAACAAAAAAGTAGTCTAATTTTCTCAATTTCTCTCCTCCAGTGGGACTTTCATCCTCACCCACCACTACACAGAAACTCTTCCCAAGGCCACCAATAACCTCCACACTGCTAAATATGTGTCCATTCTAAGTCCAAATCTTACTTGGCTTGTCATTAGCGTGCTTGTCTTCCACGACATCACACCCTCCTGGCTTCTTGTTACTTCTCTGGTTGCTCCTCTCAGTCTTCTCTCCTGGCTCTTCCTTATGTCCCACTCTCTAACATCAGGGTGCCCTGGGGCACTTCTTTACCTGGGCATATGACTTTCCAGAATGAAGACTATATTTTCCAGCCTTCTATGCAGCAATGTGAGGCCATATGACTATAGGCCAGTACAAAAATATCCTTAAATTGAGAGGGTATACTAGTCATCATTGCTTTTTTCTTCTACCTCTTCTTTTTTTTTTTTTTAAATCCCTCCTATCTGGGGGATGCTTCCTGCATTCTTTTTCTCTTTTTTTGCAGGAGAAGATTCACCCTACACCAACATCTGTTACCATTCTTCCTCCTTTTTCTTTCTTTTTTTCCCCGCCCCGCCCCCCAAAGCCCCAGTACATAGTTGTGTATGGTTGTAAGTTCTTCTATTTCTTCTATGTGACCCAACGCCACAGCATGGCTACTGACAGACAAGTGGTGTGGTTCCGTGCCTGGGAACCGAACCTGGGCTGCTGAAGCGGAGTGCACCGAACTTTAGCCAGGCCATCAGGGCTGGCTTGCTTTTTTCTTCTTAATCCTTGGAACTCAAATGTGGTGGCCAAACCTGGAGCATTTATGTTGGACTTTGAGGAGAAAAGAACATGCTAAGAAGGGCAGAGCAACAATAGAGAAGGACCTAGAGACCCTGAAGCCTTATATATGCCCTGGACCAAATCTTCTGAACTTTTTTTATACAAGAGAAAATAGACATCCCTCTTGTTTAAATTACTATCTTTTGGGTTGTGTCACATGCAGCTGAACCTAATCGTGTTCATTCTTTCGTATCCCTTGCCCCAGTTGGTGATACCACCAGCCATCCAGTTAGCCATAGTAGAAAGCCAGAATTCAGCCCTGTTTATTACCCAATCTCATATCTCATTTCTACCCAAACACATACACACTTCTGATCAGTCATCAGATTCTTTTTATCTCTTAAATAATTCCCCACTCAATTTCCTCACCTCCATCCAATTCAACCACCTCTGTTCTTATTTGAACCTTATATCTCTCACCTGAAGTGCTGCCACTGCTTTGGTTGGACTCCCTTTCTCCAGGCTGCCCATTGGTATAATCTTTGCAAGTCATAAATCTGACCATTCTACCTCTCTACTCAAAACCCTTCGCAAGCTTGCTGGTACCTATAGAAGAAAGTCTATACTGCTTAATATATATGGATTACAATCTATAATCTGGTTCTTGTTGATGATGGTCTCCCCTATCATCACTCACTACAGGTTGCCTCAAACATCACACCCCAGATCCTGACCTGCTTCTGGTTTCCTGCCCTTACCACCCTTGTTCTGGGCTCTGCTCTTTTGTTCATGCTTGTAATTTAGGCTCTTCCAATCTTCCCTCTGCCCCCAATTCCAGCCCTTCATCCAATTTACTAACAATTTGGCTAAACAAAGTCCTATAAGTCCTAAAGAGTGATAGAGCCTATCAATCTCTAATCCTTAACAAAATATTAGCAAGTCAAGTCTAGCAATAAATAAAAAAGTTTATACACCATAATCAAGTGGGATTTATCCCAGGAATGCAAAATTGGTTTAACATTCAAAAATCAATACATGTAATACAACACATTAATAGAATAAAGGATAAAAAACACATGGCAATCTCAAAAGGTACAGAAAAAGAATTGAACAAAATCCAACACCCATTCATGATTTTTAAAAAAAAAAAAACCTTAACAAACTAGGAATAGAAGGGAACATCCTCAACCTGATAAAGAGAATCTACAAAAAAACCCACAGCTCACTTCATACTTCATGGCGAAAGACTGATGCTTTCCTCCTAAGAATGAGAACAAAGCAATGCTGTCCACTCTTACCAATTCTATTTGGTATTTTACTGAAGGGTCTATCTAGTGCAGTAAAGTAAATAATAATAATAATTATTGTTAGTAATTATTATTGTTATGGCATCCAAATTGAAGAGGAAGGAGTAAAAGTATCTTTATTCACAGATGACATGTAGGAAATCTCAAGGAATTCACAAAAAGCTCTAAAACTAATAAATAAATGTAGCAAGGTCACAAGACACAAGATCGATATACAGAAAATCAATTGTATTTCTACATAGTATTAATGGACAATTTCTGAAAATTAAATTAGGAAAATGATTCCATTTGCAATAGCACTTGAAAGAATAAAATACTTGGGAATAAATTTAACAAAAGAATTTCAAGACTTGTACTCTGAAAAGTACAAAATATTGCTGAGAAAAATTAAGCAGGACTAAATAAATGGAAAGATATTGCATGTTCATGAATTGGTAAACTCGATATTGTCAAAATAGCAATTCTCCTCAATTCACTCTATAAATTCAATGCAATTCAATGAAATCCATATCAAAATCTTAGCAGGACTTTTGTAGAAATAGATAAGCTGACTCTAAAATTGATATGGAAACACAAAGGACCTAAAATATTGAAAACAATTTTTCAAAAGAAGAACAAAATTGGTACACTCACATTACCTAATTTCAAAGTTAACTATAAAGCTACAGTAATTAAATGTGATAACAGTGCAAGTATGGGCATATAGAGCAATGGAACAAAACCAAGAGTACAGAAATAAACTTTTACACTTGAAGTCAATTGATATAGGCAAGGTGCCAAGCCAATTCAATAGGCAAAGTACAGTCTTTTTCATAAATAGTACTGGGCCAACTGGATATCCACATGCAAAAAATATATAAATAATTAAGAAGACAAACAACCAACTAAAAAATCAGCAAAAGACTTGAATAGACAATTCATCAAAGAAGATACATGAATGGCTAATAAGCACATGAAAAGATGCTCAACATCATTAGCCATTAAGGAAATGCAAATTAAAACAACAATGAGATACCACTTCATGCCCACTGGGATAGTTATAATAGAAGGACAGACAATAACAACTGTTGAGGATGTGGAGACACTGGAACTCTTATACATTTCTCATGGAAATGTAAAAAAGTACAGCCCCTTTGGAAAAGAATTTGTTAGTTTCTTAAAAAAATTTAACATGAACTTCCTGTACAACTTAGCAATTCCACTCCTAGGTACCCACTCATAGAAATGAAAACATATGTCCACACAAAAACTTGTACCTGAATATTCATAGCAGTATTATTCATAGCCAAAAACTATAAACAAATGTCTATCAGCTAGTGAAGAGATAAACAAAGTATAGTGTATCCAAACAATAGAATATTGTTCAGCAATAAAAATGAAGTATTGATATACGCTACAATATGAGTGAGCCTCAAAAACATGCTAAGTAAAAGAAGCCAGACACAAAAGACTACATAATGTACAATTCCATTCATATGAAATATCCAGAAAAGGAATATTTATAGAGACAGAAAACAGATCAGTGGTTGCCTGGAGCTAAAGGTGGGAACAGAGTTTAACTGCAAATGGGCATAAGGAAATGTTTTAGGATGATAGAAATGTTCCAAAATTGGATTGTGGTAATGGTTGCACAACTCTACTTTATAAATTTATTAAAATAATTGAATTGTTCACCTACAATGGATGAATTTTATGGTATGTAAATTATACCTCAATGAAGTTTTGTTTTTTTTTTTAAAGATTTTATTTATTTATTTTTTCCCCCCAAAGCCCTAGTAGATAGTTGCATGTCATAGCTGCACATCCTTCTAGTTGCTGTATGTGGGACGCGGCCTCAGCATGGCCGGAGAAGCGGTGCTCGCCCGGGATCCGAACCCGGGCCGCCAGCAGCGGAGCACGTGCACTTAACCGCTAAGCCACAGGGCCGGCCCACAATGAAGTTTTTTTTAAAAAAAAAGAAGGGGCCAGCTCGGTGGTGTAGTGGTTGAGTTGGCACACTCTGCTATGGCTGCCTGCGGTTTGCAGGTTTGGATCCTGGTCACGGACATACACACTGCTCATCAAGCCATACTGTGGTGGCATCCCATATACAAAATGGAGGAGGATTGGCACAGATATTAGCTCAGGGACAATCTTCCTCACAAAAGAAAAAAAGAAGAGCCTTTCCTAAGCTCTTTTTTAATAGTAGAATGCCAACTAATAAATACAAAAAAAATTATAGAGTTAGAAAACCATCAATGAATGCAAAACTAATCTCAACGTATTTCTCCATCATTAATTACAAAGGTTAAAATAGTAACATTACTGTGGAGATACTAGGAGTACTTGGACTTAACTAAGTGATCAAAGCTAACATCATCAATATTGGAACAAACTGACATCCTTTGACTCCTAATATGACGCACTATGGAGGAAGAATTTCAGTAGAATTTCTGACAAAAATGCATATTCCAAATCTGATCAGGAGGAAACGTCAGATAAACTCAAAGTGAGGGGCATTCTATAAAATAATTGGCCGGGCCGGCCCCGTGGCTTAGCGGTTAGGTGCTCGCGATCCGCTACTGGAGGTCAGGGTTCGGATCCCGGGCCCGCACCGACGCACCGCTTCTCCAGCCATGCTGAGGCTGCGTCCCACCTACAGCAACTAGAAGGATGTGCAACTATGACATACAGCTACCTACTGGGGCTTTGGGGAAAAAAACTGAGGAGGATTGGCAATAGATGTTAGCTCAGAGCCGGTCTTCCTCAGCAAAAAGAGGAGGATTAGCATGGATGTTAGCTCACAGCTGATCTTCCTCACAAAAAACAAAAAATAAAAAAAAGAAAAAAAGAAAAAGAAAATAATTGGCCTGTATTCTTCAAAAATGTCAAAAGCAAGAAATAAGGAAAGGCTGAGGAACTGTTTGTTCTAGATTAAAGAAGGCTAAAGAGACATGACAACTAAATGAATGTGTGATCCTGGATTGGATACTGAACTGCAAAAAAACAATAAACGATATTATTGGGCTAAAGCAACAAAATCTGAATGTGGTCTGTAGATTAGACAACAGTATTATAGCAACGTTAAATGTCCTTAATGTGATAATCTTTACCATGGTTAGGTAGAAGAACGTCGTTTTTCCTAGGAAATACTCACTGAAGTATTTAGGGATTAGGGGGCACAATGCCTCCAACCTATTTTCAAATGGTTCAGAAAAAAATGTGCATGAGTGTGTATGTGTGTGTGTATTGTGTGCATGGAGAGAGATGGAAAGGGAGAGGGAGAAAATGAAAAAAGCAAGGGGGGTTAACATGCAATCAGTTGATGAATCTAGATAAGAGGAATGGGAGACCCTTGTGCAACTTTTGAAATTATATCAACATAAAAGTTACCCAAAAAAAGTCTTCCTTGATCCCCAACCTCAAACACTCCAGTTTAGACAGTGTCTGAGTTTCAGCTATGATGATTTACATCATCTCATTTAAAATAATAAAATAATTAAAATAATCTGCTCCAGAGTCTGTCATCTCAGGGGCATGTCTAGCATACTTAACACCCAGAGTGGATCTTTTTTTGAAAACAAAAAAGGGGATCTTTTTTTAAAAACATCCCCTTCTCCAGATGACAAAATTGTTTTTAATAATAATCATAAAATGAAACAAATAATAATAAGGGCATAAAAGAAACACACTGATAATTTTCTTTTACTGGACCTCACATATTCTGCCAATTAAAAAAGATAAATAAATTATATAATAAATATTATAGTACAAAAAGGAAAAAGTTATGGACTCATATTTTCAATTACATTAAAACATTTTTAAAGGGGGGAGCTTATATCTATATATTGGTCTGTTGAAGTAATTGAATAATAACATTAGTTTTGTTTTCAAGCTTTTAACTTCTGCAGATTTGTCAATAACTTCAGCAAAATTAATCTTCACATATTCAACTTCAGTAGTCAGAGCTGCTAGATTTGTCAATCTATACTTGCTCACATTGTAGACAACACTTTATAGTAATTTCAAACAGTTTCTTTACACGAAACAACATATACAAAACTGGTTAAGAAAAAGCTTAAACTTGGAATAAGTGTGACAGATTCATAAAAATCCTGTTTCATAATAGATTTCAGATACTGTAATACTGTCCATGCCTTTGTTTCTTTGAGTAGCTAAGTAGCTTTCAGATGTCTACACAGCTAAAACATTTTAAACACAAATAAAAATTCCAAGTAGTCATAGAATGACAGGATTGAAGTAACTCAAGTTCTGCTTCTTCATCTTCATAATTGTTGTGGTATCACTGTTCATCTGATTCTCCAGTTTTAACACAGGGGTTGGAGACGTGAAATGTGCTCATAGCAAGCTCGAATGATTCCGAACCTTTAAGAACTTAGAAAGAACTCTTGTAACTGAGTCCACATGTGTCAGGGCCAACTATATAATTAGGAGTTCTTGGAATTAACCTTCTTAGACACTATAATATTTATCTAAGGATAAGTAATAAAAATGTGCGAATTTGAAGCGTGTATACATACACACATACATGCATGTAATTAAAACTCAGTGGTGACCACACCCCTTGTTTAGAACTTGAGCCAATAAAAGGTTTTGGGGGAGAGAAGTATTTCACCACTGACATTGTTTAGAACAGGTGTCATCTGGTGATAATAGGAAGCAGACTAGCTTTTCATTGATTTTAGTATTGGTTTTGAATTCTTCACAGATGGTACACCTCTTTACTGCCTGGATGCTGGGCAGAGAGCTCCCACCATTGTGACTTTAGTATGTCACTGTGTCTCCCCTAATGGGCTGTGAATTCCATGAGGGCAAGAATTACTCCCACCCCCCAATTCAATCTCTGTATCCTCAGCCCAGCACTACACATGGCACAAAGTAGACACTCAAGACACATTTACTAAATAACTGAATGAAAGAATGTAGAACAGGACTAGAGAGGCCTCAGATGCAGATAGTCAAATTTGGTGGTGACTAAAATGCCCTATTTCAATAATTGTGCCTACAGTGGTGGCTAATGGAAATGGAAAGGAAATCCACAGGACTTGATTAGAGGTTGTGAGCGTGCTTCTGTCTGTGTCAGAAGAGAGTGTCACAGAGAGAAGAATCACAGATGACCTGGAACTTTCTAGCATAGAAATAAAAGAAAATCATGTGATTTTAACTGATATAGAGAATATAAGAGGACCGGGGCTCCAGTGGACTAGAAGAACAGAAGACTGGAGGAAAGGTAGAAATGATGACTTAGTTCAGTTTGGGCCATGCTGAGTTTGAGGTACTAGCACGTCAACCAGTGACGGTATCTAGGAGACAGTTGAAAATATGGATTTTATATTTAACTTTTTGTTTAAAAGATACAAGTGGCTTGTTTATAGTTTTCCATTGTCTTTTTTAATAGTGAACACTGCTTCAGTTACTTTATTCCTAAATAGGCTTTTGAGCAGGTCTGGGAACATAAGCACTATTTACACCAGATTGCAAATATCCTATTTACAAGTTTTAGGAAGACAATACATTTATTAAATGGAGATTGCCTAAATTAGCCAGCATGCACCTGTGAGAGACAATGCTAGTTGCCTCCAAACCCATTTCCCCTTCTTCAATATTAATAGAATTGAATATAATTAATAGAGTAGTTATTCAATATTAATGGAATAGATTTTCAGCTATGTCTATATTCAGCTGTAATAAAGACTAAATTTTCCATCTTCACTTGCTGCTAGACCTGGCCACGCGATGAGTTCTGGTCAATGAAACATAAGCAGAAGCGATATGTGCATTTTTAGAGAAGTATTTTTAAGGAACGAAGGAAAGACTTTCTTCTCTCTTCCCCCTTCTTACTGACTAGAACTGAGATGTAATGGCTGGAGCTTGAGCAACTATACTGAACTATAAGGTAAGCTTTGGAATGGAAACCACACCTAGGAGTATCTGACACTTCACAGTGCCGTATTAGCCCTGAATTTCCTACCTTTGCTTACAGCCAAACTGTATCATAACTAATATACAACCTTACCTAACTGTTTGAATTTAAGTGCACAAACAAGAGTCACTTAATTAGGCAGGATTGCTTATTGTGTGGAAACTCACAACAGTGGCACATGTACATGGTCTTGCTAAGGTTTTACTGCTGTTTATGCTCATTCATAATCTTCAATACAAAGAGTCAATGTGAGAAGAAGATTAGAGTATGACTACAATTTTACAAAAACTGAATAATAAGCAATGCATAGAAGAAAGATTAGAATAGTATTTGTCTTGGGTGCTCAGGGGAGTCCTCTTTTGGTGAGATGCATGATCAGGAGCCAATTACGCAAAGTAAATGAATGAATGAATGATGACTGAATAGATGGGTGGATATGCTCAAGGTTTTAAGTTTTAAAAAGGTTTTAAGTTTAGAAGAGTTTGATTATTTTATGTGCATTCATAAACAAAGTGAGAGAACATAAATATAAAGTTTAAATGCTTCACAAATAACTTTAAAAACAGAGCACTGGTGGTTGAGTTCTGCAGGGTCAGTTGGTGGCATCTGAGAAAGAGATGGAGGGCAGAAGGAAGGGGTGCAGCGTGGAGGTTCTCTGAGGCCCAGACTAGCACTGAACCCTGACCTGCAGTAGGTGTGGTGGGGATGGAGGCGAGAGTCAGTCCAGTCTCCAAAAGAAGGACCTTGAGGAAGAGGAAAGAGGATCTAGAATCCTCTTCAGGCGAGGAATCCCAAGGAGGACTGATCAGTTCTTGATATTCTAAAATGATGGCTCACAATGGTTCTGGATCACCCTGCATAGTATCCTCTACTTTAGGAACCAAAAGATGGGGTTTAGTGAGTGGGGTGGGTGATGATAAGTAACAAGATCCTCCAATTGTAAATATCATGTAATTTTTCTTTAAAGCCTGTACATATATTTGAGAAATTTTAAAACTTCTCTGGATTTATATTTCCAATCTTTCTTTCTTTCTTTCTTTCTTTGTGTGTGAGATGAGCCCTGTGCTAACATCTGCCAATCCTCCTCTTTTTTTGCTGAGGAAGACTGGCCCTGGGCTAACATCCATGCCCATCTTCCTCCACTTTATATGGGACACCACCACAGCATGGCTTGCCAAGCAGTGCATCCGTGCGCGCCCGGGATCCGAACCAGTGGACCCGGGGCTGCCACAGTGGAGAGCATGCACATAACCGCTTGTGCCACCGGGCCGGCCCCTATATTTTCAATTTCTAATAACACAACAGTAAACCCTAGAGAAGTTCTACAAGATCCAGATTCAAGTTCAGCAGCAACTGGGGAGAAAAATGAAAAAGCAAAAGAAAAGCAGTTATATTCTTAGACAGATACTTTATATTTCATTAAAAGTCAGTAAGAAAAAATTTATGAACTTCAACAGTTTTAATAAAAGCTAAATACATGTATAGATACAGAACAAAATATACAACTATTAAATATAATTGGACCATATTTACACATTGAGTTATTTAGTATAGGGACCTAGGTATCAGGGAAGCTGTTTTTCTCATTTCCTACTTTTTTCATTCATTTATTCAACAAATTTGGGCATATTGTGTGTCAGGCACTATGACACACACTGGAATTCTAATGATGAGCAAGACACAGCCCTCTCAACAATCTTATCCTCTAACTTGGGAAATGGTAAATAAATAGCGACTTCCATACAATATATGTGCCATGACAGATCTAAAGACAGGACACACCAGGAGCACAGAGGAGAGGCACTTCTCCCAGTCTTTCAGAGTCGTTATAAGTCACCATTCTGGCAGTAACGTGAGCTTGATACCTGAAGGACGAGAGTAAGTTATACAAAATAGAGGGAAGACGCATGTGCAAAGAGCTAGAGGAGGACATTTGTAGAACTAGAACTAGTGGTCTAGATTGGTGATTTTAAAATGTCGGCTATCAGCCATAGCATTTCTTGACAGCTATTTGGATTCTAAAGTAATTGCTTGACTAAATGCCACTTGACAACAGTGTCTTTCTGGCTTTATATCATAATGTAAACGTAATGAGTTGATGATGCCTCATATTTTCAGAGAACAGTTTCAAAGTGCAAATTGACAGTTTCATAGGCAAGACAGAAGGAAAGGAAAAGTAGAGCCAGAAACAGAAAGGCACACACAGTGACTTTTTTTTGAGAGCTTAAATGCTCCGAAAGATCATGAATACATAAGGAATAATTATATTTTTCAAAATGTGTTAATGTATTTAATTAGATGTGTGTAGGACAAAATATTTATAACATTGTGTCTGTTATTCAAACAATAGAAAACATTTATTATTTACAGTTTATCTCAGAAATTAGAGATTTGTAAGTTTACTTCCCATATTTTGTCAATATATCTTCTTTCCACTTCCTACTCCTTCTTAAATAACAGCCAAATATAATTTAATATTTAAGAGATAATAAAGTAGGGATGACAAATTTAAAAACGATTGTAGGGCTTAGGAGTCAGAAGGTTCCAATTTAGGCCCAAATTTGGCAATGATAATAAAATGATTGGTCATAAAAACTTTTCTTAAAAAAACAGATCAAAACCGAAAGTGAGACATGCACTTGGGGTAGAGGGAGAGCAGTTTCTTTAGTCATTTTTAGGATTAAAAGACAGAAACCCTGATGATGGAGTTCATGGTGGCCAATGATTTATAAAGCACAGACTAGAAAGTATTAATTTCTGTCTTTGAAAGTAATAGCAATATTTTATCAAATTTAAACTGAATTCGTGGCCCTTTGAACATATTTCGACTCTCTCTGAATTCAGTTGTACTGTTCCGGTCTTTGAGAAGGGGCGTTACAGTACAAAGAGCATGGACTGCTGAACCAGATTGACCGAGATGGGAAAGCCCGTCACGCCGCTTCTCCTAGGTTGCCAAAATCATTTAATCTCCCTGGGTCAGTTTTCTTATGTGTAAAACAAGAATACTTATTTCTAACACAGGGTTGTCGTAAACTTAAATAATGAATATCTAAAGCGCCTAGTATTGTCAGACCCGCAATAAACTTTTGCCAAGTGAATTAATACTAATCCAATAGGTTAGTGATATATAATGTGAAAGAGACTTTGGACTCCAAAGATAACTTTTTCCCGTTGTTTTTGTTTTGTTTTTAGGACTAAATTTATTATTTTTAAAATTTTTTGGGCTGCCAAAACCTGGGAATAGACGATTTTATGACGGGGTGACGTGCGTGCTCGTGATTACTAGCGAGCTAACCCTGGTGTAGAACTTCAGTTTACACAGCGCTTTGACAGGCTTTGTCTCTCTTAATCCTCCTCTCCCCGGGCGAGGCGGGTGGAGATTTGTCGGCGGTCTGTTGTTTACTCTGCCACATTCCGATGAGGAAAACGAGCCCCCGCGCGGCCGCGAGACTCGCTCCCCGGACAGCTACCCCGCAGCTCCCGCGCGGAGGGCTCCCCACGCCCCGTCTGCACGCAGGCGCAGTCGCGGAGCTTTCCTCGCGAAGCTCTTCCGGCGAAGACGCTGTGGAGCCCCCAGGCGGCTGCGTCGTGCAGCGAGCAGCGGGAGGCGGAGCTTCGCCCGGCTCTACGTCACTGGCAAGAGACGGCGCCTGCACGGGATGCCATGCTGTCGGCGGGTTGCCGGGGTCTGGTCGTCCTACGGTTGCGGCGCCTCCGCAGGCGGCCGTGGCTCGCGACGTGTTCAGTCCTGCGCGGCCTTGGGCAAGAACCAGTGGAGACAGCCTGGTCACTGTGTTGCGAGTCGTCGCCTAGAGACGCAGGAGATGGAGATGGAGAGGGAGAGCGCGAGACCGCACAGGGAAAAGGCCCCAGCGCGCAGTCGCCTCCATCTCTCCCTCCGCGCGTCCAGCGCTTTGGCACCAGATGTCTTTCGTCACTGGAAAGCCTCAGGCTGCATATGCCGCAAGAGGAGTCACCCCCTCGAGAGCGCGGGGACTCGAGCGGAGACCAGGGCCATTGCGGTCCCGCACACCTGGGCTCCGGGGGTCCCTTGCTGCCCGCCCTGGGCCAGTCCGCGACCGAGGTAGAAGAGCTTCACGTCTCCTCTTCCTCGTCAGCTGCTAGAGAGAGGCCCTTTCGGGCGGGGGAGCTGATTTTAGCTGAGACTGCGAAGAGAGAAACACAATTTAAAAAATTGTTTAGGTTGAGCAACGCCGGACAGTTAAATAGTAGCTGGGGCACAGTCCCGTTCAGCGAGATCGTGGGGAAATTTCCCGGCCAGATACTGAGGAGTTCCTCTGGTAAGCACTTCATGCTGAGGAGGCCGGCATTGGAAGACTATGTATTACTGATGAAAAGAGGGCCTGCCATAACATATCCGAAGGTAATGCGATGGGAGTTAGGTGCGTACAGTATTGGTTCCAGAAAGGGCACAACTGATGCCTTTTTACATCCTAATTCATGTACTGAAAGCACATCTCAGAACGTTGAAAGTTTTTATTCTCAGCCTTTTTTTTTTTTAACCAATGGATATGACTTTTACATATCTTATGATTGCTAATTTTAGGAGGAAACATCCAGATTTTAATTTTAATTTGGGAGTCTTGATTCTCTTATCTCTAAAGTGAAGAGAATATCGACTTATTATATAGACTGATGTGGACTCACTAGGCACATAATAAGTACTTACATTTGTTCCCCATAACTCTTAACGTTTGCAAGTTCAGCACTCAAGAGAATGTTGAATTCTTTTGAGAACAGTTTTTTAGTACATTATGGTGATATTTTAATCATCATTTAATAAGGCATGTTACTAGTATATTTTATCAACAATAGATATATTACTATGCTTTTCATTTTAGGAAAAAAATAAAGTTTTGTATTAAAACAGCTAACATTAAAAACTAAACATAAAAGGAATATTCTTTATAAGTAAATTGCCTAGTTCCTTGTTACAATCTTACACTAGTGGTTTATTTCAGTCCTTAATTACAGTCACAGTCCTTGAGTAGAATGTTCCTTTGTAATTGTGACAACTCCTCCTCCTGTCCCCAGATGAGGATTCATTCATTATTTATTCAGCAAATAAGCGTCTACCTTCTATATTCAGGGCGTTATTACAGGGAAGTATAGCTGAACCATAGTCCTCGCTCTCAACATAGACCTTACATCCTAGAGTGGGTGACAACAAACAAGTAAATAAAAGAATAAGGTAATTTCAGGTAGTGTTAAGTGCCACGAAGACAAATAGATTAACAATGACATTGTGTTCAGTGACCTAGGGGAGAAGAATACTTTATGTCAGTTGGTTAGAGAAGGTCTTCAAGGAAGTACATTTGATAAGAAACCTAATTATGGAAGAGCCAGCCATGCAAAGATCTAGAAGCCGAGTGTTCTTGCAAAGGGAAGAGTATTGCAGAGATTCTGTTGTGGCCTGAGTGGGTTAGGTGAGGAAGAGAATGATATGAAATGTGGTTGTAGGGATGAGTATTTTATTCCATGTGCATTGGGTGACCACTGGAAGGTTCTAATTAGAATCCAATCTGTATTTTTTTTTAATTTATTTATGTGTGTGTGTGAGAGAGGAAGATCAGCTCTGAGCTAACATCCATGCCAATCTTCCTCTTTTTGCTGAGGAAGACTGGCCCTGGGCTAACATCCTTGCCTATCTTCCTCTACTTTATATGGGATGCTGCCTGACAAGCGATGCATCGGTGCCTGTCCCAACCTGGGCTGCCAGCACTTAACCGCTACGCCACAGGGCCGGCCTGCCAATTTGTATTTTAAAAGGTCTACCTAGGAACTATGAAAACTTTCCCGGAGGCTTTAGGTCAGTGGGCTATCTGTAAGCTCTTGACAGAAACTTTGTCTTTTTTAGTGTATTGCTTGTGTTTCCTCTTTTTGCTGTTACAACCTAGCCATAAAAAAAGACTTGTAATTTCATCATGCTTCCCTACATCTTTTTTCTCCCCACTAGACAAAACTGTGAGAGAACAGTTGTATTTTATAAAGTTAAAACTTAGTGTACTTTCTGCCTTTCCATTTGTCACAGAGTTCCATGCTAAGAGGAATTTAAAGACTGGACTTGCTAGGTGTTGACTTCTCCTTTTACCTCCCAAGTGGTGGCTGCAGGAGATTTGATTTCAACCTTTTACAAATTTGAAATGCCTTTTAAAGGAGTACTTCAACTGACTTTTGAAAGCTGGTTTCCGCGTTAGAATTACATAGTTTTATCTTAATATTAAAAGTAGGTCTGTGGGAGCAATTTTTTTTTGTCTTTTTAAAATTTTTTTATTGATGTCTTAATAGTTTATAACATTGTGAAATTTTTGTTGTACATTATTATTTGTCACCATATAAATGCCTCCTTTTACCCCTTGTGCCCACGACCACCCCCAACCCCTTTGACCCTGGTAACCACCAAACAGTTCTCTCTGTCCGTGTGTTAGTTTATCTTCCACATATGAGTGAAATCATGCAGTATTTGCCTTTCTCTGTCTGGCTTGTTTCACTTAACATAATACCCTCCAGGTCCATCCATGTTGTTGCAAATGGGATGATTTTGTCTTTTTTATGGCTGAGTAGTATGTCATTGTATGTATATACCACATCTTCTTTATCCAAACATCAGTTGAGGGACACTTGGGTTGCTTCCACTTCTTGGCTATAGTGAATAATGCTGCAATGAACATGGGGGTGCATAAGCCACTTTGGATTGTTGATTTCAGGTTCTTTGGATAAATACCCAGTCGTGGGATAGCTGGATCATAAGGTATTTCTATTTTTTTTTTTTGTGAGGAAGATCAGCCTTGAGCTAACATCTGCCAATCCTCCTCTTTTTTTGCTGAGGAAGACTGGCCCTGGGCTAACATCCATACCCATCTTCCTCCACTTTATATGGGGCACTGCCACAGCATGGCTTGACAAGCGGTGCGTGGCTGCACGCCCGGGATCTAAACTGGCAAACCCCGGGCCACCGCAGCAGAGCACGCGCACTTAACCGCTTGTGCCACCGGGCCGGCCCCAAGGTATTTCTATTTTTAATTTTTTGAGGAACCTCCATACTGTTTTCCATAGAGGCTGCACCAGTTTGCATTCCCACCAGCAGTGAATTAGGGTTCCCGTTTCTCCACATCCTCTCCAACATTTGTTCTTTTTTGTCTTGGTGATCATAGCCATTCTAATGAGTGTAAGGTGATATCTTAGTGTAGTTTTGATTTGCATTTCCGTGATGATTAGTGGTGTTGAACATCTTTCATGTTGAAAGCCTGAAATTTTAAAATGCATAGAAAACTTAATAGTAGAATGATATTTCATAACTTTGGAGGAATCTCCCAGTAGCTTCAAATCCCTTTTGGAAGGAGAGAGGGAAATGAATAAATGCTAATGTCCCACTCAAGTTTTGGACTGAAATTGCTAGGATGTATGTAGTGGGATCCAACATAGAAAATTCATCCCACTGAGACCGTGTAACCTGAATGGCAGGAAGCAAAAGTTAAAGTGTGCTCAAGTTTCTTTATTTTTTATTTTTTAATTTTTTGTGGGAAGATTAGCCCTGAGCTAACACCTGTTGCCAATCCTCCTCTTTTTTCTGAGGAATATTGGCCCTCGGCTAACATCTGTGCCCATCTTCCTCTACTTTATGTGGGACGCCTGCCACAGCGTGGCTTGAGTGGTGCATAGGTCTGCACCCGGGATCTGGACCTGTGAACCCCAGGCCGCCAGAAGCGGACTGCACGAACCTAACCACTACATCAAGTGTTTTTATTTTATAATACTTGGTTTCTGTATTTCATATGAAAAGGTCCAAGAAAATAAAACTGCCTTCTCTAGGGCATTCCATTGAAATGATTTCTCAAGTTGCCTCCCACTCCTGGGTGAAGTTGTCTGTGCCCCCAGGTGCCTGGCACATGGGAGAGGATAGGTATGTCTGAAAGACTCAGCATTTGTGAATGAAACTTTTTGACTAATACATCTTAAAAATTATGTTTCTGTGTATCATTTGGTCTAAGCCTTAGTCCAACATTTCAGAAAATACATTTTGGCTTTTAATTAGACGACTGTACCTGTTAAATATTTTCTTATGCAACCAAACCTATACTTAATACACAGCTTTGTTGTGACTTGACAGGATCCTGGAAACCTTCCTTCTTTTAGAATTTTCACAGCGAAGAAAAGATAGTAAAAACTTATCAGATATGCTGCTTTTTAGCAACTTTGAAAGGTTTGGTATTGGGGGAATGTTGAAATAAATGCTAACATTTAAAATTCTCTGTGTACTACTTGGTATACTGTAATGATCAACAGCATGGTCTTTGGGAGTTCAACATTGGTTCTACTCCTGACTTGCCCATTTAATTCCTGGCTGTGTGACTTTGGGCAAATTATTTAACCTCTTTGATTTCTCATTTTTATGATGGGGATAATGATACTTTTCTGATATTCTTGTTCTGATTAAACAAGATAATATATGAAAGCAGTTTGCGTAGTTACAGAAGCCTAGCATGTGGTAAAGTTTCAATAAACAGCTCTTATTACTATCATCCATGATATTCCTGTTAAAACAATTCTTCAATTATAGTGTTTGGCAAATGGGTCCTCCTGTCTATTCGTGGTATCCTAATTCTAAATTAAAGTTCATCATTTCATGCAGAGATTATGTAATAACTTCCTAACTGGTCTTCCTGCTTCTAATTTTTCTCTGCTCTAGTATATTCTGTATTCCCTTGACAGATTAACCTTCATAAAATGCCATTTATATTACCTTGATGATGTACCCCAGTTACTCACCAGGTCAAGTTCAAATGCTTTAGCCTGGCATTGAAGTCTCTCCTTATCTCTCCTCCTGAGATGGGCAAACTGTATTTATTCTACCTCTGTTTTGTTTAAAGCTGTTTCTACCTTATGATTATTTCCTTAAATTCTCCACTCTATGTCCTTAAGCTAGGGCAGTCTGCTCACTTCTTTCTCTGAGCTCCTGTTGTACTTATGGTCTTTAATTTCAGTATTATACTGAAGTGCTGCTTTATTTGCTAATTGATTCTTGAATCTCTTATTTCATCAAGTATATTGTAAACTCTTGGAAGGCAAGGCCAGAGTTAATCCTTTTTTTTTCCACTCCTTTTTTCTCCATGTCCAACATTGTGTTTGGTAAGAGTGGGTGCTTAGTACATATTTATTGGTCACTGAATCACCCATACTGTGTTTCAATCATAGGATATGAATATGATACTGTTGATGATGAATATCCACCCAGGTGATACTGTTCTGGAAGCTGGCTCGGGCTCTGGTGGAATGAGCTTATTTTTATCCAGAGCAGGTAAGAGATTGGGATAATTGAGCTGAATTTAGATGACAGAAAAAACATTCAATCTGTTCATAATAACAAAAAGTTAAATAGATAAAGATGTTTGGGAAAATATTCATTCACATAACTTTGTGAGAGAGCGTTCTCATTGAAACCAAATGTAAGCAACTATTTTTCTTTCCATTTTGTACATTTATTCCAGTTATTCTCTTTCTAACCCTCTCTCTGTTTTCTTTGCTGTTTCTCACTCTCTCCATCCTTTTTAATGCTTCTACCTTTTTTGTGTGTGTGTGGGAGGAAGATTAGCCCTGAGCTAACATCTGTCACCAATCCTTCTCTTTTTGCTGAGGAAGACTGGCCCTGGGCTAACTTGCGTGCCCATCTTCTTCCACTTTATATGGGACGCTGCTACAGCACAGCTTGACAAGCAGTGCGTCGGCGCACACCCAGGATCCGAACCCCGGGCCACTGAAGCGGAGTGTGTACACTTAACTAGTACGCCAACGGGACGGCCCCGCTACCTTTTTTTTTAAACTAAACTTTTTATTGGAGCATAACATAGCTACAGAAAAGTGCACAGATTATAAGTGTATACCTCAGTGAATTTTTATATAGTGACCATACTTATGTAGTTATTACCCAGATCAAGATAGGGACTGTTACTGCACCACAGAAGCCACCTCATGTCCGCTCTCAGTCCTTATCCTCCCCAGAGGCAACCACTACTCTGACTTTTAGCATCATTGATTAGTTTTGCCTATTTTGAACCTTATATAAAAGGAGTCATACAGTATGTACTTTTTTGGGTCTGGCTACTTTCTTTTTTTCTTTCTTTCTTTCTTTTTTTTTTTGTGAGGAAGATTGGCCCTGGGCTAACATCCTTGCCCACCTTCCTCTACTTTATATATATAGTGGGATGCCTGCCACAGCATGGCTTCTGTAAGCTGTGTGTAGGTCCACACCTGGGATCCGAACTTGTGAACCCTGGGCCACTAAAGCAGAGTGGGCAAACTTAACCACTACACCACCAGGCCAGCCCCCTGGGTCTGGCTACTTTCATTCAACATTTTGTTTGTGAGATTTAGTCATTACATGTAGCAGTAGTTCTTTCAATTTAGTTGCTATATAGTTATTCCACTTTATAAATAAATCACAATTTATCCATTCTGCTGTTGATGAGCATTTGAGTTGAATATTATGAGTAGTGCTGCTCTGAACATTCTTGTACTTGTCTTTTGGTGCATATATTTACATGTTTTTGTTAATAATAGTGCCAGATGAATACTCAATATGAGAGAATATAGGAGGAGGATGGCTGTCAGCTGCTGGGGAAGAATCATGTACTATTAAGAGCAAAGAATTATAATTGGTATTCATAAGTAAATTAATCATAATACAGAACTATTAAGTTAAAGCTAAATCATGGAGAGTTTTCCTTTCTTTTAGAAAGTCTCGGGGCCGGCCCAGTGGCATAGTTCGGCGAGCTCTGCTTTGGCAGCCTAGGTTCACGAGTTCAGATCCTGGGCACGGACCTACACCACTCATCAAGCCATGCTGTAGTGGCATTCCATATAGAAAATAGAGGAAAGACTGGCACAGATGTTAGCTCAGGGCTAATCTTCCTCAAGCAAAAAGAGGAAGATTGGCAACAGATGTTAGCTCAGGCCCACTATTCCTCACCACAAAAAAAAAAAAGTCTTTAAACATTGTCGGTTGGTAAAAGTACTGCTTGAAGGTAGCACCCGATCAAAAATCCATGGGTACATAGTAAACCTAAAAATCTGTTCCTGATCCCACCACATGATCTCCGGTTAGTGTTATCCTAGTTGACTATTGCTCCCTTTGACCACTTACTCCTCTCAGTATCAGGGTTGCTTTGGCTGGTCTGGCTACCTGTGCTGTGTTCCCTTCTTCACCTAATAATAGACTGCTGAACAGTGACAGTACTCTCTTTGGGTAGATTCTTTTTTTTTTTAATCATTCATGTTGTTCTTTATTAATGCATTCTTTTTTAAACTAATAAACTTTGTTAGAGCAGTTGTAAGTCTATATGGGTAGATTTTATAAAGACTACAGATAGAAATATACTGAATTAAACCTTTTGTTCTTTGACCCCAATGCCATCACATACAAACATAATCCAGCTTATACTATTGTTAGGCAATTCACTCTAGGCTCCTCAATTCTTTTGTCTTACTCTTTTCTGTGTATAGTTAAAGGCAGTCATTTCTTCACAATATGTGCAAGATTCCTAAATGCATTTGACAAAGTGAATTTATAAAAATTTGTGAGACAGGAGGAGTGCCGATATTTCTAATATCGATAGTATCAGAGGAGTGTCATGGCATGAATGATCCCAGACTATGAGTGATCAAGAAATTATTGCTGTTTACCTTTGGGATGGATTTTTTCCCCCATAATTTTCTTTTCTACTTGTTTAGCTTATGCTACTATTTTTTTTTTTTGTAAGGAAGATTAGCCCTGAGTTAACATCCATTGCCAATCCTCCTCTTTTTGCTGAGGAAGATTGGCCCTGGGCTAACATCCGTGCCCATCTTCTTCTACTATATATAGGACACCACCACAGCATGGCTTGACAAGCGGTGCATTAGTCTGCGCCTGGGATCTGAACCTGTGAACCCTGGGCCGCCAAAGCGGAGTGCGCGAACTTAACCAATACACCACCAGGCAGGCCCTAGCTTTTGCTACTATTAACATTAATTTTTATCCCTTGAGAACATGATTGCTTGCAGCTGGAGTTACATTGCAAAAGACATCCTGGAATTTAAACTTTTCATTAGTAAACTACAGACTGATTGATCTGGGACAACCTCCAAACGGTATCAAACCACCTCAGATAGAGGTGGGTGGAAAATTAATTGCCTTAAGTTAAAATGCAGTAGTTTTCTGTGAAACTGCAGTATTACTATGCTAAACAGTTTGAAATTTCTTCAGACACACACAAAAATACATATATCTTAAAATTTTTTTTTTGTGTGAGGAAGATCAGCCCTGAGCTAACATCCAAGCCAATCCTCCTCTTTTTGCTGAGGAAGACCGGCCCTGAGCCAACATCTATTGCCAATCCTCCTCCTTTTTTTTGATCCCTTTTTCTCCCCAAAGCCCCAGTAGATAGTTGTGTGTCATAGTTGCACATCCTTCTAGTTGCTGTATGTGGGATGCTGCCTCAGCATGGCCGGACAAGCGGTGCGTTGGTGCGCGGCCGGGATCCGAACCCAGGTCACCAGTAGCGGAGTGCGCACACCCAACCGCTAAGCCGCGGGGCCCGCCCCCATATATCTTTAGATATATGGAAGGCCTAACCTCATCCATAACAAAAGAAATGCAAATTAAAACTACAATGGTAAACTATATTCAACTTTTAGATTGACACAGATAAAAAGTTTGATAACTCTTTGTGGGAAAGAGTCCAAAGAAATAGGCACGAATACATTGTTGGTAGAGCGTAAATTGGTATCATTTTTTTGGAGGACCATTTGATGATAATTTTCAAAATAAAAATTGCATTTTTAGGATGTTATTCTATAGATATACTGGCTCACGTGTACAGGACATAGGCAGAATAATTTTCATTGCAATATTGTTTATAATCGCATAAGACTAGAAACAAGCTAAATGTTCATTGGTAGGTAACGTGTTAAATAAATTATGGCATAGCCATATAGTGGAACATAATAGCTGTTACAAAGAATGCAGTAGATCTGTTAACCACTGAAGTGGCATTGGTAAATAAGAAGGTAATTAAGTTAATCACTGAAGTGGCATTGGTAAATAAGAAAGAAGGTACAGGACAGTGTATGAAATACATCAAATAAGTGTTAAAAACAAAGAGAAAGAGATACTTGCACACTTGTATAGACACCGACTATCTTGGGAAGGTAAATAACTGGTAATATGGTTGCCATATTAACCAACCAAGAGGGAGGTTGCTAATCCCCCTCCATCTGAAGAGGGAGATTGACTGGGGATCTGGGCTGGGATAGAAACTTTTGTAATCTTGAACTATTTGAATTATTTTTTCACATCCATGTAATACCTTTGCAACATAAATTTTTGACATTCTTTTATGAATTGATTAATACTGTGAAATATCATAAATTATTTTTTTCAATTAAGTTGGATCACAAGGACGAGTCATAAGTTTTGAAATACGAAAAGACCACCATGAACTGGCTAAGAAAAATTACAAACACTGGTGTGATTCATGGAAAATGAGTCATGTAGAACAGTGGCCAGACAATGTGGATTTTATTCATAAGGATATTTCAGGAGCAAATGAAGACATAAGATCTTTAACATTTGATGCGGTAAGTTTTCTAAAGTGGGTCCAATGATATTACCTAATACTGAGTACAAATTAAACAAGGATCACACTTCTTTATGGATGTGGATCTTCCTGCATTATTTGCCCCAATTCTATCTCTAGATGTGGGAGGAATATTTTCCTTTAATATGACGGTGGGATTTAGAGCAGAGAGACATAGTGAATCAGATACCAAAGTTGTTAATAAATGTGGGGTAATGACCAGATACTAGGAGGAGTAGTTGAGCATCATGAATCTCAGCATTTCTAGGATAAAGGAATAATAATTTGGAAGCAGCATTGGGAGCATATTGAGCCCAGCGCCTGACCTCATGTGAGATTTGGGAGAATACATAGCCTCCATTTGTGAGGAAACAGGCAAGGGCATCTTTAGACGGTTAAAGTCAGGATGTAGAGGAGTATTCATTAAAGATGGTGAGGATAGAGGCATTTATTATGAACAAAGCTCCAGAAAGTGGAGTGGAGGGATTTGTGAGGAAGAGGAGCAGTGGGAAGTTGAGTTAGGGGAGAAGAAGCAGAGTAGTATGAAGATAGAAAGATAGATGATGAGAGGATGACATTTTAAGCTGTGACCAGTGATGGTAGAGATGTGGGATAAGGAGGTTATTGTTGGCTTCAAAGTTTCAGAATTCTAGTATAAGTTGCCTTATCCTTGATGATGTCATTATTAGTTCATAGCTTGACTCTGGACTGAGGTCTGGGTAAGGAGTCTTCTTGGCTTTTCTTAATTGGCTGTTGGAAGATTGGATTATTTTAGGACCTTTATAAGGGAGAGTAAAGTTCAAAGAGGAGATTTTTATCAGGACCAGTTCCTATCTTTAAAATAACTAAAGCATATAGTTTTAGTGGAACAGCTTCCTGGACACAAAGACGACAGTTCTTTTTCCACGTCCTTGTTTGGCTTGCATATTATAGCTCAATATAGGCCAAAAACTGTATGTAGGCCATCCATAGGAATGTCATAGATACCTGGGAGGTTAATTGGTCATCAGAATTTTGCTTGATGAGTATGAAACACAACAAAGGATTTTAACAATATCGTTGAAGCTTTGTAAAAACCTGCTGAACCATCTCTGATATAAGGAAAGAATACTCCTTAGTAGATTTATTCAGTTGAATCTCTCTTGAATAATAGTACCAGATGAATACTCAGTATGAGCCAATAAAGAAAGAGGAGAGCTGTCAGCTGCTGGGGAAGAGTCATTCCCCAGCAAAGGAGCAAAGAATTACAGTTGGTATTCGTAAAGAAATTAACCATAATATGGAACTATTAAGTTAAAGCTAGATCATGAAGAATTTTCCTTTCTTTAAGAAAGTCTCTAAAAATTGTGAGTTGGTAAAAGTTCTGCTTGAAGGTAGCACTTGACCAAAAATCAAGAGGTATATATTATACATAAATTTCTATTCATGTTCCCACCACTTGATTTCTCATTACTGTTATCCTAGTTGATCATTGCTCCCTTTGACTACTTAATTCCTCTCCTAGATGCCATCTTACCTCCTAGGGCTTTACACTTCCAATCCATTCTCCTCATCTCTAAATTAATCTAGTTCCGGTACTGTCACTCTCCTGCTGAAAAACCAATTAGTAGCTTTTCATTCAAAGACTTAACGGTGTCCTTCAGAATCTGATCTCAACCTTCCCCTTCCTTTCTTTTCTAGCCCTTTATGTAACCTGCCTATACTCCTGCCATCCAAAATAACAGTAAATGAATAAAAAAGGTGTTAAACTACAAAGACTAAGAGAGCAGGAGAAGAAAAAATGGCTAATAAAAGATTTTTAACAAATTTTAGAAATAGTGAAATCTACTGTATCTGCGTCAATCTCAAAGACATGGTGTTTACTCAAAGAAGCATTATAAAAAATTTGTATGGAATGGCTGCATATATGTAAAATTTAAAACTACAGAAAACAGTGCCATGTATTGTTTGTAGCTATATACATATGTTATAAAAGTATAAAATTATTTGGGAACATTAAACTTGAGGACAGTGATTATCTCTGAGGAAAGAAAAGGAAGGGTAGGGGAATAGAGGGAAATAAATTTTGGAGTCCATTCAGTCTGGTTCATTCTCAGACTCCATAAGAGCCACTATGACCTTGGATAAGTTACTTAATCTTTCTTTGCCTCAGTCACCTCATGTATTAAACAGAAATAATAGTAATAATAATAGTGCCTATTTCACAGAGTTGTTGGGGATTAAATTAATTCACGTAAACTGCATAGACCAGTACCTAGTATATAGTAAGCATTAAATAAATATTAGCTATGATTTTCATCATTATTATTTTATCTCCTTTTCTCCACCTGTTTAAATTATACTCTTCCTTCAAAGCTTAGATCAAAGGTTGTCTCCTCCATGGAATGTACCATAATCATCTAACTGGAGGATTATCTTCCTCTGAATTACTGAACCACTTTGTTTCTTGATTCAGCAAGCATTTATTAAAGACCTGCTATATGCCATGTATTATGTTAAGACAAAAATGAATTATATATTTAAAGGAGCTTTCAATCTAGAAGAAAAGATACACATACAAACACTTACTAGAAAGATTCAGACACATGAAACACCGTGGCTGTAGAATTGGGTATAGTGAGGAGATGAAGCTGCAGATGCAGTCATGGGGGGCTAGATAATGAAGAACACTTATATGTATATCAAGCTAGGGCGAATGGACATTCTGTTGTAAATAATGGGAAACTACTGATGAGTTTTTAAGTAGGGGAGTAGAATGTCTAGATTCCTGTTTTAGAATGATTCTGGTGGAAGAATAGAGGCTATGAGTCTATATAGAAAGCTATTGTAATGTTTCAACAAGATATGATAAAGTCCTGACCTAAGGCAGTAGTAGAAGGATGAATTTGACAAATACTTAAGAGATAGCTTTGTGGGACTGGATAATTTTAATCTAAACAGAAGCATCAGAGCCTCACAGATTCTCCGAAGAATCCAAGGTAAAGAAAGTGATGACTCCAAGTTTCTGGTTTGAGTGACTAGATGAATGGTAATGTTGTTAACTGAGAATAGCGCATTCAAGAGGATTGGCAGGTTTCTTGGTTATCTGATTTTTCGTCCTTCTCAATAATATAGTAAAACTACAGTCAAAGAAACCCATTTATGTCCATCATGTTGACCCTTTGATTCAGTCATTGAAATCTTTATTTGGATATCTTTTTTTTTTTCTAAAAATTGTGTTACTTTTTTTTTTTTTAATATTTATTTTTGTGAGGAAGATCAGCCCTGAGCTAACATCCATGCTAATCCTCCTCTTTTTGCTGAGGAAGACCGGCTCTGAGCTAACATCTATTGCCAATCCTCCTCCTTTTTTTTCCCCCAAAGCCCCAGTAGATAGTTGTATGTCATAGTTGCACATCCTTCTAGTTGATGTATGTGGGACGCGGCTTCAGCATGGCCGGAGAAGCAGTGCGTCGGTGCGCGCCCTGATCCGAACCCGGGCCGCCAGTAGCGGAGCGCGTGCACTTAACCGCTAAGCCACGGGGCCAGCCCCTTTATTTGGATATCTAATAGGCATCTTAAACTCCTGTCCAAACCTGAATTCCTGATTATTTCTCTCCAAGCGTGCTCCTCCCATAGTCATCATTTTCCTCATTAGTAAATGACATCGCCATTCTTTCAGTGGCTTAGGCTAAAAACACTGGATTCATCCTGATTCCTCTCTTTCTCATATCCCACAGCCAATCCTAATTCTAATTGGCTCTGCCTTTTCAAAATATATACCACTTCCCATCACATCCAATGGTATTTGCTCTTGCAAGTCACCATCATCCTTTCTTGCCCTCTCCCAGTCTTTTCTACGTATAGATTTAAAAAATAAGTCAGAAGGTACTTAATGCCACTGAATTGTACACTTAAAATGATGAATTTTATGTTATGTTTATCACACAAAAAATCTTTTTTTAAAGTCAGATCATGTCTAAAACTTGCCAGCAGCTTTTCTCTTTCTGAATAAAGCTAAAGCCTGTAAGATTCTGTCCCTCTCCCACTCCTACCACATCCCCACCATCTTAGAACTCATCTCTTACCACTTTCCCCCTTTTGTCTCCACTGCAGCGACAGTGGCCTTCTCAGACTCACCAAGTATCCTACAGCCTCAGAGCATTAGTATTTTCTGTTCTCTCCGTCTGGAGCACATTTCCCCCCTAAATTTCCACAGGGTGAGCTTAATCATTTTCTTCAGGTCTCTTCACTGACCAGCCTATGTATAACATAGCACTTTCTTTCCCTGCCCTGTCACTCTCTAGCTCTCATATTCTGCTTTATAATTCTATAGTTCTTCATGTCACTCATCACCCTCTGACTTACATATTTATTGGACTTTTTGCTTAATGTCTATCCCTTTATTAGAATATAAGTTCCCATGAAACAGAATATAAGCTCCTGTTATATCCTTAGCATTTAGCAAAATGCTTGGCACGTGGAAGGTGCTGAATAAATATTTGGTGAATAAATTAATAATGAATAATGTTCCTTGACCCATTAATACTGTTTTTTAAAAAAACACATAAACAATAGAATAATTTCTAATTTAGTAAATATATTGATGTGCCAACTATTCTTAGCTTTCTGGAGTTATCTATCAATAAAAATCACTTTATTTTCTATTTTGACTGTGTTTATTTTTGTTTCCAATGAATTTTTTTTGAAAATTTCATTTACTCATTGTATTCATTTGACATCTTTTGTGAGTACAGCCCTATATTCTGCCCTGTTGAATGAAGAATAAATAAGGGACATGCACTTTAGAATCTCTAAAATTAATATTCAGAACTTTTCTTTTGAATATAAAAATACATGTATGAGATAATGTGAATTTTTATTGCCAAAAGCTGAACTAAAGCATTGAAACTTTATATATATGTATGTATATATATAAGTATGTGTATAAAATATAGCTAAAGAAAGATTCCTGTATTATCAATAGTGCCAAGCGTAAGACACCATTACGATTTTCATGTAGTTAAGTACTATGATAAATTGTATAATAATAAATATGCCTTTTTGGGAGCAGTAAAATGACAGTTAGTAGTACTATATTCTAAAAAATGAAATACTTTGAGTAATTGCTTTCTAAAACTGTATCATTTCACCACAATAAGAAAAGAAAACCTATGCTTTATTTAAACAGAACTCAGTCTGATTCTCTTTCCTCCTCCTACAGGTAGCTTTGGATATGTTGAATCCTCAAGTTGCTTTGCCTGTTATATACCCAAATCTTAAACAGGGTGGTGTATGTGCTGTATATCTAGCAAAGTGAGTAATGTCGCTGTTCTTCTTTGTAATGCGATTTTAAACACACTTTTATTTTGTCTTAAGTATTAGGCTAAAATGTTCATTTTGTAACTGAGTTAGATGTATATGTCATCTCGTAAAACTGTTATGAAATGACATATGTCCCAAATTCATATTGCTGTTTAAATCATCTTTTATATAAATGGTAATATAAGATGCATATTTCTTCTGACAATTTAGAAGAAAAGTTTTAAAAGCGTAATGTGAACAATAATGTGAAATTATGATCTCTATATGTTTTTACTTAGTATTCTGTGTAATTGTCTATTAAGTGCCCTAACTTCCATTTTTACTGTTTTCCCCCTTGATTTAACTACAGCATTTAAGTTTGGGTAAGAGGTATAGTGAACTTAAATATAAAATTATTATTATAGTAGAAATTTAAAGTACATTTTCACTTTTCTGAAAGCATCACACAGGTTATTGAACTTTTAGATGGAATTCGCATCTGTGAACTTGCTCTCTCATGTGAAAAGATAAGTGAAGTCATTGTCAGAGATTGGTTGGTTTGCCTTGCAAAACAGAAAAATGGAATTTTAGCTCAAAAAGTAGAACCTAAAATCAACACAGATTTACGATTACATTCTCAAGAGAAAATTAGACTTGAAGATGAGATGTTTCAAGAGGATGATCACGGTGAGTTTCAATTTTATTTTATGAATATATTTGCAATAATAAATGGAGAATAGGTTCCTGAGTATATTGACCAATAAATTATAAAAATATTTCTCAGGGATTTTTTATTTTTCCTATAGAAATTGAAATGTGATATTTATTCTGTTAAATCAAAATTTCTAAGGGATAGAATAATGACTTTTCCTGCCTTTTATGTAAAAGTGATACTTGTGAATAATTGAGCTTCTTATAATATTCATACTTTACTTGTGACAAGGAAGTTGGCTTATGAAATACTTTAAATATACTAAAGAATGTTTTTAATTTAGATTAGTGATTATTACTGAAGGGAAAGAATTTAATAGGCCCTGATATGTAACTAGCTAATATTCCATAAAGGAACTTCTAAGATGCTGCTGCAATTTTTCAAAGAACTAAATTTAGGTCCTTGTTGTATGTATACATTATTTAGGCCGTGAACAAGTTTTCATAAGTCCACTGAGTTATGATATGGGCTTATCTATTTGGTTATAAAACCATATATAAGTTTATCATGTAATCTTTGACAAATTGTTTCTGTGAGATAACTGGCAGAGTAGCTCCAAAATAAATGCTAAAAAAAATGTCTGAGAGCAAAAACTTACAGTAAAGGGACAGTAATTTGTATTTTAACAGTTTTGTGAACAAATTACAAAATATTTTATGTAGCTTATAAAATAATATTTTGTTCCATAACAGAAGAATCACATTCTGATTTTGCATATGGATCATTTCCCTATATTGCTAGACCTATACACTGGCAAACTGGTCATACAGGTGAGTAATGTTTTCAGGCCATGTTAAATGGTATTTTCTTCTAATTATTGTAATGACCTTACTTTTTTCTTCCCTTAAATTAGCTTTTCTTGTCAAGTTGAGGAAATTCAAACTACAGCTTAACTGAGTACCTCAGATGACAACAACTGATTTGAAGACGGGAAAGTATCAAAATAGAACTTTATATTGCAAATCACTATTATAAATTGGCATTTTTAGGTATTATTAATAATGATTTGTATAACTTTTACATATAATTTTGAAAAATAACAAAAGCTAAAGAAATATGTGTAACATTTCAAAACTACTTAAATGTCCCATTTGGACACTTGTCTTGCAGTTAGTACTTAATGATTCCACATTGGTTTAGTTGAGCCATCTCATTCTTCACTTCCTGTAAACCACTCCATAGATTTGTCTTTCTCCATGAAATTAGTTTTCTTGTCTTTGTTTGATTGATGGTCATTGGCTACCAAAATAAAATATGCATTTTAAGGTAAATTTTATGTATCTGTATATTTTAAATACATATTTTAATGGCTTATATGTATCTTAAAAAATAAAGAAATCTGGGTTATAGTAAATAATAGGGGGAAAACTGATAAGAATGATAAGACCACCTTAAAAATTGTAACAAAAGATGTAACAATTCTTGAGTCTCTTTTATCCTTCTCAGAATGATTTTAACTAGTTTGAAAGAACGTCTGAATTTTTCCATTATTACATAAATGTTTGGAGAAATATATCTTATAAATATGAAATAACTAGGACTAGGGATTATTATTATTCATAGATACCAGTTATTTAGCATTTACCATGTGCCTTACATTGTTTTAAGAACTTTATAATATTTTTTCCTTTAATATGTGTATTCATCTTTAAGGTTTTTGTATTTTACAGATAAACAAATAGAGCTTAGAGTAGTTAGGTTTTGTTTAAATACAGATATTTTATAGGTTTTAAAGTGGTAGTGCTTGAGAGGATAAATGCAGCCATTCCTGGATTTATCCCTTAGGCTAGAACTATTTAATATATATATTTTAAATAACATTTTACATATTTTTATTATGTAGAAAATTTTAACCTAAAATCTTTGCCTTTATAGACTTTACAGTCTATCGTAGAGCTAGACATTAAATAATCACTCAAATATAAAACTAAAACTGTTACAAATGCTCCAGAGAAGTACAGGGTACTATAATAGGGGTTTTGCTCTGGTCCAGTAATCAAGTGACAATTGAGCTGAGACCTGAATGGTAAGTAGAAGTGAACTACAGCAGGGAAAAGGAGAACAAAAAAGGCCAGTGATGCTGGGGTTGAGTGAAAGAGAGTGGAAAGATAGGTAGGGGTCAGGCCATGCAGGATCTTGTAGACCTGTTAAGGAGTTTGTCTATCCTAAGAAAAATGGGGTGCCATTGAAGAATTTAATGAAGTAAAGGGTAACATGCTTACTTAAGGTGTTTCGAAAAAAATCACTCTGGTTGCATTTGGAGAACTGATTGAATCATAAGCAGGGTATTTTTCTGGTGTCATATTTCTGTATGGTTAGTATCTGAACTCATACAATAATAATGGCTTTATAGTTTTCATAACATTTCCAGATATACAGAAGCTCTGAAGTACATTTTTAAATTCCATAGTGGAATACTCTCTTTTCTTCTGCCTTTCTATTTAACTAGTAGTGAAATTCCGTCCTTCATTTATTGTTTTGAAAGCAGTCACTAATTGTACTACTTGGAGAAGGGGCTGGCTTGAGAGCAAAGAAACGTTGTACCTTCTACTCCTATTTCCTGTATATTAGTTTCTGTTCAGTACACTGTGCTCAGAAGATGTTGAATTGAACAAGACCTCTCTAACAGTGTCCATTCTAGTATTAAGTTGAATTGAAAACCAACTACAGAAGCAAATAAGCATTTATTTATATAGTTATCAAAGTCCAGCTTAAGCCCTTTCTCCATCTCTCCATCAAACACTAAGCACGTTTACAATCTGATTTATGGGACAGATGCCTTCTTCTCAAATTAGCTTTCTGTGTTCATGTCTGGCTCTCATTTACCATACTGTAAAACTCGTAGAGATTTACAACTGACTCACAACTGTCTTCCCAGCACCTTCCAGAGGCCCCACCTTTTCCACCCAGTAAATGATCGATAAAAATTTGCCGATGACTTTAAGCTTTCAACTGGGTCATGTGTTGTTTCATCTGTTGACTTGGTTACTCTAGGGGGAAATTTAGGTATCTAGCTCTTGGATTGTGGAAGCCTTTGGGTTTGAACTTTATACTTAAGAGGCAGTAGGGAACTTCTGAATGTTTTATGGTCGTGTAAAAGGGGATATTTTTTAAAAGTCTGTTAGTGATGTCTGTGAGTATTTAAAGGAAGGAAAAAACTGTTAAATGAGAAACTTCCTAGTAATACACAGTGTACAACTATGAGGTGAGGAAAAGGGGCAGATGTAAAAAAATATTCTAAAGGAAGAACCAGAGAAGCTGGTGATTCATTGGATGTAGAGGGAGAGAAGCTATATATTTTCAAACTGTTATCTGCTATTCAGAAGCACTTTCCCTTACTTCTCTGGGCAAAACAGGACTCAGTTAATGCCCGGCTCATATATTACTTCCTCTGCAAAGCCTTCACCAAGTCTCTCACCCCCACAGAATTAATTCTGGAATCTTTTGTGCTCCTAAATGTTGATCATATAATTAGCATTGCCCTTATCATATCATTAATTTACAAGCCCTAATTATGCTTTCATTAAGTATAAGGATTTGAAACCTGGATGAATAGAACAGTGGTAATGACAAAAATAAATAAAGTTCAGAGAAGGATTTATTTTTAAGAGAAAATTACTTGGTTTTATATTATATAACAGTTAGAATGTCCTGTTCCTGCCTGCATGACCCAGGACTAAGGTTTGGTATATTGCTTTTTTCCCTTGGCTTCACTCTAAAATCTGAGGAGTCCTCAGATAATACATAATAATACATACTCATGTTTCAGATGGACTAGTCTAGGTGTCGTAAGGCTTAAGACAGCATGAGGTAAAGAGAAATAATGTAATTAGTATTAAAATGTGCTATGTATTCAGATAGAACTGGGTTCTTATCTTACTGTTTTTGTTGTTGCTGTTGTTTTACCTTGAAACTAACTTTTCTGAGTTGTTTCTTCATCAGTAAAATGAGTGTCATAATGCCATTTCAAGATTTCTTGGGGGGATCAGGTGCTAAATGAGACTAGACTCTCTTTATAAACTGCCTAGCGCATTATTGGTGATTGTGATGTATGTAAATTTGTAAAGAATGCCTCATCTATCCCCCCAACCTTTTCAAAATGAAAAATATTCTGTACTTAATAAATGTCATAAACATGTTTACATAAAACTTGTTTTTTGAACATGTTGTTTTGAGAAAAAAATTTTAAAGGCAGAAAAATTTTAAAGGCACGTCTACTTGAAAAGTGAAAAGTTGCTTGCTTGTGCTTGAAAGAAAGATGGAAGCATTGATTACCAGCTATAGCTAAGTTTTAGCATAAAAGCCTGGAGCAGACCATCAGCTCTCTGTGTCTCTCTTGGAGAACGGTGAATTGAGTTTTCTATAACCACAGACCATTAAGTGATTCCAACCACCTTATGTGGACTGGAGGAAGAAAATTTTGCTAGCAGAGGTCACTACTGGGAATCAGCAGCTGCTGAGGCAGTGAGAGACTGACCACTGCTCCTGATAACACTGTGTTGTCTTTAAACCCCCCACTCCCCACCCCAAATTAGCTTATTCCCTTGTAAAGCCTACTGAGGGAAAATGAATGTAAATGTTTACTGGTCAAGTGTATGTATGAGCAGTAATTTTTCTTTGTGTTGCCTACCCTCTGTCATCCTGAAACAAAAGGTTTTTTACATTTAACCTTGAGTTAGTACTCTGAATAAGACAATAATGGGTAAATACTTGTTCCTTCTTGTATAGGACCTGTATATCCTAAAAAAGGGCTTCAGGGCTTTCATCCTGGGACAACTCTCCCAAGTCAGGTGCCCCACTTTTCATCCACATCCCTCAAAGACCTGCTTTTTTTTCAAAGCAAGCTGACTGGCAGGCAGAGCCCTTACTCCCTGGGTGCACTCTGATTTCCTGTTGAGATATCAAAGCCTAAAATATATAGTGATACTTCTCTTGATATCTACAGGGGCTAGTCTGAATAAAATATAACTGCTTCTGTTCTTTCTGTAAATACCTGTTCAAATTGTGGTTGGAATTCTCTCCTAATTCATTCCATATCGCCTTTCATCAGGGACCTGATTCTTAATGCTTTCACCACCTCCTTAGTCCATAGCAGTCTGCTAGAAGACTTCTGTGGCAGCTTATTTTCGCCACCAAAGGCAAGATTTCATCAAAGGGGGCAGTAGAGCATAATAGTTAGGAATTCAGGCTGTAGTCTAGAGTCAGAGACCTGGGTTCAAATGTCACTCTACCACCTTGGGCAAATTATTTAACCTCTCTAAGCCTCAGTTTCCTTATCTCCAAAGTGGAGATAATAGTATTTACCTTAGGGTTGGCTGTGAATATTAAGTGAGATTATGAATGTAAAAAGCTTAACACTGCCTAGAACATTTTAAACGTCTAGTATAAGGTGTAGGTAAAAAGAGCTGGGAGAGAGGGGAGGGATGCTAAAAGGCAATTCTTATTTTATAATTTAGCCTATGGTAGATCTTATTTACCTTCAAATATGAGTGAACCAATAAAAATTATGCTTGGAAGTGTTGCAAGGGAAGAGACTACACTGTCAGTCAAATTTGTTTAGTAATTAGTATGGCCAGGCAATGGGACAATGACTGAGGCATGACCCCTACCTTCAAAATCTTAAGGGTCTAGTTTCTCTTTTAGTAAAACTTCAATAGTCACTCACTGTTAATTTCATAAGGATGTAGTAAGAATAAATAGGTGAAATTCTGAAATAATGTGGGTCTCATCATAGAGTTAGAAAGACCCATAAGAAATCTGTCAGTCCTATCTTCAGATGGGTGAAAATCTGAAGAAAGGCTTTTTAAGAAGTAAAAAGGATCACTGCTAGTAGAATATTATTCTGGTTCTGTTTCAAACTGAGAGATGTCTGAGAAATACTCTAACTTTATGAATATAATTTGAATGAAAATTATGGTGTAGTTGACTAAAAGTATTTCCAGTTCATATGACTGTTTTCTAATTAACATAAGACACTATTGTTCTAAGCACCTTAAATCCCAACAAAAATGAAATGTGCAAATAAATTATGATACTTATACTATGTCACGATTAAAAATCAGGTTTTAAAAGAGTAAATAATGACATGGGGAAATGCTTTATGGTAAGTGAAAAAAAGCAGGCCTAGACATTTTTTTTTAAATAGAAATAGAAAAATATAGTATTATAAAGCTATAGTAATCAAAACAGTATGGTATTGACATAAAAAAAGACACATAGATCAATGGAACAGAATAGAGAGCCCAGAAATAAACCCACACATATATGGTCAATTAATTATTTCTAACAAAGGAGCCAAGAATATACAATAGGGAAAGGATAATCTCTTCAATAAAGGGTGTTGGAAAAACTGGACAGCCACATGAAAAAGAATGAAACTGGACCACTATCTTACACCATGCACAAAAAAACAACTCAAAATGGATTAAAACCAACTTAACATAAAACTCCTAGAAGAAAACGAGGTAAGCTCCTTGACATTGGTCTTGGCAATGGATTTTTTGGATTTGACACAAAAGCAAAGGCAACAAAAGCAAAAATAGTGAGACTACATCAAACTAAAAAACTTCTGTGCAGCAAAGGAAACCATCAACAAAATGAAAAGGCAACCTATGGAATGGGAGAAAATATTTGCAAATGATATATCTGATAAGGGGTTAATATCCAAAATATATAAAGAACTCACACAACCCAGTAGGAAAAAAAATACAATTTAAAAATGGGCAGAGGAACTGAACAGACATTTTTCCAGAGATGACATACTAATGGCCAACAGATACATGAAAAGGTGTTCAACTTCACTAATTATCAGGGAAATGCAAATCAAAACCACAATGAGATATTATCTCACACCTATTATCAAAAAGGCAAGAAATAACAAGTGTTGGTGAGGATGTGGAGAAAAGAGAATCCTCGTCAATGTTGGTGGTAATGTAAATTGCTGCACCACTATGGAAAACAGTATGGAGGTTTCTCAAAAAATTAAAAATAGAACTACCATATGATCCACCAATTCCACTTCTGGGTATTTATGCAGGAAACAAAATCACTGTCTCGAAAATATCTGAACCTTCATGTTCATTGCAGCATTATTTACAGTAGTCAACACATGGAAACAACCTAAGTGTCCATTGATGGATGAATGGATAAAGAAAATGTAGCTTATGTATACAATGGCATATCACTCAGCAATAAAAAAGAAGGAAGTCCTGCCATTTGTGACAACATGGATGGACTTTGAGGGCATTATGCTAAGTGAAATAAGTCAGAGAAAGACAAATACTTTGTGACTTTATATATGGAAATCTTATATGTGAATCTAAAAGAACCTGAACTCAGATACAGAGAACCAATTGGTGGTTGCCAGAGGCGGGGGGTGAGAGGTGGGCAAAATAGATAAAGGTGGTCAAAAGGTACAAACTTCCAGTTATAAGATAAATAAGTCCTGGGGATGTAATCTACAGCATGGTGACTATAGTTAACAATACTATATTGTATATTTGAAAGTTGCTAAGACAGTAGATCTTAAAAGTTCTTATTACAAGAAAAATGTAACTGTGGTGATAGATGTTAACTAAACTTATTGTGGAAATCATTTTGCAGTATATACATATGTCAAATCCTGATGTTGTACACCTAAAACTAATACAATGTTATATGTCAATTATATCTCAATTTTAAAAAGTGTATAGAAGAAAACCAATAGTTAATCACTGATGAAGCTGGATGGTGAGATTACAAGTAAATTTATTTTCTTCTTGAAACTTGTTTTGAATAAAATAAACGTTTCAAAGAAAATGGTTCTGGCACTTAAAATACTTAATACTTAAAATACTTGACACCCATGGTGTATTAGGTTTCAATTTAACATAAGTCAAATTAAAAATTGTTTAGTTTAGGTAGGCTACCACAAAACAGATACTGACATAAGACAAAAAAATAGTAACTGAAAAGGGAAAAACTTTCAATAGTAATTTAACTCATATTGTTATAGTATATAAATTATTATGTACCTCTGCTTGTAAGGATTGAATACAGGTCAATAAATAACTGAGATTTATTAATAATGCATAAATCTAATTCTGACATCACTAAATCATACCTTGAGAATAGCTATAAGCCTGAGAAGGATCAACTGTTATGTCCATTGAGAATGAATTGTGTGATTCCTGAGAATGTTTCTCTATCACCTCTACTGTATCACTGGATGAAGATGATGAAGACAATCCCAGTCTAACATATCTTCCTTTTTTACCACAGAGTGAACAATCCACTGGTGTGGCACTAGGTCCCCGGGGCAGTTGAATTTCATCTCTGTTGTAGTTTCTAACAGCTCCACTGTGATGCACAGAGCGTTCTCGTTGCCATATATAATGGGTTGGAGCAATGGCCATAACCTATAGTGGAAAGCTTTCTTTTAGAATTTTGATAAGATTTTAAAATTTTGTAAAATTAAGTACAAAAATTATAACTCAAGAACAGCTATTTCTAAAACTAGACCTAAAAATCTAAGTTACCGGTTAAAACAAAAAAAAAAGAGCATCTCCAGATAAGGCAAAATTACCTTTAAAGTGATTCGTTGCTTAGATACTTCAGTTAATAATTGACAAAGTATTTAAATTATTTCAAATAGGAAACAGGATTGAAGCAACCTTCCAGGTTTTTCAATTTTGAATACTCTAAGTTTGGGAAAGATAATACAATTAGCCCAAAACAATACATAATTCTTAATTTTGGAATGTATTAGGTTGAAAATAATATATATATATATTTTTGTGTGTGTGAGGAGGATCAGCCCTGAGCTAACATCCATCGCCAGTCCTCTTTTTGCTGAGGAAGGTTGGCCCTGGACTAACATCTGTGCCCATCTTCCTCTCCTTTATTTATTTTTTCGTGTGAGGAAGATCAGCCCTGAGCCAACATGCATGCCAATCCTCCTCTTTTTGCTGAGGAAGACCAGCCCTGAGCTAACATCTATTGCCAATCCTCCTTTTTCCCCCCCAAAGCCCCAGTAGATAGTTGTATGTCATAGTTGCACATCCTTCTTAGTTGCTGTTTGTGGGATGCCGCCTCAGCATAGCCGGACAAGCGGTGCGTTGGTGTGCGTCCCGGATCCAAACGTGGGCTGCCAGTAGTGGAGCGCGTGCACTTAACCGCTAAGCCATGGGGCCGGCCCCTCTTCCTCTGCTTTATATGGGACGCCACCACAGCATGGCTTGACAAGCGGTGCGTCGGTGCGTGCCCAGGATCTGAACTTGTGAACCCTGGGCCGCCAAAGCGGAGCGTGTGCGCTTAACCACTACACCACCAGGCCAGCCCCTGAAAATAATATTTTTAATTGAGGTTTCCAACTATGTATGTTAGGCTAATCTTAAAATGTTTGCAATTATGGCAAGGGGTTAGGTGAATTAGAACACAGGTAAATTACTTAAACTCTCTGTTCCTCAGTTTCCTTGTCTGTAATATGGAGAGAACAATAGTGTCTATTTCAGCGGGTTGTTGCAAGGATTAGATGAGGAATTATTTGTAAAGCACGTAAGATTCCTCACTACATGTCAGGCATTGTTCTTTAAGGTTTGTTACATAAAACATTGCCTTTAGAATCAAGATAGATATAGTTTCTTATCCTGGCTCTGCCACTTGCTAGCTGTATGATACTGGGCAAGTTACTTAACCTTTCTGAGGCTCAATTTCTTCATATCTAAAATGAGGATACTATCTGCCTCATAGGATTGTTCTGAGGGTTAGGTATGTGTAAAATCCTTATATAGTAAACATCTGGAAAATGATAGCCATTTAAGAAGTCAAGCTAGGGAAGTGTACCTATGTGCTGACCTCATGATGTCTAAAACTTCTAAGCAGAATATTACTTCTAAGCAAAAATGTTTAGTTGCAGTTATCAATGACCTAAAGTAAATGAGAATTGTAGAATTTAACAGCTATATGGTACCTTATTAATTGCCTAGACCAGTGATTTTGAAACTTTTGAGGAGCCCTCAGGTTTTACTATATTAAGGGTTCCAGGAAGGGCTAAGGGAAGACAGAACAGGTAGAGAAGCTCAATTTTGGGGATTGTATGTAACATTTTGTTTTGAAAGAAAAGCTTTTGGGGCCGGCCCAGTGGCGAAGCGGTTAAGTGCGTGCACTCCACTTCCAAGGCCCGAGGGTTCGCAGGTTCGGATCCCGGGTGCGCACTGACGCACCGCTTGTGCAGCCATGCTATGGCAGCATCCCATATAAAGTAGAGGAAGATGGGCACGTATGTTGGCTCAGGGCCAATCCTTCTCAGCAAAAAGAGGAGGCTTGGCATTGGATGTTAGCTCAAGGCTGATCTTCTTCACAAGAAAAAAAAAAAAGAAGACCTTTTACTGTTAAAAATGAAAACCTTCTTAAAAACCCCCAGATTAAGACCATTCTCCTCAGAAAATGGGGTTATTGTGGCCTCCTCCAAGAAAATGGCATAAAGAATACTAGCTATACTAATTTTTAAAAGTATATTTTAGGATTGAATTTATTTTATAATCCACTTCTTAAATCCTTCAAAAAAGTTTTCAAAGACATGTAATAAAGTTACATATCTTTAAAAAGGTAGAAATAAAGATGTTAACTTTAAACATTTCTATAACAATGTAAAACTAGGTTCAGAGTTAGCTAAGGTGAGGAAGTAGAATATCAGAATTTCTTATTCCTTCCATATTTATCTACTATTTTTTTCCTCAACACTTCTATATCTTTATTTCCCATATCTGGAATGTCCTCTCCCTTTGTCTTAGTATTGCTTTTCCTTCAATGCTCAGCATAAGTCTCACCTTTCTAAAAACTACAGCTCTCAGATTTTCTTGTTAATGCCATATTAGGACTTTTAGTATATAAGTGTCTAGTACTCAGATATATCTTTTTATTTTTTTTTTCTAAGGAAGATTTGCCCTGAGCTAACATTTGTGCCACTCTTCCTCTATTTTGTATGTGGGTCACTGCCACAGCATGGAGGCTGAGTGGTGTAGGTCCACACCTGGGAACCAAAACCTGGGCCGCCGAAGCAGAGCGCACTGAACTTAACCACTATGCCACGGGGCTGGCCCTCAAATATATCTTTTAATCATGTAATCTATTCCATTGAAAGTCTCCTCTGGGCAGGAATAGTCTCTCATAAACCTCTCTGTCAAATGCCCCCCACACAATATTATGCAGTCATTAAATATTTTTTAATGATGGATGAAAATAATTAAGAATTAGAGGCCACTGACATTATGAACTTTTGAAAATATGATTTTTGTAGGAATTTAGCAAAGTCTAGTGAGAAGAGCAAAAGGAAATACAAAACAAAGAGTACAAAATAGAAGGTTTGGTACACTGTTCTTTCTGCAATAAGCTAGACATCATAGTCTCTCCACATGCTAACCAAGCTAGAAAAATGCATGCACACACACTTGTTTACTTTTAAATATATATTATGTTTACATATATTTTATACACATACGTGTAATTAGAATGTTATTGTGAATTAAAAAGAAAATTGTACCAGGGTTAAAAGAGCAGGATTTTGGTCTTAATTCTATTATTTCTATGACCTTAAGCAAATTACATAACTTTCTGGGCCACAAGGTGTCTTTAATATATGAGAAAATAGGTCACTTACAGTCCTCAAATTCTATGAGTCTATGAAAGTAACTTTTCTAAAGCATTGGTAGCACCTGACCTACTACAGACGTTATCCTATTTTTTACTTTATCTTACTCTTCTGTCATTTTTAGTGATTTTTTTATTTTGGTGCCTTTGGTGGGTGTTCCTGAAATTTAATACTTGGCCCTCTGTTTTTCTCTATATATGCTCCTCTATAATCTCAAGAGAGAGTATAGGATAGGTGTTAAAAGCACTACTTTGGAGTCACACTGCCTAGATTTGAATACTGGTGTGCTGCTTTACTAATTGTGTGTCCTTAGAGAAGTCATTTAGTCTCTCCGTGCCTCAGTTTCCTCATCTGAAATTACCTAGCTATCTAGAAATTTTGAGTTAATACGTAAGCAGTATTTAGAACAGTGCCAGCAAGTGCTCAAGAAATATTAACATTACTTTCACCTTGGATCGCTTATCTACTCTACCAAGCTTTAAACATCACATACATGATAACATCTTACTCATACCTGTTGACCATTCACTTAATTATTCAATTATCACCTTAAATTTATATGTCTAATACCAAATTTCTTATCTTCCAATAAACCATTTTACTTCTTTAGCCTTCCCTATTTCCATTATGGAATCTATTACTCTTTCACTCTTTCTGTTATATAGTTTTGAAACTTTTGACAGCTCACTCTCCCATATGCCCTATTTCCAACTGGTCACCAAGTAATGACAATTATGATTCCAAAGCATTGATTTTTCTTCAGCACCTTCATCTTCAGCACTAGGTTTACACCTTGCTTCCTGACCTATAGCAAGTTTAGCCTTTTCCAGTACCTTCCTTATACTGGATCTCTTCTGCATACTGTCTGGATTATTTTGTTCAAAACACTGCTTATATCACATCACTGCTTTCTAAATTCCTAATCTAGAATCAAGTAGTAGCTGATGGAGAAATCAGCTATGATGATATTGTGCCATCTAGACCAGAGTATGTAACAAGAATAGAGAAAAGCCTCCTCTTGATAAAATTGCTACCCTCTATGATGCATAAAGGGGCTGGAATTGGAGTCTCTTTCTCATCAGATTGACATCTTCCATAATCTGTGAACCAATCTAGAAATTAAGCTATCATCAAGCTAAATAAATTCCACCTCAGAGGAGCTGGTGTCCAAAAAGGTAAGCTGATTGTAGGAAGAAGATAAGATTAGAATAAGTAGAGAAATAGTCTTTACTTTTTTCAGCCCTACATATATTTTTCAATTTAATCATACCTCATCTCATTCCAAAAAAAGATCTGATTGAGGCAACTGACAAAAAGAGCAAATGAATTTTTTTCATTAAACTAGGACCACAAAGGGAAAATTTGGGTAGAGGGGGAAAGCAGACATGCCAGTAATGGAGGGTAATAGAATTGATGTGGTTAAGGATAAAACCTGGCCCTTAGCTTCTTTGCAGCAGCAAAGGCTTAAAAAAAAAGGGGGACAAATTACAAAATTCATATTATCTGAAAGGAGAGAATAAGTTTTTTCTTTAGACAGTGGTGTATAGTGGAAAGAATGCTGAGTTTAAGTACTAGCTGGCCCTGCCACTTACTAACTGAATGACCATGGACAAATCACTACCTTTCTAAGCCAGTTTCTTCATCTGAAAAATGGAGAGAATACTTATGCTATTTAATTCCTGAGATAAAATAATAGATATAAATGCATTTTCTAAACTGACAAATGAGAGGTGGAGGCTAGATGTCAGAGAAAACAGAACACTGGGAAATCATTAGACATGAAGTCAGTTCTGGCTCTGCCACTTAATTGATGTATGATCTTGAGTAAATCTCAACCTGCTTGATCCTCAGTTTCATCAGCTGTAAAATGAGAATGCTACAGCCTTCACAGGTATTTTTGTGAGGATAAGAAGATAATTTATATGAAACTATTTATGAATTTGTAAAGCACAATGCGAATGTAGAGTATTATTATTCTAAGCCAGTCTGTAGCTACAATCATAACTTGGGTTAATTTTAGGATATGAGACTAAAGAAAGGGATTGGCAGTACGCCAGTACAGGGCTCTCAATAACAAATGCATAACTTTGTTCACTTTTTTTTTTTTTTTGAGGAAGATCAGCCCTGAGCTAACATCCATGCCAATCTTCTTTTTTTTTTTTTTTTTTTGCCGAGGAACACTGGCTCTGAGCTAACATCCGTGCCCATCTTCCTCCACTTTATGTGGGACGCCACCACAGCATGGCCTGACAAGCAGTGCGTAGGTGCGTGCCCGGGATCCAAACCCGGGCCGCCAGCAGCAGAGTGAGCGCACTTAACCACTACGCCACGGGGCCGGCCCCCAAATGCATAATTCTTAACTAAATTTCTAACAGCATGTCTTGCTACTTTAACACAGCAAACTGCAGGGCAAGGATGTGTAATACTTCTTTATAATAAATCGCCACAACACTGAACTTGGTGTCTTACTCGTAAGTTAGCTGTCGAATGAATACTTGAGAACAGGATAAAATCTACTAGGTAATTGCCTTTCCTATACATCATCATGATTCAAATGTACCTGGTTGGAACAGCAAAAAAAAAAAAAAAAAGCTTACCTATCTGCCACCGGAGTAAGGGCCAGTGCTCAGTGAGCTCCGTGAAGAATTGTTTTATAGTTTATTGTTTTTCTATTTCATGGATAAGAGGGTATGAAAAAGAATTGAAAGCTTTAAGTTCCATTCATTCTGTCAGCCAGCAATATTTACTGAGTACCTACTATATGCCAGGCACTGTTCTAGGCACTAGATACACAATAAGAACAAAATAAAGACCCTACTCTCTTGGAATTTATATTCCAGTAGGGGGAAATAGACATTAGTAAGATAAATAAGTAAAGCAGAGTATGTTATATGTGGTAAAGTGCTATGAAGAAAACCAGGAAAAGGAACAGAGTAATAATAGGAGGTACTACTTGTTATTTTAACAGCTTTATTGAGATTTAACTCAAATACCATACAATTCACCTATTTAGAGTGTACAATTCAGTGGCTTTTAGTATATTCAGAGTAGCACAACCATAACCACAGTCTATTTTAGAACATTTTCATCACTCCATAAAGAGACCAGTCATACCACATTCCTTCCTCCCCTTAGCCCCTGGTAACCACTAGTCTACTTCCTGTTTCTTTGGATTTTATTCTGGACAGTTCATATAAATGGAATCATACAATATGTGGTCCTTTGTGACTGGCTTCTTTCCCTTAGCAAGTTTTCAGGGTTCATCCATGTTGTAAGCATGTATCAGTTCTTTATTCCTTTTAATTGCCAAGTAATATATGATTGTATGGATATACCATATTTTGTTTATCCATTCATTAGCTGATAGACATTTGGGGTTGTTTTCACTTTTTGACTATTATGAATAATGCTATGAACATTCGTGTACAAGTTTTTGTGTGGACATAGTTTTCATTTCTTTAGGGTATATAACTAGGTGTGGAATTGCTGGGTCATATGGTGACTCTATGTTAAGCCTTTTGAGGTACTGCCAGACTGTTGTCCAAAGCAACTATACTATTTTACATTCCTACCAGAGGTGTATGAGGGTTCCAATTTCTTCACATCCTTGCCAATGCCTGTTATTATCTTTTTTTATTACAACCATCTTAGTGGGTGTGAAGTGATATCTCCTTGTGGTTTTGATTTTGCCTTTCTCTGATGGGCAAAGATGTTGAGCATCTTTTCATGTGCTTTTTTGCCCATTTGTATATCTTCTTTGGAGAAATGCCTATTCAGATCCCTTGCCCTTTTCAAAATTGTCTTTTTTATTATTGAGTTTTAAGAGCTTTTTATATACTCTAGATACAAATTCCTTATCAGACAAATGGTTTGCAAAAAATTTCTCCCATTTTGTGGGTTGTCTCTTCACTTTCTTGATGGTGTCCTTTGAAGGACAAAAGTTTTAAATTTTGATGATGTCCATTTTATCTATATTTTCTTTTGTTGCTTGTGTTTTGTATCATATCTAAGAAACATAATCCAAGGTCATAAAGATTTACCCCATGTTTTCTTTTTATAGCTTTTTAGCTTACATTCAGGTCTTTGATCCATTTTGAGTTAGTTTTTATATATCATATGAAGCAGGGGTCCAACTGCATTCTTTTGCATGTGGATATCCAGTTGTCCCAGCACCATTTGTTGAAAAGACTTTTCTTTCCTCATTGAATCTTCTTGGTACCCTTGTCAAAATTCAATTGAACATAAACGTGAGGGTTTACTTCTGGACTCTTATTTCATTAAGGGAGATACTACTTGATATAGGATGGTAAGGAAAGGTTTCTCTGAGGTGACATCTAAGCAGAGTCCTGAATGAAGTCAGGAAGTGAAGCATACTGATATCTAGGGAAAAAGCATTCCAGGTAATGGGAATGGTAAGTGCAAAGACTTTGAAGTGGCAGTGTCCTTGCTGTGTCTGAAGAACAGCAAGGAAGCCAGTGTGGCTGGAGTGAAGTGAGCAAGGATGGGAGATGAAGTCAGAGATAAGGGAGGATAAAAATTAGACTACTGGTGGTGAGCATGATGCAGTCTATATAGAATACTGGTAAATAATTACACCTGAAATTTCACAATGTTATAAACCATTATGACCTCAATAAAATAATAAAAAAGAAAAAGAGAGAGAGATAAGGGAGAATTGGTAAACCATGTAGAGCCAGGATAAGGACTTTGCCTTTTACCCTGTGTGAGATGGGAAGCCTCTGGAAGCTTTTGAGTAGAGGAGTCATGATTTGACTTACTTTCTAAAAGATTTACTCTGGCTGCTGTATAAGGAATAGACTAGAGGAAGAAAGATTATAAGAGAGACTATGTGGAAGGCTACGGCAATAATTGAGGCAAGAGATGACAATCAAAGTAGGGTTTAGTAGGGGAGATGGTGAGAAATGGTAGGATGCTGGATATTTTTTTAAGTTATGGATGTGAGAAAAAGAAAAGTCTAGGGTGAAATTTTTTGGCCTGAGAAACTAGAAGGATGAAGTTATCATTTATTAACATGGAAGACTGCAGGAGGACAGGTTTGGAGGTCTATGTGGAGTAATCAGAAACTCAATTTTCAGCATGTTTGAGGTTTCTACTAGATAATGAAATATGAATAAGAAGCTTGATATACAGGTCTGGAATTAGGGAAGAGATTTGTTAGTTCAGTGTTGAAGCCTTGAGAGATTAAACTTTTCTGGAAATCCCTTTACACAACTGAGTTTACAGCTCTCTAAAACTTTTTCTAGTCTTTTACACATATGATGTGGCAATTAAGCCACATCATTCTCTGGCTCTTTAATAGCCAGAGAATGCCTGGTGTCAGCAACTGAGGTAATTCCAGCTCCAATAGTGTAAATCAAAGTTGTTTGCAGTTAAGATGCTAGTCGTCGTATCTTAGGAGAGGGTGGACACTTTGCCATGAGATGAGCATTGCTTATCCTGGCCTCTTGCTTCTGATGCCCCCCTCCATGCCCTTAGCTGAGTGTCCCATGGGGCTGGAAGCATTTACTTTGAGAAAATAAGAGTGTTCAAATAAGGTCCACTATCATGTCCAACAATGGCAACTGGTGCACAAATTATGCCCTCCTGACCTGAGGAGATAGTGACAAAAAATAACAATATAGGACTCTTTCAATGTCCTGTAACTGGAATGAGTCATTTATTTTTTATTTATTTATTTTTTATAATTTTATTGACTTATTTTTTTTGCCCCCAAAGCCCCAGTAGATAGTTGTATGTCATAGTTGCACATCCTTCTAGTTGCTGTATGTGGGACGCGGCCTCAGCATGGCCGGAGAAGCGGTGCGTCGGTGTGCGCCAGGGATCCGAACCCGGGCCGCCAGCAGCAGAGCGCGTGCACCCAACCGCTAAGCCATGGGACCGGCCCTGGAATGAGTCATTTAAATCCTATAATGAGGATCCAATAATTCGGGAAGGCCGGATACACCCAATCTCTTATATTTTTCTACTGAATTGAATCTTGTAAAGACTTAGCTTGCTGTATAGTCTTCTAAGTTATTTCTGAATCCTTTTATTTCCTCCAACATTCAACAATCCTCCTAATTTAATCCACAAATATGCATACTTGCCATATCTTCATCTCATTATAAATATCATTAGCAAGGTTAGTTCTGGGCAGAGTTCTGTTACACACCTCTAAAGTCTTCCCTCAGGTTTAACACTAATCCATTAATTGGCTCTTTTGGCCGATAGTCACTTAACTGTATATGACTTCATTTAATTACATATTATCTAGTGCATATTTACCAAACTTTTCTGTAATAGTACTGGCTTACAGTAATCACTGCCTTCCATTTAATTTTCTACTCTAAGAATTTTTCTTTAGTGTGAAACATTAACTTTCTTCTTTATTGAAAACCAGAACATTAGATAAAATAACTGATCTTTTAAATTTTATTGTCTTTCTGCTTTATCTTAATAGAATCTGGCATCAAAGAAACTTACTTTATCTATTCTATGTGAAAAGAGGTATGGTTTTTAAACCTATTTAAATTTATTTAAATATTATACCATGCAGTTCACATTTCAATCTTGGGAACTTGAAATTTCGTATACTTTATTTAATGAAAATTGTTATTCAACTCCAATGTTATTACTATAAGATATTTTGGAAAGTGCACACTACCCTTTCCCAATATATCTGGTGATCTTTTAAGACAAGAGAAACATACTCAAAATAAAAATACCTACTACAGAAGTAGACTGCTCTGAAAAACAGAAATGACGATTTTTAATTATTATGGTATAAAATTGAAACATGAACATTGTGATACACAAGTTGTACTCATGTTAACCATCAAGGTTAATGGTCTACCCTTAAATATACAAAAATTGAAACATTAGTAGCACATTAAAAAACAAGACAAGGAAAATTACATAAACAGAAGACAGAGATTACATATATATATAAGTATTTTAAAATCTTACCTCCTCACAACATCGCCTGCTTACAATAGCTCTATAGTCAATTCTATCCCAGAGCTGGTCCCTTAACTTTAAGAAATTAGGGAACAATTTTCTCCAGTTTTTCCCTAAAGCCCATGGAAAAATTTCATATTTGGATTCTTCTTCATCTTCTTCAACTGTATTAGCCAGATACCTAACAAAGAAGACCAAGAACTCAAAAAAGAAATGGATAAAGGATAGAAACAGGCAGTTCATAAAAAAAAATACAAATTGCTTATAAACACATACAAGATATTCAACTTTACTCATAAAGAAATGTAGATCAAAAATTGAGATACAATGAATTTTACCCCGTTGAGTTCTGAATATTTTTGTATTCCTATAAATCTTGAGCTTTATTCTAAGATGCAGATAAGTTACTTGGAAACAGCCTGATCCTTTCAGGTCTTGCTTTTATGATTTGTTAGGTGGATCTGGAGCAACGTGCAGTCTGGAGCTAATTATTCCCCACTACTGAGGCAAGATGTTCCTGAGTACTCTATCCAATATCCTGTGAATTATGAGTTTTTCTGTCTAGCTGGTGGGAACAGGCACTATTTCCAGTCCTGGGTGAATGTTAGGTACTGTCCCCCCTAATCCTTTCTTATGGTCTTTCCCCATACTCAGGTAGTTTCCTTATACACATATGGAAATCAGTATCTTGCCATATGCTTGAGGGGGATCAGGCATGCATAGAAGCAGGAAAACACAACCCATTATAAGAGGAATAATCAATCAATCAAAACTGATACACACGGTAGAAGTAACAGACAAGGACATTAAAATAGTTATAATCATTCCAGATGTTCAAAAAGATAAGTAGACACATTGAAAGTGTACTTCTAAAGATGAAAACTATGTGTACAATGAAAAAATACAAAGTGAGATTAAAAGCAGATTAAATATTGCAGAAGAAAAGATTTGTGCATTGAAGACATAGCAAGATAAACTATCCAAATTGAAACATACAGAGAAAGAGAAACAAAAATATGAACAGAGCATCAATGACCTATGAGATAACTTCAAGCAGCCTAATAAAGGTGAAACTGGAGTCCCTAGAGGGTAGTGGGTGGACAGAACAAATACTTGAAGAAAGAATGGCTGAAAATTTGATGAAAACTATAAACCCACAAAGGGGCTCAATGAAGCCCAAAGCACAAAACATGAAGAAAATTACACCAAGGCACATCATAATCAAACTGTTCAGAACCAGTGATAAAATCTTAAAAAGCAGTCAGAGAAATAAAAGACAGGTTAAATAACACAGGAACAGAAATAAGGATGGAGATTTCCCAATTGCCCAAGGTTTCCAATGGGAAACAATGCAAGCCCCATAGATGACTTTCCAAGAAAAATGGGCAACTTACAATAAAAAAATTACAAAACACATAAGGGAACAAGGCACCATGAGCAGAAACAGACCCTGAAGTCTGAAGATACTGACATTAATAGACAAACACCAAAGAAAGGGAGGTCTTAAAAGCAGTCAGAAAGGAAGGCAAATGATCTCAAGTGGAAGGTTTGAGATGCAAGAAGGAACAGTAAGCAAAGATATAAATATGTGGGTAAATCTAAAATGTTGAATGTATAAAATAAGAGTAATAATGTCTAACTTTTGGAGGGCATCAGGTAGAACTATAGAATCGCAAAACAAGAGACTATAAGTTGGGAAGGAGGTGATTTGAGGTAAAATGCTTAAGGTTCTAAATATGCTCTAAAATGCTTAAGGTTCTTAAGGTTCTGATTAAAAATAACTAAGGTAATTGCTGAAAGAATAGATATACACTGCATAATTTCCAAACAAGTAGAGGAAAAAAGGTGTCAAAAAATAAAAATTAAAAAATCTCTATCAAAAGAAGATAAAAATGGAGGGGAAAGAAGAAATAGAAAAAATGGGACATACACAAAGTACATAACAAGATGGTAGAAAAAAAATCCAAATATATAAGCAACAATAGAATAGTATTCTGCAGTGAAAATGAATCAACTACAGCTACACGTATCAATATAAGTGAAATTCAAAATCAGACTATTATAAAGCAAAAGAAGGAAAATACCAAAGAACAGTACACATGATTCCTTTATATACAGCTCAAAAACAGAAAAAAACAAATAATATATTATTAGAGGTATATACATAGAATAAAGCAAGAAAATGACTACTTGTGGAAAGGAGGGTTCTAATTGGGAAACTGTGTACTGTAACCTTCTAAGATTCTGGCAATGTTCTTGAGTCATGGGTACATGAGTATTTGTTTTGCTTTTATTCTTTCACACACACATACATACACACTCCATACACTCTCTTGTAGATATTTCACATTAAAATTTTTTTAAAGGCACACAAGTGTGTAGTACGCTTCTATTTATGTAATATACACACTAGTTCATGTATAGAAAATTATTTCTAGACAGATACAGATCAAACTGTTAATTGTCCTTGAGGAAGGAGGCCAAAGTCTTGAGGTATGAGGAACACTTACTTTTAACTGTATATCCTCTTATGTATTTTTTAAAAAAAAACATGTGCATATTCACAGTTACATTAATATAAAATGATCACCTACATGTTACTTTATCCTCCCTCAAAATAACTGTATTTTAATATTACCTGATTATAAAGCACCTCAATATTAAACCTATTCAGTTATATGAGTCAAATCATGTCCTCTGTGAAATTATATAATTTCTTACTTTAATATCCTTGATAGTGCTTAGTAAAGGGTAGACAGAGCAAAGGTTGGCCCCTGTCATGCTTGCTGACTAAGTGAAACATGGGAAATCTATATAATGTACTATGGTACTATGGTATCAGGACTACATCATGATTCTATTCTAGATTAACAATTTTTCAGGCTCAATGTGATGAAATATCTGTATCATACACATGTAAATTGTCTTCTAGTTTGAAATAGTTAAATTTTCTTGGAGCAGAGTTCATTTCTTCTGCATGACAGTAATTATGTTCACTCAAATAAAGAATTAAGAACCTCTTATATGTTAGCCACTGAAAGGTGCAAAAAAACCGTAATATACACGTTCCTTGCCTTTAAGGAGCTTCCAGTCAAGCAGAAGAGGCAACTAAGTATGAACAAATGACCGTAAAAGAGAATATGAAGAATGGTAATAGAAGTTAGAATGTTATAAGAATATGTAAAAAGGGGGGCTGGCCCGGTGGCACAAGCGGTTAAGTGAGCGCTCTCCGCTGCAGCAGCCCGGGGTTCGCCGGTTGGGATCCCGGGCGCGCACTGATGCACCGCTTGTCAAGCCATGCTGTGGCGGTGTCCCATATAAAGTGGAGGAAGATGGGCACGGATGTTAGCCCAGGGCCAGTCTTCCTCAGCAAAAAGAGGAGGATTGGCAGATGTTAGCTCAGGGCCGATCTTCCTCAAAAAAAAAAAAAGAATATATAAAAAGGAAAAGAAATTGAGTTAGAATTGCAGCTGAGAAAATATTTAATGAGAAGAACTATTGAGTCAGCCTATGCAAAAAGTATGATTAGATATAAAATGGAAATTATAATTCAAGTTGTTTTTAATATGGAGCTTATAATACAACATGCAATGCAACCACACGGACTACTACATAGTGTAAGCTGACACAGTGCTTTACTGGTAATCACTACAAAAAAAGTCAAACAAATGCAATTTCAAGCATTTAGTAAGATTTAAACTAAAGCTTCTTTTGGTTTGTTTTTAATTTTCAGGTGAGAAAAAAACTACAAAATAGATATTGCATCAACATATGAATATAATACATTACTAAGAGACACGTAAAAAGCAGCATAGCAGGGCCGGCCCAGTGGCATAGTGGTTAAGTTCACGTGCTCCGCTTCAGCAGCCCAGGGTTCTCGGGTTTGGATCCCGGGTGCAGACCGACACACCGCTTGTCAAACCATGCTGTGGCAGTGTCCCATATAAAGTAGAGGAAGATGGGCACGGATGTTAGCCCAGGGCCAATCTTCCTCAGCTAAAAGAGGAGGATTGGCAACAGATGTTAGCTCAGGGCTAATCTTCCTCACACACACAAAAAAAACACACAGCTTAGTGGTCAGTGGCTGAATTAGGCCACTGGCAACTCCCACCTGAATTTGCGCCCCAGCTCTGCTGCTCACTAACTTTTGTGATCTTGGAAAGTACTTAATCTTCCTAAGCCTCAAGTTCCCCATCTGTAAAATGAGGATAATTAAAAAATGTATCTCATAGGGAAGGTTAAATGAGCTTATAAAAAATATTTTTGTGGTGCCTTGCACATAATACTCAACATTAGCTAATACTATTATAGTCCCCCAATTTAGCAATAATCACCAAATTTTATATTGAGTTCATTTTTCCCTATGCATGGGGAAATGTGTCTCCTGAATATATGCAGAGATGAGTTTCTTCTAGTCCTATTTCTTGAATCCCTGAATTAAACAGACTGAGTAAAAACTTACTTTTCAGTGCTAACAGTTGTTGTGGTATTCAATCTAAATATTTATATGTAGGTCCTTAGTTAAGTACTTAAAATTATATTCACACATTCCCAACCACAGCATTATGTTCAGGTACTGGGTAGAAAAGGTTTTAAGATTTAGATATTCTTAAATTATATTGATTCTAGCAGAATTCTGACCTATAGCTTGAAAAGCCAGGTTATTAAAATCATTTAACAGATCACGAAGTTAGTATGAACGGTCTAATATAAAGTCAATGGAAGAACTGGAAAGCAAATTATACTCCTTGGTCAAAGTTTAATGTGTTAAGTAAAACAGTTAAGGGATACTAAAGGTATCAGATATGAATAACTCCTATGTTATACAATGAGAACGTCCAGAGCATTTTCTACAAACTACTCAATGTAAAAGGACAATAATGATGATGATTTTTACTATATATTAATTGGAAATTTTAAAAAGAATATTTTGGCTTTATCTAAGTCCAAAAGAGGAGAATTTGGGATAATTTATCTGGAGTACTCTGAAAAATGTAAAGGTACAATACAAACTCAAGTGGAATATTGAATAGTAAATCTTAGGCATATAGCAGGATAAGGTCAGTGGAAGGAATATAAAACTATCCTATTAAAGTAAAAAAACATATAGCTTTTATACAGGAAGCCCTATTCAAAGATATACATCAGGTTTTAAACAGCCTCTGTTTTAAACAAGGTATCATATATATTATAAATAACTAAAATCACTTGTAGAAAGCATACTTACAGAGCAATAAAGAAATTTATCCTGGTATGCTCATTTATAGTAAATTTAGCCCTCTTGAAATAAACAAAGGTCATAGCCAAAAGATACTATAGGGAAAAAAGTTAAAAATTAATGTTTTGCTTTCAGAAGTAAAACTGCTTTAAAATAGTTACCGTTAAGATGAATAAGCTAAAATAAGAAAGCATTATTTATCTTTATTATAGAATTATCCATTTATTTGAGTCCTTATTTTTTGGCTTCCTGTAATCCATGTGAACAGTGAGAAATAGTTCTGGACTATTTATCACGACTAAGATTACAACTAGAATGACCCCCCAAATTTTATTATTGCCAATATTTTTTGAACCAAAACCCAACTTTTTTCTATCTTAAATTTCAAACCTATAGAGAAGCTGAAATAATAAAATGAATAACCATACATCTTTTACCTAGATTCACCGGTTGTTAACATGTTGCCACATTGGCTTGATGTATGTGTATATACAAAAATTTTTTTCCTGAACCCTTTGAGTTAGTTGCAGACATTCATACTTGCTTTTTAAAATAATCTTTAAACAATAACTTCTAATGAGAAATTAGAATAACTTGCCTCTATTTTCATTTGAAAAAAGTGTTTTAATTGTATTATTAGAAAGACACATGTCTAGCTTGATATTAGGACACTATGCCAGGTTCTGCCTATTCAAATGAAAAACAAGTAATACTACCGATGTATTAGATTCCCTCTCATGCAATGCTTATTCATCCTACCTTCACAGGATTGGTTACAAAGGTGATTCCAAGTTTTCAAGGTAACTTGCAGTAGAGGACTCTTGAAACACTTTTAAGGTAACAGTACTCCCGGTTAGTTACTTTAAAAGCACTGCCCTCTGCTGTCCAACAACTTTAATTACTGTAATGCACTTAAAACTATAAAGTTTAAAACTTGACAACTCCATGAGAACTAGATATTTGATATTAAGGCATTACCATTAATTTTTAAAAGTATTAGTGACATTGTTATCATGTTTAAAAAGATCTCATCTTTTAGAGATACATTTTAAAATATTTATGGATAAAGTGTTAGGATGTCTGGAGGTTGCTTTAAAATAATCCAGTTTTGGGGAGAGGGGTTAAAAGAAACAAGAATGGCCATGAGTTGATGATTGCTGGAGCTGGATGATAGGCACATGGAGGGTCTTTGTTCTATTCTCTCTACCCTCAGTTGTGTATGTTTGAAGTTTTCCAAAATTAAGAAAAAAACTTCTCCAATTTTTTTGTTATCTTAAGCTTGAAATAAAGAAGTTCACATCAATATTAACTTAGTGGGTATTTAATCATTAGCTAGTCTTCTGTTCATTCCGTTTGCTGTTGGTTGGCACATTTTTTTAAGTGTAATGTGAAGTCATGCTGAATTTTCTCATATGACTACCTGGTCTAAGATGGTATTTACAAAGCTGAAATCAGAACTGTTCAGCTAAATCTAAAGAGTATAGAAACATCATGGTCCCTAGTATGTAAATTAGCATCATGTTTTTTTTGTGAAACACTGATTCTTAAATAAAGAACATGATAAACTAATTTTACTTTATAAAATTATTAGGATTTGTTTTATCTAAATTACTTACAAAATATTAAAATGTATAACAGGCTGCTTTAATAGAATGAATTGCAGAATATTCTTTCTCCATAGCCTGACAAAAGGTAATAATTCTGACCAAGACATATTAAGTCCATACTGATTCTTGTTTTCAATCAAACACATATAGACTTAAGGTCATTTAAATTTATCAATAATATTCTACAATTCCTCAAGTATAGAATGAATCTACGGTGTATGCTAATTTCAAAAATTAATGTGTAAGGATTTCACTTTGAAAGAGCAATGCAGGCTAGTTCTTTTCCTAACCTTAATTAATAAGACAGAAAATTCTTATATGGTTTTGTTATACGGTTTTGTTAAAGTTCTGATGGTCTGGTAATATAATAATGCTGGTTAATGATTATATTTTTACCAAATTTACCTTGTCTGCAATTTTACAGCAGCAGTCCATCCACAAGAAATCTTGAATTAAATCGTCATCTATAACAAAAGATAGCTATGACTTACTTGTCTTTTAAAAATAGAATGTTTCCTTTTGAAGAATTAATTTCTACATAAGATTATAAATGATGCTTAGAAATCAAACAAAAATGGCTGGACCAGTGTTGTCTAAGGTGTAGTTTTCAGTTCTTTGGTATATTTGCCATTGCAAGCACTGTACAAAAAGCTACCTCTTTATTCTTTGGCTTTCCATCTAACTTGCCTTAATATATAGCTCAGACTGGAGGGAGAATGGTAGAAGTGTTTGGTTTACTAAATATCCAAATAGCTCTTTGAGAAATATGTCTTGGGTAACTGTAGATTAGCTCTTCGTTACTTTCCAAAATCAATCTTTAACAGGTGGAAATGGAATCTGATAAAAGATAACTCAGTCTTTAAGAAATAATGACTTAATGAATACTCTGTTTTCTAAATATGTTCTACTTTTTCTATTACTTTCTCCTTTTAGGTCCCAGTGTATATTTTGTTTTAGATTCCTCTTCTCTCCTCCTATTTATCTCTGTCCAATTATCTATTATCCAAATACACATGAAAATGTCTATATAAAGAAGATTCATAATTCATTAGTTACTTATAATTAACATTTAATTTTGGAAAAACCAAGTTTTATAACAAAAAGATCAACAAACAAAAATACTGTTGATAAAAGAATAACATCCAAATAGTAGGACAAAACACTCATTTCAATTTTAAAAGGCTAAAATATATAATCCCAAAATATATGGGTAGTTGTCAGAATATAATCTGAGAAAATCTACTTTTTCCCATTTCCCTCCTTCATTTTAAGTAACAAAGTATAACTTCTTTATATTAATTTTTACATCCTACAAATATCATCAAAAAAGTCAAATATATGGAAAGTTCCCAGAATAAGTACTGATTTTCTGAAAGTAATTCATTTCTGCCTTGTTAGAATCCATTTCTATTTTTTTTTTTTTGGTGAGGAAGATCGGCCCTGAACTAACATCTGCCAATCCTCCTCTTTTTTTTTTGCTGAGGAAGACTGGCTCTGGGCTAACATCCATGCCCATCTTCCTCTACTTTATATGGGACACCGCCACAGCATGGCCTGACAAGTGGCGTTGGTGCGCGCCCAGGATCCGAACTGGCGAACCCCAGGCCGCCGCAGCGGAACGCGTGCACTTAACCACTTGTGCCAGTGGGCCGCATTTCTATTTCTTAAATTACCTAAAATGGTAGAGGCCAGGTGTTTTTTCTTATTTCTCATGATGAGTTATGAATAAGTTTGTGGGTAAATTATTTTGCTCTACTGTTAATAAAGAGGGAAACTTGTATTAACAGCATTCTAGGTCTTGACAGGGAACATCCTTATAGTTCAACATTTTTCTACTTATATTACTTACATTTTTTCTTCTTCTTATCTCTTCTTATTTTGCTTTTCTTTACATCTTAACCAGCTTGCCCTGTTTTTTTTCAAGATTTCTCTCCTCTCAGCCAGGGAAGTACTCTTGTCCCCATCTCTCTCTTACATGCATGTGCCTTCCTCTATAAACAAGGAAGCCTGTTACCTGGATCTACCAGACTGTGGTATCTACTTGACTTGATTCATTCCCACAGATATTTACCAGAATCCATCTATCCTATCCTTTATTCTAATCTGTCTACCATACTACCTTACCTCAAAAAAAAAAAAAAAAATCCCTTCTCTTTCTTGGCCAGGAGAAGTACTATAAGTTTCTTTTGGGCTATTTTTTAAAAGTTTATCAGCAAACACTGTCTCATGATCCGAACAAATTCAAACTCAATTTCATTATATGAGCATGATGATAAAGCATATTCCCCAGATATAATACTGAAACTTCTCTAGGTTGACTAACCTTTCCAGTTTGCTCAGTTTAAGCACTGAAAGTCCTGGGAAACCCCTCAGGCCCAATCAAACAGGGTCAATTGGCTCACCTGAGACTTTACGTAGAATTTTACTTTAGGTCAAACAAAACTCATGCTATAAACTTGAATTGCCTAGAATTTACATTTGACACTTGGATTTAAGTAGTCTAGAAGATAAATGAGTCTGAATTTCTAATCCAAAAGCAATCAAAACAAACAAAAACCCAACATAAAAAAAAAAAAGACTAAGTAAAACAAAAACAAATTTGGTTGGAAATGGAAAATCTGACATAGAAAATAAAAGCATCCTCTTTGATTATTATGAAAATGATAAAATAGATCTTTACATTCTCTCATTTTTAAGTACTTTACAATTACCACTATTACAATATTTTAAACCTACCAAATAATTTAAAGAAAGCAGTCATTTCCTGACGCTGTATAACTAGACAGGGTCCTTTGGGGCGTTTAGATTTTTTGCTATTATGTGCATTTTTTTCAGATGCTGGCCAACTATCTTCAAAAACAGCACGCTTCAGATTAACGGGTTTTTTAGGCTGATGTGATCTATTTGACCCTGATTTTACATGAACAGTGACAGTAGGTGGTGTCTCACAACACAGCTGATTATGCCTCATTTTGGTTTCCCAAGATTCCTGTAAAAATAAAACATACAATTATTTATCACACTCTTGTTCATTTCTATATAAAAACAATTGAATGACACTACCAGATGCAGTCATATGAAATGTTACTGAACTTGTTACTAAAATGTTATTTGTGACAGTGACTCACATGAAAAATTGCTTTTAGAATTCAGTGCTAAGAAAAGCTATGCTTCCTTTGGGTAACTGATATGCCTCCTCTTCCCAAAAAATAAGATCCTGTATACTGTTTTGCTTTGACTACTAGAGAATGCAAAACCAAATTTGAAAGTTAATTATAGAAACTGCTAAGTTTATAATCTATTTGTGGTATTCTTTTTTTTTTTTTTTTTTTTTGTGAGGAGATCAGCCCTGAGCTAACATCCGCCAATCCTCCTCTTTTTTTTTTGCTGAGGAAGACGGCCCTGGGCTAACATCGATGCCCATCTTCCTCCACTTTATATGGGACGCCGCCACAGCATGGCTTACCAAGCAGTGCGTCGGTGCACGCCCGGGATCCGAACCAGCGAACCCCGGGCCGCCGCAGCGAAGCGCGCGCACTTAACCGCTTGCGCCACCGGGCCGGCCCCTGTGGTATTCTTTTTTCCTGATAATTTTTTATTCTGCTTGCATTGACATAATTTTATCATATGGTTTTTATATGCCACCTCAAATTTTTTATAGGACAAGGCAAACTATTTCCAGAAATAAATTATTATCAATATCAAGTATTATATTAAAAAGCAACTCCACACACAAAAAAACATTTTATTACTGGTAAATTCCTTAATATGTTACAAAATTCACTTTTTCAACAAGCATTTATCGGTATTTATTGAAAAGTTAAAAACAATTCTAGCAAGGAAATGTATGGTATATGAGCTTTGAGGGATTCTCATAAATTGATCACTCTGATTTTTAAAGTTGTGAGTGCATGACCATTATATTTGAGTGGCTGATTATAAGTGTATAATCAGTGAATGTACAGTGTTATAATCTAATAAAATTTGAAACAAAGTTAACCCATCAATATTTAACAATATGCATAATCGCTATCATGTTTGGTGGTAATTAGTTCATGTAATTACTACAGTTAGTATTACTTTTGTGGTCAAAGTATTTATAGGGCAATAGGAAAGGGAGGTATGAATAGGCAAAGCAGGAAGCTACTCTAAGACCCTAATGAGAACCTCTGAATCCATAACTCACAGTGACCCAGGCAGCCATGCCTCCCTTGGTGTTCAAGTAGTTATGTACAGATTCTCCTTCCTGACCCTCAGAAACTTCCCTGCTGAAGGAAGGAATGGAAAATAAGATTGGATATAGTGGGGCTAGATCAGCACTGTCCAATATAATGTGAACCACACATGTAATTTTATATTTTTAAAGCTGCATTAAAAAAGTACAAATAAGCAAGTGAATTTTAGTAATATATTTTATGTAACCTAGTATATCCAAAATATCATTTTAACATGTAATCAATATAAAAATTAATGAGATATTTTACATTCTTTTTTTCATACTAAGTCTTTGAAATCTCGTGTGTATTTACATTTATAGTATATCTCAATTTGGATGCTAAATTCCCAACAGTTAAAGTGAAATGTAGTCCAATCAAGATAAGTAGTCTGTAGGGAAAAATATTTCACACTCCTTCAGTATTTAATTTTAAATTAAATAAAAGTAAAAATTCAATTCTTCAGTTGCACCAGCCACATTTCAAGTGCCCAACAGCTACTACATTAGGTAGGCTAGTGGCTAGCATATAGACAGTACAGGGCTAGATTATGAAGAATAGGCAGGGGAAATTATATTCAGTTGATTCTATAATTGCTTCTCTCCCTTCTATTCTGCTTCCCTCCTCTCTCCCCATCTTTCTTCCTAGATCCTAAGGTCCAACCAAATTGAAGGCAACTGTGGAGTCGGGGTAGGGGTGCTACAAACTCCATAGAAAAAGGAATGGGTGATAAATTGAGCCTTGAGACTTGTGTAAGAACTTTCTACTCTTTCCTACCCACTTCATCTGGAAGACAGCTGGAGGCCTCATCTGCATCTTTTTTTTTTCTGAAGCAAGAGCAGCCTTACAATCTAGATGGAAAAACTAAATAGTCAGGCTTCTCAAATTGGGGGCTAGGCCTGGGTTGGACTGTACCAGAATATAGAATAACTGTGGAATATCTACCAGGAGGTAAGATTTACTCAATGTTAAGTAACTTAAAATAGTGTTGTTATATTAAAACAACCATGGATCTATCATGAAATAGGATGCAAATTTTCTATCAATCAAAAAATAAATATCATGCTTACAGTATAGCTTTACACTATTCCACTAAACCCTCATGTATGTGTTGGGATATTTCATATAAAATTTGAGAAAACAGAAAGAGATGTCTGAAATTCCCCAAATAGAGATTCATTGAGGTTAATAAGCAAACACTAGTAGGAAAGTTATGGAGAAGGAGCTTAAGGAGAGAAGCGATTGATGCTACATTCTTGGTCAAATTCCACCTTGAGGTAGCTATTAAATTTTGCTCTTCATTTAGATATAATAATAAGAGAATGAGAGTTCTGATGGCAAGCCAGAGGAAGAGAATGAAAGGCAGATTAAAATATGAGCCATTTCAGAGAAGGGGAAGAGACAGGGAAGGAGGCGGAACTAGAAGAAACTATGCTCATATGGCAAAATCTTTTACTGAGTTTGTACATGGCCCACCAACATGAAAAAAATCATACCAGAATTCATACTTGAATAGGATGTCTAGGGTTTTTTGTTTTTTGTAAGTAGACCACAGCTAATCTATAGACATCTGAAATAATTTCTTCTCTGGGGGTAATATAAAGAATGATGGGGGTGGTGGTTCACAGATCATACAATAGAAGTAGTAGTTGGGGATTCATTTGCATATATGAAAAATATAATAGCAATATCCATTGGTAATTCAGGACAGGCAGGTAAGCCTTAACTTCTTTATAATTGCAGCCTCACACTGAGCACTTAATATGTGCCAGACACTGTTCTAAAAGTTTTACATGCATTATCTCATTTAATTCTCAAAACATTTCTATAAGGTGGGTACTGTTTTTTTTTTTTTGAGGAAGAGTGGCCGTGCGCTAACATCTGTTGCCAATCTTCCTCTTTTTTCTTTTTTTTTTTTCCTCCCCGAAGCCCCAGTGCATAGTTGTGTATCATAGTTGTAGAGTTGTAGCTCTTCTGTATGAGATACCACCTCAGCACGGCTTGATGAGCAGTGAGCAGGTCCGAGCCCAGGATCCAAACTGGCCAACCCCAGGCCACCGAAGCGGCATGGGCGAACTTAACCGCTACGCCACCGGGCTGACCCCAAGGTGGGTACTATTTCATCCTTATTTTCTAGATAAGAAGTTTGAGGCTTTGGGAAGTTAAGAAATTTGCCCACGGCCACATAATTAATGAGTGATAAAGCTAGGACTTGAATCCAGGACTGTCTGACACCAAAGCCCCCTATTCTTTAACCACTAAAGAACTGTTTTAAAGATTAAATGAAATCATGTGTAAAACATTTGACACATAGTAAGTAGTCCGATATCACTTACTGTAATCCTCACCAGGAAAACAAACCCAGCTACAGGGTTACACTTTATAAAAATTTAATCCTAGCATTTGCAGTGTAAATGTGCACAAGACATTGTGACTTAGTGGTTAAATAAGCCATTGCTGTGGGGAAGAAAGATGGGCTTTTTTGCTAAAATAAAATAACTCCTAAAAAAGAATCCTCATTGAAATGACTAAAGCATTTTTCTCTGTCATAACCACAGAATCTAATTATTGAAAAACAACGCAGCAAATTTAGAAAAAAATATTCTGGCAAAAGTGCTGGAAGCTTTGTTGGGGCTGTTATCAAATCTCCACTCTTTAGATGTTTTAAAGATTTTTTTTCTAATTTAATTAATCATCTAATAGTTGTAGAACACTTTTAGCCTCAGCCAAGTGCTTGGTGCTACAGTGTTTGTAAAATTACATGGCACAGCTGTTCTAATAAGTTCAAATCTGATTAGAAATCCAGCCCATTAGTGAATAAAGCAATACACTTCGATGAAGTCGGGGGAATAAATGGAAACTAGATGGAATAGAATTAAAGGAGTGGTGTGCTAGAAAACGATGTGCAGGAGGTGTGAACATGCCTCCCTCCCCTTTTTTAAATGTGGCAATGATTAGAAAGAAGAAAATGAACAGCAGCCAGAGGGGACAAAAATCAAATGAGGAATTTTTTTAAGACAGGATTCTTATGGGTGCCGGAAGGCAGAAGGAACAGAGCCAGTTGAGAGTACAGGTTAAAATACTGGAACAGAACTGGATTAAGACCTCATTTTGTCTCACTAGCTATGTGACCTTAGGCCATTGAACTTCTCGGAGCCTCATTTCCTCACTTAGGATATTGAGATAATAAAAGCACCTGTTTTTTTTAGAACCTGGTACATAGTAAATATTCAATAAAAACTACCTATTCTTAGGCATTGTTAATAATACATATTTTGTAGGGTTGACGAGAAAAGGAACTATATGGATAATGCCTAGCACAGTGCTGAATGCTTAGCAGAAACTCAATATACAGCAACACTATTATTGTATCTTCTTTACAGGAAGGGTGTCTTGCAAGGAAAGACGAGTCGGAACACCACAGCTAAATTTCACCTCAACCAATAAATAATTAAATGTTAAAATTCTATTGGTACCAGAGATCACAGGTATTTTTTAAAGTGCTTATGTTAAAGAATAAAATTTGTCAATAGACAGGATCTCAACCTTAACATAGCAGGGGTTTATCAGTCTTTAAATGTTAAATTACTTCAAAAGTTTTTTTTTTTTTTGTGAGGAAGATCAGCCCTGAGCTAACATCCCTGCCAATCCTCCTCCTTTTTTTTCCCCAAAGCCCCAGTAGACAGTTGTATGTCATAGTTGCACAACTTCAAAAGTTTTTTTTAAAAAAATTGAAGCTAGTTGGCCTCCAGTCGTATAGAAAAAGTAAGAAAAGGACATTTGTAAATTTTGAGAAATGGGCGAAGGGCGTGGCACTGAGACGCAGGAGCTCGGATCTCCCGATTCTGGCGCGGACGCTCGCGGGAGCCAAGACGTGTTTAACGGGACTTACAACACCCGGGGGAGACCGGCGGGGGGGCTGGGGGCTGGGGGCTGGGGGCAGGGGCCACTTCATAGGCCTTCCCCCGAGCGGGTGGGCGCCGAGGAGCCCCGCGGCACGGGGGCTTCCCATCTCGGTGCCCTTCCCTCCCCGGCCCCCCGGCCAGCACCACCTAAGCCGCGAGAGCCAAGTGCGGGCCCAATTCCCTGCACACCGGACCGGGGAAGGGTGCCGCGCGGCCTGCCGCTTCCCGAGGCCGCTACCCGCGCCGTCGCCGGCTTCCCTAGGGCCCTGAGCCCCACGCCGCCCGCGGTCCCACCTCGACGCCCGCCGCCCCACCCCTCTCGCAAGCCCAGCCCGAAGGAGCCACGAGGGTGTCTTCGCGTCGCTGCGAAGGCTCCTGAGGGAACTCCCGGGCAGAAGCCTGAGGGGAAGGGGCTGAGGCGCCGCCACACCCTCACACACGGTGGGCGGCGGGGACGGGGGCGAGAGGGATGGAAGGACCAGGCACAACCGAAACGGAGAGCCGCCGGCGAGGCCCGAAACCGGGCGCGAGCAGAAGGTACCTGCGAAAACCTGGGACTGAGGAACGAGGTGCGGGCCGACGGTCGGCCTCCCGCAGACGCTCCCGGGCCGCAGACGGTTGCTCGCTGGTCGCTACACAGCGGCACCACCCACTCGAAGACCTCCCGCCAACCAGGAGCGAGGCTGCGCGGGCCAATCAGCGAGCAGAGCCCGCCGCCGGGGGCGGGGCCGGCCCGAGGCTGCGCGCGCCGCGGCCCCCGCCCCGCACTCCCGCCGGCCGGCCCGGCAGCCGACCTTCTACCGTTACCCTGCTTTACCCTCTGGGCAAGACCCAGGCAAAACGCCACGACCCCCCCCAGATCCCTTTTTGCATCCTAATTTAACCCCTTTCTCTTGGATGCTTATCAAAGTCAGGCTTGTATTAGAGTCATTACTCTTCCCTCCAGCTAGATGGAGAGGCCCTGCAAGGGCTGGGACTTCAGGTCTTCTCACGTCTTCCCCCAGCACCGCGCACGGCGCCTTGCACACACACTGGCAGGAAAGCGATAAATGGAGACGGCAATAGTAGGACAAAGAATCAGAGGTAACGTCGCAGCAGAAATTATAATGTACATACAATTACTGCTATGTTAAAATAATTATATAAAGAGGAAGAGACCACGTCAACTAAAAAAAGTGTCAATACCCTGGCTCCTTGTGAGAAGGGTTAATGTTATTCTATTCTGTTAAATCTACTGTTCTAAGCTGTAAATTCTTCTACAGGAACCTTTTCTTTCCGGCCTCATCCTAGCCCTTGGCCAGGTGCCTGGGATGTAGTAGGTCCTTAATAAATGTTTGTTAAATGAATAAATAAAAGGATTCTTCAAAGCTTTTTAATTTTTTCCGTGACATTTTTTCCTCTTCACTTCTCTTCTACCTAATGTGCAACCTCCTTTTTCCCATTTTTTTCATGTTGCTACAGTCTTTCTAAATATTTTTAATGAATGCATAATACTCCAGAGTGGACGGACCAAATTTAAATTTTTATCTTTGGATTGCTTCCAGATTTTTCAGCCATTACAATTATTACACTTAAAAAGCAATTTGGCCTTGCCTATTTGTGGTACTTTCCAGCAATCAGTTCTTCAGTCAGCATCTCCGGAGAATAAATATATCAGTTCCTTCTTTCTTGGGCTCTCACACAGTGAGATGATGGCAAAATGACCTACAAGTAAGATGACGGCACAATCTGGGAACTCATTTTTCCTTACAGATGCCTTCGACATTTTCCCCATGGCCCTTAAATGGAGGAACGAACCAAGAAGCATCAACCGGTTGTGAAAACTTTCAATATTGATTCTCCTAGGAAAATGACTGCTTCAAGCCTCATTCCTCTTTCCCTGGTTCTTCTCTTTTTTCCCTCAAGGTATGAGTCAGGGTTTACTATGATTACTAGTTTTCAGTCTTGAGGACAGAATGTTTACTGAACAATGAATATTTACTATATGGAAGGCACTGTTGCAAAATGGGAGGCAAAGAAGTACACAACAATGAACACAACCATGGCCCTTACCTTTCTAGAACTTTCTAGACAGATACAGACACAAATAACTAAAATATAAGGCACAATGAGTTGTGCCATGAGAGAGATGCATATATAATGCAAAGGTAAACTACAGTTAGGAGAGGGTACTCCTTAGGACCCCAAAATCTTCACATAGTAATTTATTAGGTAAGTAAAATTTGCACACACAAGTCAGCCAATACACACAGATGTTAACAAAGCTATTGGAGAAGAAGCGTATCGCTTAAGTTTTGGCTTCAAGTAGAGTTACTACCAGCGAGGTCTTCATGAGTGTTCTCATTCTTGAGTTTTTTACTATGTTGGGCCCATGATGTAGAGGAAAGACAATGTACTTCAAAATCACAGACCTGCTTTGAATACAAGGACTTCCACTTTACTAGCTATGAAGTGGGCAAATTATTTAACTTCTGTATGCTTCAGTTAAATGTAAATGTAGGATGATACCATCTACTTTGTAAGAGTGTATGGGACACATTGTGGGTAAACTGCCTAGAGATGGACTGGCACATAGCAGGCGTTCTTTTAGTTCCCTTCTTGCCTCCATTTGATCTGGGACTTGGATGATAACAAGAAGCATTTATTTAATTGAATAGCCTCCGCACTATTGTCTACAGTCCCTTTCCTCTTCTATCCAGCCAGTCCATCATCTCTAAAGCATTGCTTTGTTATTCCCTTACTAAATAATCATTGATCATTGCCCATAGCCCATATTGCCCTGTGCCGGGTTGTCTACATTGCCTCTTTCGACCCCATTCTACTTCCTAAATGTACCCCCTCCACTTTTATCCAGTTAAGGATTCTCTACCCTAGACTTACTAACATACTTGCTTATCTCTAAGCATGTCTTTTTTGTGTGTGTGTGAGGAAGATCAGCCCTGAGCTAACATCTGATGCCAATCCTCCTCTTTTTTGTTTCTGAGGAAGACTGGCCCTGGGCTAACATCCAATGCCCATCTTCCTCTACTTTACATGGGACGCCGCCACAGCATGGCTTGACAAGTGTTGCGTCAGTGCGCGCCTGGGATCTGAACCGGCGAACCCTGGGCTGCTACAGCAGAGCGCGCGCACTTAACCGCTTGCACCACGGGGCCAGCCCCTCTAAGCGTGTCTTGAACCTTCTCACTTCAGTGAGCTTGTATATAATGTCTTCTGTCTTCATCACCTTCATTTAAATTTCCTATCTGGTCTCCATCCTTTACCATCCAGCTTAAGTCATCAGCCCATCATTTGAGTGCTCAATAAGTGTAGGGCTCTGTGCCACTCTTAAATTCCTACAGCACTTTCTAAAGTTCTGATTTATGTACTCTTATTAACCAGCTATCTTTTTTATAAAAAATTATTTTTATTATATGTACATAGATACAATTTTACATAAGTGGGATTGCATACATACTTTTAAAAATGGAATATTTGATATGTACAAAAGAATATACATAACATACATGCAGGCTAAAGCATAATAAAACGAAAACTCAAGCCACTACTCACCAAACAAGCATGGACCTAACATTCTAGAACATAAATAGTACTGTTGAGATTCTGCATGTTCCTCCTTCTCCCCTTACTTTTCTAAAGAGCTGACTTTTGTTTTTTCCCATTCCTTTTTCTTTAGATTTACTGTATCCTTAAATATAAATTTTGTTTGTAAATTTAATACTCTTCGTATTCTTCATAAAGATTTAGACATGCTAATGCATGACACTTTCAGCATGCATCCTTTTCATTGCTGTATAGAATTCTATAAATATACCATAATGTATCAATACTCCTGTCAACAGCAGTTTGGGTCATTTTTTGCTACTATGAATGCTATGAGCATTCTCGTACACAGACCTCATTAGCAGCTGCTATGCCTCTGTAAGATCATTTTACTTATTTATAGTTGGCACAGGTTCTGATTAGCTGGTGGTCTAATTGGTCAGTACCCATGTTTTAAAGTCAAATATTCTGAATACTACTTCTGCTTGTATATGCCCCATGGTGCGCACACAGTTTTTTTAAATAAATGCTTTAAAGTGAAACTGACAGGTTTTAGGGTATGCGCATTTTCAACTTTACAAGATTATGAATGCTTAATTCATTTTTTAGGTAGTTGTACCAATTTTAAGAGTTCTCAGTAGTCTACATCTTGCCAATTTCCTATTTTCAGACTTTTTGTGACTAGATTATCTTTTCAAGCATATCGTACAGGACACCTTTGAGTTTTCTTTTCAGTATCCCTTTTCTAGGAAATGTTCTACTCAACCTCCCAAATCGCTTGGGTGCAGAAATAGCAGCTATATTCATGCAATATCATCTTGCCCCGACTTCATTCGTTAGAGTCATAAGGGCCCTTGATCCAAGCTGGGACAAATTTCCTTTCTGGAATTTTGCACTATGACCAAGAAGTCAGCCTGGCTGCTCGCTGACTGCTCTTCCATATGTAAGAGAGAAAAACTCTTGAGAAGTGTCAGGATAGAACAATCACTAAACAAGATAAAAGGACTGTATTAAATTTCTCTCTGGAAGTGTTTTCTCCATTGTATCTCACTTTTTTGTTCCTTACTGAAAATATCTTTTTCTTGATCTTTTTCCATAGTTCCTTCTGCCTATCACATAATCCTTGTTATATTGAGGCAACAGCCTCTCCACTTTCAAGTTTTGATTCCTGGTTTTAAGCGTTCATAATTACTAGGTTACCTTTGAAAGACAAAATGTTATACAAACCATACCACCTTCTTAAAAATGTCTGCAGTGGCTCACAACAAAGGTGACTTTAAGGTCAACAAAAGAGAGAACCTAGACTACAGAAAGGGGGAGGCAAGAAAGTAACCATAAGGATCCTGGGAAGTCTGATTCTGAACAAGAGGCAACTTTCCCCCTGTGCCTGTCAGGTGCTAGCTGCGAAATGTTCAAGTAATTGAACACTTTGACTTTTCCTATTTACCAATATTTTACCAAATAAGGATTACAGTTTTGACAACAAATTATTTATTTTAGCTACAAAGACCCAAATCACTTTTCTCCTGAGACTCCACCAGAAACAAAAAGCAGTTAGATGAAAACAAACTATACTATTTTTGGCTAACTTTTCCAAAAGGTCAAGGTGTTAAAATACTAATAATTTTTGCAACTCACTTGCCATTCATTAAACAAATATTTGCATGGGTACTATGTGCCAGGCACCACTTTAGGAGCTGAAGAGACATCACTGAACAAGAGACAAAAATCTCTGCCCATATGAACTTACATTCTAGTCGCATACAATCTAGACCTAAAGGTTCTAAGGGCCAAATAAAACAAAGTTTTGAAGGAATGCCCAACATACTAAGGGATCTGTCACACACTCATTTGTCATCTTCTACTCTACTGACACCCAAAACTGTGTAGGTTACAAGTAAGATTTTAGTCTTTAGTCTTTAGATTTAGTAAGACCACAGTCGCTGGCAAAGATCCCCAAGAGGAAAGAAGCAAAGATTTATGGCCACTCTTGTAAAAATAAGTGTTTTATTAAACACTGGCAACCTGAATGAGAAAATAAATTACAATGAGAAATTAAAGAAGTTTATAAGTCAACCAGTGTAGGAGGGGGTGGCTGAAGGCAATAAGTTTTGACTTTTTAAATTTCCTAATCAGGATTTGTTTAGAAATTATGGCATTCAAACGTACAGGTAAAATCCAATTTTAACAGGAGATCAAAATTGTTACACTACACCTAAATTTAACTTTTGTCGAAGAAACCTTATAAAGAGAATAAAGATTTTTAAACTTTAGGTGTATAGTTTGTCTTATTTAACTATTGTTCATTTTGTAAGGTATGCTCTCACTCTAAAATCCTTTTAACTACTTTTTAGCTGTTTAAGAACACTGTGAAACACAGCAATCTACTAGCAAAAAGGGACATAGTATTCTAAGTGGATGCCACTGGTATAATCAGGCTATGGAGTGTCTTCTCAGGTGCAGCTTTGATTCAGGAATGGATTCACAAGGAGGAGAGGAGGTGGATTAGGTCCGAGGAGCAACAGCAGAGTACGCACGACCATTTTCCTTCTCTAAATACATTTTTACCATAAAGATGTGAAAAAAAAATTTTGTTCTTTTGGTTCAAGAGTTACAGTTGCCAAGGAGACACAGGAATGTACCTGAACTTATAAAAGGAGACATAGTTCAATTCCTTGGCTCAATATAACACACTTTATATTCTTAAAGGACACATCTCAAGATATTCCTGGCTTTTCCTCAGATGAATTTTTTTGGAAAGGCATATAAATCCCCTGAACACTCTCACACTTCCAATTAACCACCTTTTAGGCTTTAAAATTCTTCTTGCTGGTATTTCGACTCTACATTTTACACAAACCAGTCTTGCTGATCACAATTAAAATTTGTCCCTGGGCAAGATTAAAACAATGAATATTAAAGCTTCAAATACAAGAGGTCCACAGTAGTCCCTTGTTGCTGTTCAGGAACTAACAGATATTGACCTTAATAATCCATGTGACCCATCACACTACCACAGTTATCTAGTGTTTAATGATTTTGAATGTCATGACATTTGGATTAAAGAGAAATCTGAATATAGAAAATCATTACAAATCAGAGAAGAACGATATAAATTAGTGACAGGGAATAACGATATAAATTAGTGACAGGGAATAACAATATAAATTAGTGACATTAGAATTACAGGATATTTCTCCTAAGAAACAAAGTTTATTTCAAGTAGCAGTATTACCAAGTAAATAGTATTTGTAATGAACACATTGTATGAATAGAAGCTATTAAAGTGGTTTTAAGACTGCTTGAATAATTTTTTTTTTTATAATTTTATTTATTTTTTTCCCCCAAAGCCCCAGTAGATAGTTGTATATCATAGTTGCACATCCTTCTAGTTGCTGTATGTGGGACTCAGCCTCAGCATGGCCGGAGAAGCGGTGGGTTGGTGCGCGCCCGGGATCCGAACCCGGGCCGCCAGCAGCGGAGCGCATGCACTTAACCGCTAAGCCACGGGGCCGGCCTGCTTGAATAATTTTTAAACATGATGAATTTCCATCCTTTAAATTTAATGACTACTAATTTGCTCAATTAGTGACTATTTTTTCATATTCAGTATTGACCTAGATGAATTATTATAAAAACCCAGGAAGTGCATCCAAATTAATGTGTTTTGACTAATACTGAGATTAATGAAAGACTGCCCTGTCTCCTGCCTAAGGCTTATTTTCTAGACCCACTTCACTATGACTACTAAGAGTACATCTAAAATTAGAGATTGATCAACTTACACTCCTATTACGAAGATACTTAAATCACATTAGATAAAAGCCTGTGTGACCTAACCTAATACATCATATGCAGTACAGGAACACTTTCAGAGAAGAATCAATTCAATGTATGTTAGACATTAACATCTATTTGAATAAAACGTGTGTTTAAATGTCTCACTGTTAAGAAAAAATAGAATAAAATAACCAGTCAGACTTCATATCAATTAGACAACTTTTACTAAATGAGAAAACTACATTTAAAATGTGCTTTAAAACAAAATGGAATTAGAAAAAAAGACATATGCATTTGAAAGAACTTTGCACTGTGCCGAAAATCAAATCTCTTGCAGTAATACAATATGCCAATTCATAAAATGTAAGTTAACAGAATTTTCAATTTAACATTTTCAAAGACGATATTAAGGTCAAGAATTTCACATCTATGGTAGCACATATAGAAGGGCATTATAAATATGATGTCCATCCCTATGAAGCTTACAAATTTGACAATGCTCAATAAAAGCTTTTAGAATCACATCCAAAAGTGTCACATCCAAAGAATCACAAATCTGTGTCCTGTAAGTTCTCCTTCTAAAATCTTTATGTTGACTTTTCTACTCCTTGTCATTTGTTAATACCAACCCTTAAAAAAAAGAGAGAACTGGAAAAGAAATGCTGCAATAAACCCTTGATCATGTACAGAAATTATTGCTACTATAGTTCACTACAAAGCATGTCTATACAATATTATATGAACTTTGATCATGAAAAATCAGAATAAAAATCTTTAGTGACATAAGCCTTACGATCGTATACAACATTCACATGGCAATATTAGACAGTTAAGCACCCAATACCATAGTTGACAAAATGTCCCACTGACCAGCATTCATTTAAATATATCCTTCGTACAGAGGGAGGAAAAAAGAGATAGTGTCAGCTTTCCAAGGCTTGTCAAAAAAGGATTCTCATGTTCTGTGGATCTAAAAACAAACAACAACAACAACAAAAAAACCCAAAAAACAAAACCAATGTAGGTGAGGGTGTTACCAGGAAGTTAAGCATGCCAAAAGGTGTTTCGTGCGAATGAAAACCTAAAGCCAAGGTACCACATAATCACATTACCAACTAGTTGGGTAATACTATATGAGCCTTATCTTAAAGTTAAATGAAATGCTACTGCACAATGGAGCATCAATAAGTTAAAAATTAGAGTGCACAAATCCAAATCAGTGGCAATTTCTGTATAAAGCAAAATATTCACTATCAGCTGTAAAGTTTGCCCAGTCAAACTCGTTGATTAAATCACTAGATTGGACAGTTTGCCTATTTTTAAAAAATATCAATCTCTAAAATTCCTTTTCATTGTAATGAGGCATAAGTTTTTAGTAAGATCAAATAGGTACATAAGTAAATAAGCAAGGAAAAAATAATAGTGAATGTCTTTAAAGCTCTTCTCACATTTCACTTTTAAAAATGTACAGGGAAAAAATTTTAAGATATTTGCCATTATTCTAGCAAAAACAAAGAAACAAAACAAAACAAGCCCAAAATAATTAAACAATCAAGCAACACTAAAACCACATTACACAGATGGATCATCATGCTTTCATCTGGTTTAACTATCATATCTAGTTTAACTGGGATGCTTTTCAACTTTAAAAACTGTGATACATAAAGGTGTAACTTTAATGGGTAATTTTGAATTTGGATTTAACTTTGCTGAATATTATAACAGAGTATACTTATTACAATACAGTGTAGCACATCTTTCTATTAGAAAAAAATTTAAGATCCTTTACCCGTCTCCTTAAGTTAAAGGTGTGACATCATAAAGGGTGTCAAATGGCTGGATGGTTTTACAGTGCACACTTATATATTATGAAGTATGTCCTTAACAAATCTGATGGTTTCTTTACAGAGTTCCTTTCTTCACCTTTTCTTCGGTGGATTAGCTGTTCGAGGTGGAGTGACAGGACGTCCTGAATTCAGTCCACCATATTGGTACTTAGCTTTCTTTTCAGATGGTTTCAATATCTTAAAGTAAACAATTTATTAACAATGTTATTCTTTCAAGTGCAGTAAGTTTAAGAAAATTGTTACAATAGTGGGTTTTTCTTTCAATAAGTGACATAAATTGTGAAAGTGCAATAAAAATGTAGAAAAAAAAGTAAAGTTCCACAAACATTTCTCATATTTAAAGAGTATGCAAATGTCTGAATATTGCTATTATTTGTCATTCCATTGATAATTCAGTAACAAAAGCTCGAGTACATGAATCTTATCAATTACCCAATCCTTAGATTTATTTATTTATTTGTTTATTTGTTTATTTATTTATTTATTTATTTGGGTGAGGAAGATCTGCCAATCCTCCTCTTTTTTTGCTGAGGAAGACTGGCCCTGGGCTAACATCCGTGCCCATCTTCCTCCACTTTATATGGGACTCCGCCACAGCATGGCTTGCCAAGCGGTGCGTCGGCGCGCGCCTGGGATTGGAACCGGCGAACCCCGGGCTGCCGCAGTGGAGCATGTGCACTTAACTGCTTGTGCCACCGGGCCGGCCCCTCATCCTTAGATTTAAGTAAAATATTTTTCAAATTAGTATATCACTGTGGTGAGGAAAGGACACTAGTTTAAGAGTCAAAGACCTAGGTTCTCATCATAATTCTGCCACTATTTATTCAGAGGGTAATTACAAATTCTTCAGACCTTAATTTTTTATGTGTAAACAGATTTTTTTTTTAAAAAAACAGCTTGATTATATATATCAAATATCATAAAGTTCATCCATTTAAAATGTGCAAATCAATGACTTTTAGTATATTTACAGAGTTGTACAACCACTGCTACTATCTAATTCTAGGACATTTTTGTTACCCCAAAAAGAAACCTGTCCCCATAAGCAATCATTCCTCATTTCCACTCTCCTACTCCATTCAACTCTAAACAACTACTGATCTACTTACTTTCTCTATTGATTTGTCTTTTCTGGCTATTTCATATAAATGAAACCATGCAATATGTGGTCTTTTGTGACTGGCTTCTTTCACTGAGATGTTTTTAAGGTTCATTCACGCTGTAGCATGTATCAGTACTTCATTACTTTTTTTTTTTTTTGTGAGGAAGATCAGCCCTGAGCTAACATCCACGCTAATCCTCCTCTTTTTTTTTGCTGAGGAAGACCGGCTCTGAGCTAACATCTATTGCCAATCCTCCTCCTTTTTTTTCCCCAAAGCTCCAGTAGATAGTTGTATGTCACAGTTGCACATCCTTCTAGTTGCCGTATGTGGGACGCGGCCTCAGCATGGCCGGACAAACAGTGTGCTGGTGCGCGCCCGGGATCCGAACTCAGGCCGCCAGTAGCGGAGCGCACGCACTTAACCGCTAAGCCACGGGGCCGGCCCAGTACTTCATTACTTTTAATTGCCAAACAATATGCCATTTTATGGATATTCCACATTTTGTTTATTCAATCTTTAGTTGATGGACATTTGGGTTGTTTCTACCTTTTGGTTATTATAAGTAACGTTCCTACAAATATGCATATACATGTCTTTGAGCACCTGTTTTCAATTCTTTTGGGTGTGTATACCTGGGAGTCAAATTGCTGGGTCGTATAGAAACTCTATTTTTAACTTTTTGAGGAACTGCCAAACTATTTTCCAAGGCGGCTGCACCATTTTACATTCTCACCATCAGTGTATGAGGGTTCCAACTTCTCCACTTCCTCCCCAATACTTGCTACTGTCTGACTTTTTCATTATATTTATTCTGGTAGGTATAAATAGAGCTTTAACCTACTTTATAGATAGACAATTTCAATATTTATACAAAAAATGTGTAGACAAGATTTATGAAGCATTTCTTGGAACTATTCTGAGCATCACAGTACCTCAGTGAAAAAAACATATTAATCCAACTCCACTATGGCAACTGTTGAAGGATAAGGCCTGGTTACTATCATTTACCATTCAATTGTACTAGTGGATAGAAACAGTATATAATACAATAAAGGGAAAGAGGGATGGGAAAGCCCCTCTGTATTTAAAATGTGTGTGCATGTTAGGGACATAAAAATAACCTTTGCAAAAACAAAGTATTAAAGTTGTTTTAGTCCGTGAACAAGAATGATTTTAAGTAGCACACTAAAGCTAGAGTTGGTCTCTTTTTAAAATGTAAATGTTTCTATATTCATAAATGGGTCCTTTTAAGATTATTTGGAAATTTTTTCCTTAGGTAAATATTCTACATAATTTTCATCTAAGTTTATAATATAATTCTTTCTCTTCAATGTGTATCCCACCCATTCATCTTGCCAAAGAAAACAAAATCTAAATTATTCATTGAATTCACATTCTTTTAGCAGGTAAGCCACTATCAAGGAGTCCAGGAATTTAACACGTTAAAAGTCTGCATCAAGAATGACTGACATAACTTAGGTTCCCTAAGACTCTACTTAATTTGATATATACCAAAAAGGCTGGAAACTTTGTGAATGAAAATAGAAATCTCTAATGAGTCTATGAGTGATTATCACTTCTGAATAAAACCAATTTTCTACACTTGCGCAGAGAAAGAACACAAATCTAAAAGAAAAATTCTTCTGACAATAGTTTTAATTAGATTTCTAATTGTTATAAATTTATATTTATCTCATACCTGAAATGAACACATCAAAGTTTCATCCACACTCATCATTCCACCAGCGTTATCAAACTCGCCACAGTAATTTGGGGCTGAAAATAGGGTTACCAATTGTCGTTTAGCAAAAAATTCATAGCCATCTTCCACCACCTGTCAAAATAAATGTCAAAAGAAAAAACACACTTATTTATAGGTAATTCTCAACCATCTATACTAACTGAAATTAATGTGACAAAGACCTGAAAAAAAAAACCTTGTTTTGGAAGCTTGAACTCTTAAACTTGCCTTAGAATATTAAAATTGGTGTGCCTTTCCTATAATGGCAAGGATTTAGCTTAAATGAAATAAAAATAAATTTGTGATTATTAAAAAGTTTAAAAATCATACCATTTCCAAGGCTTTCTATATGCTAATAGGTAGAGTGTCTACAGGGAGCTGGGACACCAATTACTTCTTAAGATGATGGCATTACAATTGAACTACAGAATCCTTAATTCAACGAACAATAACCAGACAATGAGATAGATTATGTCAAGAACATTTTTCTTGCTCTACTTTCTAATTTTCTATTAGTATTATGTAGCTACACGGTGAAAATTTTACTAAGTTGAGTTTAATATACACAGATCATGCTCCTAATAAAAATTAGCTGCCTATAAATTAAATTTTTATATGTATAATTATTTTTCTTAATGATTTAATATGATTTCTAGAATCTGTTGTCAATTCCTGAGTGATTTAAACAATTTATGTTTCTTAGCTTTACAAATTTGAGAGGTAGGCAATGACATGTAAACATTTTATATTTATCTATAGTAGGCAAGAATACTTTTCAAATCTTTTAGGTATCTTTTGATTAAGCAAAATTATCCTACAATACTTGCTCATAAGAAAGCACCTCCAAAATAACTTACATTTTTCACAAATCATTCCTACCTTAGTATGAGGTACATGCTCCTGTTACAATTACCTCATGGTAGAATTTAGATATTAACCTTTTCTGTTAACACTTTGGCTACTTTATCTACTCCAGCTCAGCACAGTGCTTGGCACTCAGTACGTACTTTTAGTTCTTAGTTAAATCATCTATTTTTGAAAAGACCAGTGAATGGAGATCTACAGCTTATACTTAATAAGTATTGCTTTAACCAACAAAGAAGTAACAAAGAATCTTTAAAAATATTATATTTATAAATTTCAAATACTTTTAGTATTTTAAAAGTGGCCAAAAAAGATTTTTAAAAATGCCTTTCAATATGTTTCATACCAGTTATGTTTTAGAGATCGTGAGGACTTAATATACTAAATTGTTAAAACAAGCTTTTGTTAATTAAATTTTATTCAACAAACACTAAATGCATGCTACAATATGTTGCTAAGTTTACAAGGCAATGGATAGTCCAACGTCAGTAAATTGCAATCCCCTCCTTAAAGGATGTACAATCCCAGTGGTGGAGGAGGACATTAAAAAAACAAGTAAACCTAAATTGTATATGTATTTTTACAATGAAAATTCAAATACACACAAAAGTAGACAAAGAAGAGTTCAATAAAATTCCATTTACTCACCACCCTGATTCAATTACCAGGATTTCGCTACATTTGTTTCATTTATCCCCCCCTTTCTCTGTTGATGTATTTTAAAGCAAATCCTAGACATGTCATCCTACCTCTACATACTTGAGTATGCATTTCTGAAAAACATGGACATCCTTCTTACATAACAATAATGGTACGTACCATCACAGCCAAAACAATTAACAATGACTCCTTGATATCTAATACCCAGTCTATATTGAATTTCCCCAGTTGTCTCAAAAATGTCTTTTTACAGCATGGTTTGCTCTTATCAAAATCCACACAATTCATTTGATTATTATCTATAGCAGGTAAACATCATATTAATATGGGATCAAATATTTCTAGAAGGCTTCAGACAAGCACTGAAAAATATGTTAGTATACTGCAAAAATATATTCTTTTGAAACATTTCCCCTTAGAGGGTGAGAAAGGGTTAACAAATCATTAGATTGTTAATTGTGAGATCAAGGTACAGGCTTCACCTCTCCTACTGCTTTCCTTGTATAATTAGCTTTCTTGGATCTCAGTTTCCTCAAAAATAAAAGAAGTGAACTTGTGTGAAGTTGATAAATATTAAAACATCCAGAAGTTTTATACTTTATACCTGATGAGCTCGACAAATCAAGTCTAAATCATGACGATTCAGAAATTTACTGACTACATCAGCTCCAAAAGTGAAGGAAACACCACGATCATTTTCTCCCCAGCCTTGCACATCCTTATCTGGGTCAGACCACAGCAAATCACAGAGCAAACCTTTAAAGAATAAAAAAATAGCAATGAAAAAAAAAAGTTTATAAAATAAAGTATAACTATATCACATTTATTCTCCTGCCCTCTTACCCTTTAAAAAACAGTAACAATCACTTGCCTCCTAGTATCCCAGCTCACTGAACTTAGCTACTTTTTATTAAAGCAACCATACAAATATAATTTTGCCTGGCTGCTTAAGGTAGTACTTTCCAACCCTTTCCACATATAGGAAATAGCTAAGAACACAATATATGGAAAACACTGTTGATCTTTTTTTTTTAATATAATTTTACTTATTTATTTATTTTGCCCCCAAAGCCACAGTAGATAGTTGTATGTCATAGCTGCACATCCTTCTAGCCACTGTATGTGGGACGCGGCCCCAGCACGGCGGGAGAAGCGGTGCGTTGGTGCGCGCCCGGGATCTGAACCCGGGCTGCCAACAGCTGAGCGCGCGCACCCAACCGCTAAGCCACGGGGCCGGCCCACTGTTGATGTTTTGTACATAGTTTCTCCATATGGATACCCAATTGATCCAGCAGCATCTCCTGAATAGTTCATCCTTTCCTTACAGAGCTACCTATACTGTCTGTTTCTGGGTGCTACAGTCTATTTCATTACTCTATTTTATTTATTCCTAGCCAATAACACACCAGAGCTTTTAAATAAATCTTTATATTTAGCAGGACTAGTATCCCCACTTAATATTTTTCTTCAAGATTGTCTTGGTGACTTTCAATCCTTTGTTCTTCCACATATAAACTTCTGAATCAGTTTATCTAATTTTGTGAACTCAATTGAGATTTCATTGGAATTGCATTTGATCTATAGATGAAATTGAGGGAAGAAAACCTTTTCTACGAAGGCCTAGAGGATTTAAGTAAAACATGAAGGAGTAAAATCAGATCATTGGCTTCGGTAATGTTTTGGCCTTAACAAAAGGTCAGAGCTAAAAATATTCATCTGGCTATCTTCATCATACTAATAGTAGTGTAAATCTTAGGAGGGACTCAGACCACCTTGGGAATGTAAGGTTAAGACCAGTAAATAAACTCTGAGGAATTAATAAGCAAGCCAAGGAGGGGGAATAAATAAAAAATATTGAGAAGGAATGGTCAAAACAAAAGGAAAAGATTAGACTAGCAGAGATCTGAAAGAGGTAAACACTATCTAGAAGTAGGAAATGATTAAGTTTCAAGTGTAATGAACAAGTGGAGTAGGATGAAAACCAAAAAATGTGCCACGTAGAATTAGATCATCAGACCTTAATGAAAGCAGTTTCTTTTCTTCCTTCCCCAAAGCCCCAGTACATGGTTGTATATTCTAGTCATAAGTTCTTCTACATGAACCACTGCTACAGCATGGCAACTGACAGATGGGTGGTGTGGCTCCATGACTGGGAAACAAACCCGGACCGCCGAGTGGCCAAACTTTAACCACTAGGCCATCAGGGCAGGCTCGAAAACAGTATTCTGATGGTTGAGGGGAAGAGAGTGGGTAACACTCAAATTGTAGTGAGATTAAGAGGGGGTAGATGTTGAGATGACGATATTAAGTACTTTTCTAAGAACCATGGTGCTAAGGGAAGATTTTTTTTTTGATAACCCACAAACGTCAATAATACAGGTTATCAGGAAAGGAAATCTTCCTTTTGAGTCCTAGTATAGCTTGTCTTGATAGGGGAATTATCTAAAACACCTTGTAGAATTGGTGGCAATGTACTCTCAATTTCTCACAAGTTCTCAAATAACTATCCCAGTGCACACAAAATCCACTGGGATAGCTAGTCTCAATTTACAAACTCTTTCTGATTTCTAAAGAATCACAAGCTGATTTTTTAAAAAAACACACACACACATCCCCAGTGCTCTATAACGTTCATACTTTCCAGTCTGTTTCCACAGGTGAAGCAGTGAGCAGGATAGTAATCTATAATTTTAATGTGACAATAAAACTAGAATGTAGCTGCTTTCAGAATTATTTGGGAAATATGACAGTCTAGATGCATACAAAATCAAATAATGGTAGCAACAACAATCTGGCATCCTTCAACTTTAATGGAATCAAGATAAGAATCTCCAAGTCCAAGTTCACTGTTTTCTAATTCAATTCCTACTGAACGAGTATCACAATCATTAGACTATTGTTTCAAAAAATGTGTTTATATATTTATAAATTAGATTTTTAAAGATTATAGAAAATGTCAAAACTTAAAATGACCATTTTCAGCATCTCAGAAACTTCCCACTAGAATATGCTGAAGAGAGAAACCTAATGTGTCATCCTTGAAATTGATTATGTCTGAACTATACCATTAACAGAAACTCTGAAGATGTAATGTCTTGAAATATATTTATATTGTACCTTAAATACTAGTTTCTATTAGATTTAAATATATTCTATAATTACAATCAAAATCTGGTAAAATACATGTTTTCCTTTTATAATCAACACAAGTAAGTTGTGCTACTTATACAAGTAAGTTATGAGGCAACTTACTACAATACGCAGTATGTCAGTGGCTTACTGACAACAGAGTATCTACACAACTGTTTATAAGGGTTGATGTTTAATCATGAGTAACATTTTGAGTGATATTATCAGGCTTTCAGTGCACTGTGCACAACAATCCAATCACACTTGAAAACAAGCAACCAACTGCATGTTCTTAGTCCAATTTAAAGGTGTAGCCATGTTTTGTTCAGGCACTGGTTCATGAATATTTTTTAATGTTTATCTCTCCATAGAATTTGGATCTTAAGCGTGGGAAATGAATTTATTAACCACCCAGCCGAACCCTATTTGATGAATAATCAATTCCTCTTTACAAAATTACAAATAAATAATCCTCTTATCCGTAAGCTTTTTTCTTTATATATATGATGTTTCTAATATATAATAGGATTTCTAGATCCTATGGCACTGTAGGTAAACCTCATTCTGAAGATATTCAAGTCTGCTGAGAACTGATGATACAATACATAAAGAGTGGGTCTGATTACACAAATAACAATGGGACAATTAATCCAATAATGTAAGGTTGTTTTAAAAAAAAGTCTGGCGGAAACTGAGGGACAAGGCAGTTGTGCTTATGTTAATATTTTTAATAGTATAACAGTGTGATATAATAAAAATATATTTGGTCTTTGTTCCCATTCCTGGCACAGAGCTCCTAAAACCCATGGAATTTCCTGAATAATAGTGTCTTTTGTTATTCATAAGGAGCCCCTTTCCATCACACCTGAGTTTATGTTAATGAAGTGACCCAGGGGCCCCTAGGCAGCTTCAGAATGGGGGCCAGTCAACAGAAAGACAAAACGTGATCAGACAGTTGGAACTTTCAGTCCTCCCACCCTGTCCCTGCCACCTCTGGGAGGGGAAGGGGGGACTGGAAATTAAGTTTTATAAAAACCCTTGAACAACTGGATTTGGGGAGCTTCCAGGTTGGTGAACACAATGATGCCAAAGGGTGTGAAAGCTGTTCACCAACCAACACTCCCCCCCATACCTTGCCCTCTGCATTTCTTCCATTTGGCTGTTCCTGAATTGTATTCTTCATAATAAACTGGTAAATGTAATAAAGCACCTGAAGAGGTGGTTGTGGAAACCCCCTTGTAAGTAGGTTGTAGTAGGTCAGGCAGAAGTGTGGGTCTCCTGGGGACCCCACCTGAAGCTGGCATCTGAAGTGAGGGCAGTCTTGTGGAATGAAGTCCTTTACCTGTGGGGCCTTGGCTAACTCCAGGAGTTAGTGTCAGAACAGAATAGAATTGTTGAATACCCACTTTGTGTTGGAGAATTGGTGGTGGTGTGGAAAAACCACACACATTTGGTGACAGAAGTGGTGTCAGAAAATGCCACACAGAAAGGTATTGATGTTTAAGAAGAGCTGAACTGAGGAAACAGAACAACTGCATTAAATTCATAGGTCTTCATGGCATTATATGATATGAATGCCATGATTAGTACACACCTTAGTATATACACTGGTACTCAAATATGAATAATTACCATTTAAAAGCCAATAGAGGGCCGGCCCCGTGGCTTAGTGGTTAAGTGCGCATGCTCCGCTACTGGCGGCCCGGGGTTCGGATCCTGGGCGCACACCGACACACCACTTCTCCGGCCATGCTGAGGCCGTGTCCCACATACAGCAACTAGAAGGATGTGCAACTATAACATACAATTATCTACTGGGGCTTTGGGGAAAAAAAGAGGAGGATTGGCAATAGATGTTAGCTCAGAGCCAGTCTTCCTCAGCAAAAAGAGGAGGATTAGCATGGATGTTAGCTCAGGGCTGATCTTCCTCACAAAAAAAAGAAAAAAAAAAAAGCCAATAGAAAAGTTAGGTTAAGTGGCAACTGTGCCTAGTATTTATTTATAAAACTACATTAGGCTCATTTCTTAATCAACACAGCAATTTATCCTCAACTGGAACTTATCTGCTTTGTTTTGACTTGCTTCACTTATCTAAGACTATTCTGAATGTCTGAATAGTCAGTTTTCATAATTTTTTCACATAAAATTTTCACAATTTTCATAAAATTCACCACACATCTATAGAGCCTTCCATCTCAAAGAGCCTTAAAATTTAGTTCTAAAAATCTGAAATATAAATGATGCAGAAAATAATAAGAAACTACTAGATAATTTAGAAGAAGGTAACTGTATCCTTGGCGAAGAAAGAAAAATTATTTTAATTAAAAAACTTTTGTCTAGGGGCCGGCCCCATTATTAGCGGTTAGGTGCACGCGTTCCACTACTGGCGGCCCAAGTTCGGATCCTGGGTGCGCACGGACGCACCACCTGTCCGGCCATGCTGAGGTGGCGTCCCACATACAGCAACTAAGAAGGATGTGCAACTATGACATACAACTATCTGCTGGGGCTTTGGGGAGAAAAAGGGAAAAAAAGGAGGAGGATTAGAAATAGATGTTAGCTCAGGGCCAGTCTTCCTCAGCAAAACGAGGAGGATTGGCATGGATGTTAGCTCAGGGCTGATCTTCCTCACAAAAAAAAACTTTTGACTAATTTTTAACAAGTCTTTGAAGGATATAACCAATGCTGATATGAATGAGGGAATTTTGAAAGACAGGAAGATAACGGGAATCAACAGCAAGATCTTCTGTGATAACTAAGTTTGATAGAACTATATTTAAAAGTTATTTACTTTGGGGAATAATTAGTGGAAAGTGGAAGTATTTTATATTACTGCAAGTAATCTGTAGTTAGCTTACTGACTACAAAAAAAGCTCTATTCTTTGTTACATAAACCAATCCTACTTCCACTAAATATAATTAAATTCAAATATGCCAACATTTTACATATAACAATTAATTAAACTTGTCTGTATACTTAACCTGTATCAGGGACATCAGTGGGTCTCATAATTCTTCGAATCTGCTCCATAGATTGCAGGTCTGGTGACAGTCCTATAAATAAAAAGATGACTCATAGTACTGACATCTAAAAATTTGTCACTCAAATAAAAAAGTATTTCATCAAAGTAGATTCACTATGTGAAATTAAAGATATTTAAAGTGTTCCTTTTAATGTTATCTTTAATATACTGAGTTATTAAATAGAATCCCACTTTGACATAACAGAACATTATGATTAGGTCTTCCCCTTTTTCCCCTACCAGAAATTGAAATGCAATTTGAATTGAAAATTGAAATTCAATTTCCCCTACCGGAAATGAAATTCTCTTTCATTTCAAAAGATTTCTCAAGGAAAGAAATCCTACTACTTTTCCTTGCAAACATTCCTGCCCTTCACAGATACATACTCAATTCTAATCCTTCCTACCACTCCTGCCACTTCTTACCACCTAATCTTAAACATGTTTACTTCCAAGTTAAAGTGCCTCACTGTCCCAGAAGACCTTCATACATCCCACTCCAACATGCTCATTATCTTCATAAAAGGGTAACTGTTGATCAGAAGGATAAACAAGAAAAAGTATATGAAAATACTTTGTAACCTTTAAAGTAGTAGATAAATATAAGCTACTATTTTTCTTTGGTAGACAATCCAAGTATCATCACAAAGAACAAAGCTAAATATTCATATTCCATACTACTACATTTCTATTCTTAGCTATACTGATGTGCAAGAGCTACAATTTCTTAAATGTTTAGTATCCACTGTTAAATATGTTTCAATTAATCTAGTGAATTATGTTCTATCAGAGAATAAATCATTTATTACCTCAGGCCTAGACAAGTCTATCTTTTTAGCATTTTCCACTTTTAATTCTTCCCACTTATTAACGAAAAACTAATTATCTTATAGTATTTTCATTAAATTACGTCCCTGAACAAAAACCCAAGATGGTTATTAAACCATTCAACAAACTCCTTTGCTCAGTGTTCATATCTCTATCATCTGATCCCATCATTCCCCGACATTCTAGTTGGGCCAGTACTCACACATTCCTTGAACTAGACAACACAAAAAAGACTGTCTCAAGTCCCTTTCACCTCTCCAAACTCTATGTATCCTCCAAACTCCACGCCTTCATAAACATTCACCTAACAATTCTTTCCCTTTCCTGACTTCTCTTAATAATTACTGTCTCTATAAGTACTGTGACATAATTAAATTCCATTCATTACTCAATATGTTTTGAAATATACATTTTATCAATAGGTTTTTAAATTCCTCAAGATAGCCAAATCATAAACTGTCTATATATTTTCATGGCATCTAGCCAAGTGCAAGACACATATTTAGTTCTTCAAATCAACTTTCATATATTCAAGCTTACTTAACAAGTTATACAGAATAACATCATTCTACTAAAAAATTATTTTTTAGGACTAAAGCAGACCTATTACATAAAACCTAGAACCCTTGGTATATGGAAATATTAAGCTCAATTATATTTGGATGCTGATGAAAGGTGTTGAATATAGGCAGGAAAATCATCACGATCTCATTTTTACTGATAGGGTATCATTCTCTCAAAACTGAGGCAAAGGGAACACGTTTTTTCAAATAAAACTCTGGTTATCCTCCTCATATGTGAAATTCCTTAAAGATAAGTACCAGATTTCCATTTTCATTATGTATAAATAATCATAAATTTCTAGTTATTAAAAGAGATTTCAGCCATGTTTAAAAACACTTTTAATCACTTCAGTGTTCACACAAGCACTGCTTTGTTTTCCCATAGCATCTTAATTATTCTGGGTCTTTTCTAAATACAGTCATGAGTTGCTTAATGACAGGGATATGTTCTGAGAAATTTGTCAGGTGATTTCACCATTGGGCGAACATAATACGGTGTATTTACACAAACCTAGATGGTATAGTCTACTACACACCTAGGCTATATGGTACTAATCTTATGGGACCACCACTGTATAGGAGGTCCATCGTTGACCAAAACGTCATTATGCAGCACATGACTGTAATGGAAGAACAATAAGAAAAACCCATAAGGTAAATTTACTAGTCTACCTCCATGACAACAGAAGATCTTCTCATCCACAATGGCAGCTATTGGCAGACAGTTGAAACAATCGGTGAAGGTCTTCCACAATTTAATATTAAACCTTCGTTTGCCTATAAAAAGAATAAGCAAATAGAGTAAATACATCTAAAACTGTTCTCATTAGTTATCTCACAGCCACAGGATTATGAATGATTTCAATTCTCTTCTGTTCATCTAGCACTTTGTTTTTTCTATAAGTGTTACTCGTATACTTTTAAAAAGGTAATAACTATAATAAATATTCAGCACTTTCAGTAAAGTTACAAAGACTTCAAAGACTGCCCTAGGTGCTTTATGAAACAAATACATCAAACACTTTTGTCTTTTAATATCACTGTAACATAGCAACTTTGACACAGTCTAATAGACTATTAGTTTATTTTTTCCATTCAACATGTACAATGGAAATAAGTAAGAAGAGTGAAAGCGGTGCCTCTGGAGACTGTCCATCTCAACTCTAATGCGTTGAGTAACAGAGCATAAACTTACTGCCAAGAAAGGAGAATTCCCAAGTGCTTAATTGGTACTCACTTTTGAGTGAATTATCACTTGGCACTGTAGCAAGTATAAATAGAGACACAAAGGCTATAATTTTCCTGAAGTCTAGCATAAAGAGCTACAACAAAGACAATCTCAAGTGTATGTTCACCTTTTTAGAGTTACTCAATTTTTCTGAATTTGGCAATAAATTGCAACAACTAACCCAAGGGAGGGATGAAAGATGTAAGCACTAATTTCCTATGTTTTTATGCTGTAACCTGCCTCTCAATGAGTAAGTATAACTCAAAGCAGTTTTTACAAGCTGCTCTCACATATATTATTTCATTTGATATCATTTCTATCCTCGAGGATATTCAAGCCCATATTTTATCCTTTAAGAATATACCTCTGTTTCTGATGTAGCTTGAGAAATGTGGTTATGGTTTGATGTACTACAACTACTTCCTGTCTACTGCTTTGATTTAAACAACTGGAACCATACACTACACTTCAGAAATAAAAATGCAATATAAAATCAAATACAGAATGATTCCCATTAGAACATAAGCTCCAGGAGAATAGAGAGCATCTGTTTTGTGCACTGCTTTATTCCCAGTGTTTAGAATAGTGCCTTGCGTATAACATTCCCTCAAACATTTGTCAAATAAACGATTATATGAATCAAGGAGGTAAGATTCTGAATAAGGTCTCTACCAAATTTAAGGATGGAAAAAAGCAGTAGATTCTAATGGAGAACTCAGCACTAAAAAAGAAATTCAATTTGAAAATCATTGTAACTGGTTCTAAATTGTAATTAACTAAACATACGTTCACTCTCATACCCTAACAAAAGCAAAAGACCAAATTCAAATGTAATAGGGTAATTTTGTAATAACACTTGGAAAGACTACTATACAACAGCAAATCAGTGATTTCTTCCTGATAAAAGAGTACAATAAAATAAGGATACCCCAGAGTATTCAGTATCCTTATCTCTCTAGGTTTATAAGCACAGATTAAAATTCTAATAATAAACTTCAACTTTTAAATAATTTCATAGAATTTCTCAATATTTTTTGTGACACGGCCAATTAAGAGTTTCTGTCACAGCACAAGAATGCTGAGAGCTAAAACCTTAATGGACACTAGAAAACCAGAGGCTACTGTCTAGTGTAGGTAGCTCTGCTTTACTTGGACATTTTACCCTGTAAACTAATTACAAGAAGGGCTTTCAGCTGACTATGTTGCAGTCAACCTGAAACAACATGACCAAGGAGGTCCAAAGGAAGCAATTTAATTAGTAACATGAAGTTTCCCAGTTTGAGGTTCCTTTTCCATGAAAGGCTCCCTTCTTGGGCTTATGCTTGATAGATCATATTCTAAAAACTCTGAATTGAAGGAACTCTTTTGAAATGGAAAATTATTAGGGAATTTTCCATTACTATTAATTAAATTAATAAAAGTAAGTTTTCATTTTTACTTACATTCATCATAGAATCCATAAATGCGATTGATGCTAGCACACTCATGGTTTCCTCTTAAGAGAAAGAAGTTCTCTGGATATTTGATTTTATAAGCCAATAGCAAACAAATGGTTTCCAAAGACTGCTTTCCTCTGTCCACATAATCTCCTAAGAAAAGATAGTTGGCTTCTGGTGGGAAACCTCCATATTCAAATAATCGCAGTAAATCTGTATACTGTCCATGAATATCTCCTAAAAATAGAACAAGTCAGTTTTAGAAAATTTGGTTACCCTGGTTAAGTAGTTTCTATGAAATGATTCTCAACATTTACTACACCCTTGTGTAATCCTCTCCCCTTGAATGCAGGCTGTAGCTAGTGACTTGCTTCTAACAAAGAGGATACAGCAAAAGTGAGATAGGCTGTCACTCCTGAGATTAGGTTACTTTTGTCTTGCTTGCACTCTCTTTTGCCCTCTCTCATGCTTAATGATGAAGCCAGCTGCCTTATGGAGAGGCACACATGGCAAAGAACTAATGAGGCCTCTGGTCAACAGCTCATTAGGAACTGAGGCCCTCAGTCCACTGGCCCATAAGGAACTGAATCCTTTCACAGTTGAGCCTTGAGATGACTGCAGCCCCAGATAACACCTTGATCGCAGCCTTGTGCGAGATCCAGAACCAGTGGACCCAGCTAAGCTGTGCCTAAATTCCTGACCCACAGAAACTGCAAGATGATAAATTAACGTTTTAAGCCACAAAGTTTTGGGGAAATCTGTTATACAACTAATACAGTTACTCTTATTATCTGGTAGTTTAACTTAGGTCACTTTGTCATACCAAATAGTGAGACAAATAGCAAGAACTCAGAAATATTTAGCACAAATAACTTCTGTTACTTTCAAGTTATTTCTATGTTAAAGCATTTTAAAGAGCACCTTGCTGAGAATTCAAATCATTTTAATTTAAAGATGACTTATAAGTGACTACATCTGCTTCATTTAAATTCACAAAAGTGATTGATCATTTGCACAAAATTCCAAACTACTACCTCTTCCTTAAAAGTGATATTCTAAGCTAATTAATTCATTTATTCAACATTTACTTAGCTAATATCTCTTATTTGCTAGGCACTGTACAAAGGAGCACCAGGCACATGACTTAATAAACCACATGAAGAAAGAGAAAAAAAGTATGTGAATGTGGATCACTAAGAAACATGTCGGGGAGTGAAATTTTTTGCATATAGCAAATAATCCTTGAATGAGCAAAAGCTGATGGTTAAGTCCATAAAAGCTATGCCATAAACACTAATAGCCACTACAAAGAAAAACTGCGTTATTAAACCAAAAGCCAGTACAATACATTATTTATACCACTTTCCACTGTTATGTGAACTATAGAAAAATGCTTTCTGTGCAACAATTTTTCTGGATAACAATGCAATCATTCAACTTAAGGTGATAAGTTTTTGCTTTTGGCCAAAAGCCACTGTAAAATTTAAAAGAACAAACACAAATTGTAATGTTATTCTTCAAAATAAATTAAAATGATCACCAACAATGTTAGAAGACCATGGATATTGCCATATTGATCCCCAAACTTCTATATCTGCTTTTTTCTAACCACTGTACCAGAATGCCCATTTCTCCACATCCTTGGCAACACTGCATATCAATTTTTGACATTTTTTCAATCTGATTAGAATTTGAGATTTGTTTTTAAATTACATTTCATTGATTAGTAGTGAGGCTGAGGATCTTGGCCATTTGAATTTCTTCTAAGATCTGCCTCTTTCTTTTTTTCATTATATTTCTATTGCATTGTCTTTTTCTTATTTATTTCTAAGAACTCTTTATATATGTAAATAGCAATCTTTTTATACATTGTATGTGTAGGAAATATTTTCTTCTTGTCTGTAACTTGTCATTTTAGTAAAGTTTCAATTTTTATATAATTTTATGTAAGAAAACCTATCTCCTCTTTTATATAAAAATTTTAAAATGTTTTCTGTAGATCATCTTCAATGTAAATATGGGATGAAAACCAGGATTCAAAAGAGATCATTTCCAACTTTACCCATTTACATACCACAAATTTTCAGCGGTGCTTCCAATTCCAAAAGAATAGGCTGGCTGAGAAATATCTCCCGAGACTTGATACATAAGCCTCGAACTTCTGCCTCAGTCATCTGCACAATCTTTCCTGGACGACATCCTCGTACTGATAAACAATGAATAAAATGGTCAGTTTTCTAAAATTTATCCATAAAATAATAATCCTTAAAAAAGCATCATGCCCATATTTTGAAGATCAGAAAAGACACACAGGCAGCAAACTACCAGATACTCTGTTGTGTCCTACAGCTACCAGTAAGGTTCTTCTAAGCTCTTTGGCTTCTCTCTATCTCCACTGTTGCTGCTTCTTGATGATGCTCCTCAAGGCTGCTGCCACGGAAATGCAGTCCTCTTTCTTGCTCTCCAGTAGCCAACTGGAGGCCTTGCAGCCCAAGGGACTGAAAAGGTTTCGGGGACAGCAACTTTCAGTGTCTGGCCTACTCTCTCAGCAAAGTCTTGCATTTAGTAGAAGGCCAAAACAGCATCACTAAGAACCAGTGGCTATGAAGAAAGGGAGATTAAATAAAAAGTAGCCGTCAGTAGATGATTTAGCTTCACATATTTCCTTGGAATATTAGCAATCACCATCTCCATTTTCTGATCAAAACAAAACAAATTAAAAAAAGGTGCCAGATATTTATTAAATTTTAATGCATTATTATGTTCACAATAAGGCATTATATTAAAAACTCTAATAGCTTTTTAGATGAAGGAAAGCATTTTTCACATGAATGAGCAATAAAATCCATTAACTAATACAGTCCCCAGTAACTCCTGAGATGGAGTGGGGAGGAATGGTGCATGGTGAGTTCCTTATTTGCCCTACTGAATTGAACTTATAATCATTTCCTCTCAACATTACCTTCTCCACTGGTTTTTTCTCTTTAATCATTAAATAAACTGCTAACTCACATGTAATCTTAACCAACAAGGCATTTAAAAAGAGAAAACAGACTATATTTCTACATACCTCTATTACTCTCCATTTACAATTAAGTCCACACATTTCTTGCTAAAAATTGCTATGAATCCTTTGTCTTTGTCATGTCCAGAGGCTTAAAAAAAAAGGCCCCCACATGCAAAAGCCAATCCACGTATATATTCCATTAATAATAAATATAAGTAACAAAGGGACAGAGACAATGCTGAAATGTGCTCCAGTAAATATGACTGTTAATAAGACCATTCTTGAAATTCAAAACAATGATTAGCAGAACTGCTTTTATTATGGGAACTTGGGATAGCTTCTGCATTAGTACTAGCTCTCAAATATCAATCATCTACTTTCTGTGGATATTTGGATTTTTCTAAGACTGAAAAAGACATCTAACTTTGTACCTTCCATTAAATATCTAGAATACCAGTTTAGATGCAATGCTTTGCAACAGAACAATTCTTAATCTTGGCATTAAATTTTAAATGTGGGAAATGATGGTTACAAAATACATTTCTACCATCAGTGCATCAAATATCTATCTGTTTTAGTTTAGAGGAGGAAAAAGTCTTCTTCTTGAAGGATTCAAGACCTCTGGTTGCTTTCAGATGGCAAATACACACCTAAAAGTAATTATTTAAAGATAATGAGCAATAGACAAGACAAACAAAATACTTTTTTGCTCTTATAAAAGCTACAATTTCTGCTGTGATTCTGTAGTAATAAAACACTTAAGTTATCAAAATTTAGCTATAACTTGATGGCAATCATTATTAAGTCAAGACTAGTGTGGGTCACTTTGATGTGTCAATTAAAGTGTCTAAATTACAGGGGTGAATATTTTATCTCATATTTTTTTTATTTTCTCTGTAAATTGTGTGTCTACTTAATTTTGACCTCTCTGAGTAATTTAGGTTACACTAAGGTGCACTTTGACTAACATTTTTACAGAGCTAAAAACGCTTCAATTTATAAGCCATGCTAATCCACAGAAACTAAAAATCTACCAAAACTAAAACACAGTACACAAAATATCTTATATTTCACTGATTCTAAGATGCATGTTTTTTCCCCAATTAACATCTCTGAAGTTAGGAGATATCTTGCAATCAATGATTTCTTACAATTGTAATGGGCACTGGCTTTTTTCACCCTTAGTGGCACATAAAATAATAGTGCATTTCAAAATAAATCACATCTAAGAGTTGATGAAATGCAGTTAGAGAAGCTAGAGTTTCTTCCAAAGATTAAGCCTTTGACAAGTAACCAAATCTTAGGAACAAATGAGCCAAATGTTTGGCAGAATAGGGTAAATGGCTCAGGACAATCTCAGCTGTCTTTCAATTCAGAAGTCATGCTCCCTTATCCACCAATATGTACTCCCAGATTTCCAAGAGCACTTCTAATTTCTCCGAGTTATCTGAAAAAAAGGAATAAATCAAGGTAACCTGTTACATAGGGGAATGAGATCACTATCACAATACCCATGAGGGATTCCAGAATTTGTGTATATGAGCCCAGACCCAAGTGTCTCATTGGATTATGAAGATACTATAAATCCGGCTAATTCATTAGATGCAAAGCAATTTCACATCAATCATCTCATGTAATTCTTTTGCTATCCCAGGAATTAGATAGGGAAGTTATTAACTACACCGTACAATAGAAAGAGATTAAATAACTTTACAAGATCACAGAGCCCAGGTTTTATAAGACTAGAGAAAGTAAAAAATAGCAGAGAAGAATTTAGAACCAAGGTCTTCTAACTCAAAAGCTGATACTCTTTCTACTTCACTACATAAAATTTTTAGTCAAAAATTTCCCAGAAAAAAAATTTCTGCAGGTAGTAATTGCAAACCAGGTTTTTATAAAAACCTCATTACAGCAAATATCTACTATACTATTACTGTTTAGAAAACATTTTGAGGTTATTACATACATAAAGTACACTAACATTACACGCATAATTCAATGAATTTTAACTAAGTATATACCTAAGTAACTACCACCCAGATCAAGATATAGAATACTTCGAGTAGCCCTGGCTCCCTTATGCCCTAACCATTCAATAATAATGCCCACATTACTATTCTTATTTCTTTCAGTGTAGATTAATCTGAGCTGTTTTTGAATTTAGATAAATAGAAATATACAGTACATACTCTTTTGCTCATTATTATATCTGTGAGAGCCATCCATGTTATTGTGTTTAGTAGCCATATGAAGTATTCTACTGTATGAACATACCACAATATACTTATGTACACTATTTGGGTCATTTCCAATTTGCGGCTATTATGAATGCTATGATTATTCATGTACATTTTTCTTGGGTGTGTGTGTGTGTGTATATATATGTGTGTATATATATATACACACATATATATGTATATAAAACACAGGAGTAAAATTGCTGGGTCACAGGGAATGCTTAGCTTTATTAAGAAGTAGATACTGCCAGTTTCCCAAAGTGGTTATACCAATTTATAATCCTAGCAACAATGTTGCTTTACATCTTTGCCAATACTGGATATTATTGGTCTTTTTAATTTTAGCCATTTTGTTGGGTGTATAACGGTATTCATTGAGATTTTAATGTGCGTTTCCCTGATAGGTAACGTTGTTGAGTATCTTTTCATATGCTTAATAGGCCATTTGGATATCCTTTTGTGTAAGTTCATTTTATTATTTTTTTATTTTTTTGGTGAGGAAGATTAGCCCTGAGCTAACATCCATTGCCAATCCTCCTGTTTTTGCTGAGGAAGACTGGCCCTGGGTTAACATCCGCACCCATCTTCCTCTACTTTACACGTGGGACACCTGCCACAACATGGCTTGATAAGTGGTGCGTAGGTCCGCGCCTGGGATAAGAACCCGTGAACCCTGGGTCACTGAAGCCGAGCGGGCAAACAACCAGCAGGCCACCGGGTCGGCCCCTAGGCATTCCAATTTTGTTAAGATTGCCTTGGGTAATCTCAGTCCTTTTGCATTTCAAATATGTTTGTTTTAAAACTGACTTGTGTATCTCCCCTCACCCCCAACTTGTGGGAGTTTTAACTGGAAACAGAGAACAAATAGATAAGTCCAGGAAGAACTGGTATCTTCCAATCCATGAACATGACATCTCTCCTTTTATTTAGCTTGTCAATTGTTTCTCTCAGCAATGTTTTGTAGTTTCTAGTGTGGCAGTCTTGCAATGTTTCATTAAATTGATTTGGGGGGGAGGGCTGCTACTGTAAATGTGTTTCTCATTTCATTTTCCAACTATTTGATGTTAGTATACAGAAATATAACTGATTTTTGAAAACTTACTTTGCTTCCTATTCTAACAGTTTGTAGATTCCTTTGGATTTTCCAAGTACACAATCATATCACCCGTGAAAAGACAGTTTTAATTCTTTTCCAATCTTTATATCTTTTATTTTTTGTCCTTATTGAGTTGCCTAGGACCTCCAGGACAATGTTGAACAGAAGTGGTGCTAATGATCTTCCTTGTCTTGCTCCTGAACTTGAAGGAAAAAGCATTCAATATTTACCATTAAGTATGATAGCTATCACTGTACATACTCACCTAGTTTGCTAAGAAATTTTATCATGAAGTGTGTTAAAACTGATCAAATACTATAGCTCATCTATTAAGATAACTATATGATTTCCCTCCCTTTATTTTGTTGATATGATTTATATTGATTGTTAAGCTAACCTTGGATTCCTAGAATAAACCCTACCAAATTATGACATTATCTTTCTTATATATTGCAGAATTCAACTTGCTAATATTATGCTCAGGGTTTTTGTGGTTATATTCATGAGAGATATTGACCAGTAATTTCCTTTTCTTGTTACTTGTCAGATTTTGGTACTAAGGTTGTGCTAGCTTCAAAAAACAAGTTGGGAAGTGTTATCTCTTTTTCTATTTTCTGTAAGAGATCGTACAAAATTGGTGTTAATTTCTTCTTTAAATGTTTAGGTCACCAGTGAAACCATCTAGGCCTGGAATTTTCTTTTTGAGAAGTATTACAAGTACAAATTTATTTTCTTCAACAGATATAAGACTATTCAGATTTTTTATTTCTTGTGTCAGTTTCGCCAAAATGAGTTTTTTATCTAAATTATCAAATTTATTAGCATTATCTTACTATCCTTAATATACATATTACTTTTCTCTAAATCATTTGAGAATAGATTGCATACAACATGCTCCTTCACTCCTTAATACATCAGTACATATTTCCTAAGAATATTTTCTTATATAGCACAGTACAAGTTGTCAGATTCAGGGAATTTAATATTGCTACAAATCTTAAACCTAAAGATTATTTTAATAACTGTTTCAATCATGTCCTTTACAGTATTTTCTTCCTCTCTAGTACAGAATTCAACCTAGGATTACATTATTGCATTTGTCTGTTCTATCTCTTTAGTCTCCTTTAACAGTGATGTCTCCTGTATCTTTCTTGCTATTGGCAATTTGTTTTCTATTTTTTACATTATCAGTCTTTCTAGGGGTTTATCAATTTTATTAATCTTTTCAACGATTTCATTTAAAAAAAATCATACATCTACTTTTATTTGATTTCTGCTCTTATCTTTCCTTCAACCTTTTTTGGTTGTAATTTGCTTATTCTTCTATTGTTTTTTTTTTTGTTTTTAAAGATTTATTTATTTATTTTCCCCCCAAAGCCCCAGTAGATAGCTGTATGTCATAGTTGCACAGCCTTCTAGTTGCCGTATGTGGGACGCGGCCTCAGCATGGCTGGAGAAGCGGTGTGTCGGTGCGCGCCCGGGATCTGAACCCGGGCCGCCAGCATCAGCGAGCACGCACTTAGCCACTAAGCCACGGGGCCGGCCCCTCTTCTATTGTTTTGAAACAGAAGCTTAATGTTTAGCCTTTCTTTTTCCTAATATATACATTTAAAGCTGTATGTATCCCTCTAAGCATTGCTTTTAGCTGCACTTGCACAAGTTTTGACACATATTTCCATTATTATTCAGGTCAATATATATTACAATTTTAATTGCTCTCTCTTGTTTAGCCCATAAGCAAAAGTTTGTTGTTAGTGCCGTCGAGTCAATATTTTAAAAGAACATTGCTTAATTTCTAAATATTTGAGGACTTTCCAGTAATCTGCTATTGATTTCTAGATTATCATCACTGAAGTCAGAGAACATATCTGAGATGTCATTTCTTTCAAATTTACTGAGATTTGCTTTATGGTACAGCATATATTTTAGTAAATGTTTCATACGTATGTACAGTCATGTGCCACAGAAGGGCATTTTGGTCAACCACAGACTGCATATATGACAATGGTCCCATAAGATTAGCACCATATAGCCTAAGTGTGTAGTAGGCTGTACCATCTAGGTTTGTGTAAGTACACTCTATGATGTTCACACTACAAAATCGCCTAATGACACATTTCTCAGAATGTATCCCCATTAAGTGACATTATAACAGGATTGCAATAAAGCTAATCACACAATTGTTTTTGTTTCCAGTGCATATACAACTTATGTTTACACTGTAGTCTATTAAGTTTGTAATAGCATTATGTCTAAAAAAAATGTATACACCTTAACTTAAAAATACTTTATTGCTAAAAAACGCTAATCATCATCTGAGCCTTCAGCAAGTCATAATCTTTTTGCTGGTGAAGGGTCTTATAAAAAACACAATATCTAGGGGGGGCGGCCCGGTGGCACAAGCAGTTAAGTGCACACGCTCCGCTGGGGTGGCCCGGGGTTCGCCGGTTTGGATCCCGGGCGTGCACAGACGCACCACTTGGCAAGCCATGCTGTGGTGGCGTCCCATATAAAGTAGAGGAAGATGGGCATGGATGGTAGCCCAGGAGCAGTCTTCCTCAGCAAAAAGAGGAGGATTGGCAGATGTTAGCTCAGGGCTGATCTTCCTCACAAAAAAAAAAAAAAAAAAAACCACAATATCTGAAAAGTGCAATAAAATGAGGTATGCCTGTATTTGAAAATCATGTATATCCTGCAGTTGCTGGGGGAAGGTGTTCCATGTGTGTCAATTAGGTCAAGCTGACTGTGTTGTTTAAATCTTCTAGATCCTTATTGATTTTTTTCTTGTTTGTTCTATTAGTTACTGAGAAAGATACGTTAGTCTACTACAGTTATGGTTTTGTCATTTTAATCTTTTGGTTCTGTCATCTTTTCCTTTTTATGTTTCAGACCTATATTATTAAATACCTAAAAAACTTGAGATTATTACATCTTCCTGTTGAATTTATCCTTTTAACATTATGCAATGTACTTCCTTGAGTGACACTTCTTGCCTTACAGTCTACCTTTCCGACATAAATAGATAGCCAATCCAGGTATCTTTTGGTTAATGTATGCATAATATATTTTTCCCATTCTTTTACTTACTCATCTGTGCCCTGAAATTCAAAATATGTCCCTTGTAAATAGTACACAGTTGGTCCTTCTAAGTTTTGTCTTGAGTGTTTGCTCCTTTTACATTTACTATAATTGCTAAGTTGAGTTAAAGTCTACCATCCTCTCATTTGTTTTGTCTCATCTGTTCTTTACTCCTTTATTTCCCTTTTCTTGCATTTCTTTGGCATAATCAATTATCTTTTAATATTCCATTTTCTCCTCCACTAGCTTTTTAGTTATATATTCTTTTCCTTTTGGTGGTTACTCTAGAGATAATAAATGGACTTTTGACTGATTTACCACTCTCCAGCCTTTTACTCTACAGTTGTCACATATTGCTTCCACATATTTTAACCCCCACAAGCTATAATTATTATTTTAAACAGTATTACTGTATATTTACACATATTTATCCTTATTGTTGTTCTTCACTTGTTTCTGCAGTTCTGTGCCTTTATCTGGGATCATTTTCTTTCAACATGAACTTCCTCTAGTATTTTCTAGTGCCAGTCTATTATCAATAAATTTGCTCAGCTTTAGTCTGTATTTTGGCTTCACTTTTGAAGGATACACTCACTGGATTTAGAATTCTACGTTAGCACTCTTTTTCTTTCAGCACTTTCAGAGGTGATTCTATTGATTTCTGGCTTCTTAGTTTCAGGTGATATATCAACTATCACTCTTACTGTTCTGAAGGTAATGACTTCTTTCCTCTGGCAGCTTTTAGGATTTTCTTTTTCTTTGATTTTTTTGGCAGTTTAGTCTATGACGGGTCTCAATATGGTTTTATTTGTATTTTTCCTGCTTGGAATTCACAGAGCTGCTTTAATTCGTGTTTTGGTATCTTTCTCAGTTTTGGAAAATTCTTGGTCAGTATTTCTTCTATTCCACATCTCCTCTCCTTCCAGGACTCCCATTATACATGTTAAACCTTTCCACTGTCTCTCACACTTTCTTTGCGTATTTCTCCTCCATTTGTTCTCTCTCAGCACTGCATAATTTCTATTCAACTTCTTTTTTCTAGTTTACTATTCCTCTCTTCTGCTGTTTCTAATTTGCTAGTAAACCCAACTACCAAATTCTCAATTTTAGTTAATGTATTTTCTTAGTTGTAAAATTTCCAGGTCTCTGATAAAATTTCCCATCTTTTCCTCTTTATCTTGAGTATATTAAAATCAGTTATTTTAAAGTCTCTATGTGATAACTCTAATATATGAATTATCTGTCGATTTGTTCCTTTTATCTCCTCTTGATTTTTGGTCAATTAATGTCCTATAGTATTTTCCTGAACGATTTATTTGATTATGGATGAAAAACTATAGAAGTTCTAGGTGACACTTTCCTCCACAGAGGGTCGTTTCCTTGCAGCAGCAAAGAGAGTACCAAATGACTCACCCACATTTTCTTAAGGGCTGGTCTATTTCAGTTTTGCCCTCAACCTTAGGGAGTGGCCACGAAGGGGTCACAATGGAAAACGTGGCAGAGTTTGAACTTCAACTTTTGCCTCTTTGGCACTAGGGGGATGTTGGAATCTCTGCTCAGATCTTTAGCTTCCCAGCTACTGTTTTTGTCTGGGTTTCTTAGAATCATCTCTTGCACATGTGTACCTTAGAAGTCAGTCAACTTCTTTCTTCTAAAGTCCCCCCAGACTTTAGGGGGTTCTGACTGCAGATTCTGAGTCAGAGTCTATGTATTTCTCTCCTCTTTGGGACTTAAATTTCAACTGCTTTAGTGGCCCCAGACCTCTCCTCTTTAGTCCAGTAAGACTGCCACTTTTTGTTTGGGCTCTGTTCCCGTTTCCAGTAAAAAAGCCAGACTGAGTGGTGAGCTCACTGGTGCTTCCCTTCTCTCAAAGACCAAAACCCTCAAAAATTTCCTGTGTTGGTTGTTCTTCAACAATGGAATGGCTGCTCAAGTAAAAACAGAGAGGTACACAAAATACGATTATTGGGTACATATCAGAAATTCAGATGATTACATAAAGAATTTTGAGGAACACCTTGGAAGGACTAGACAATATGGGCCCTAACCCGTATTTTACCTGACTGAATCAGTCACACAACTTTGGTGGGAGCACCAAGGTCTCCTGACTCCTGATAAGGTAATCGTTCTGCACAACCATGTTTACATCAGAAAAGGTGGAAAACACTAAGGCCTGAGGGTCAAGCTTGGCCCATTGTCTGTTGTTATGTGACTTGTTAAGAGTAATTTTTACATTTTTTTAAATAGTTGGGGGGAAAAAAGAACAATACTTTGTGACACACAAAAATTATATGAAATTCAAATTTCAGTGTCCATAAGTTTTACTAGAAGACAATCACTCTTTGTGTATTACCTAGGGGCGCTTTCACAATACAATGGCAGAGTTGCGTAGTTACTTCACACTGCTTCTCAGGGTACTACAAATTACACAAATGCAGTTATAACTCAACAGTGTCTTGAGTGTCATGCTTACTGCTGTACTGCAATATTTTATTTTACTTTTATTATCCGTGCACACTCATCACGTCAAAGCAAGAAAAGTGGAATGTCATGCTTTTAAGGCACAGTGGAGTGTGGATTATTTTGTTATTGAATTACATGGCTAGGCAATGTATTTATGACATTCGAGCTATGCTAAAAGAATACAAAATATGTTCATATTACCAGACTAGGCACTCATCAAAACATTCCCAATTCACAGGACACTGACAGTCAGAAAAACTTAAAAATTTTAAGTGAAATCTCATCACAGCAGAATTTCTTCACAAAAATTAAAATGAGGCTACAACCAAAATAAGTTTTCAACTGGTTCATGTGTTAGCAAGTGAGGAAAGTCATTCACTAATGATGAGTTAATTAAATCATGTTTGACTGGAAAAGCCAAAGAAATATGTCCTGAGACAATAAACTTGTTTAAGACTAATAGCCTTTCTGTAAAACAGTTCTTGCAAGGTGAGGACATTGGGAGCAACATCAATAATCAGTTAAAAACCAAAATAAATGACTTTGGGTGGTTTTCCTTGGCTCTTGAGTTCACAGATATTACCAATACTTAGTTGTTGCTTATTTAAGGAGCCAATACTGAATTTGAAGTGACTGAAGAGTTAGTCTCTATGAATAGTCTGTGTGGAATAAATACAGGCAAGAATATTCTTGAAGAAGCTGAGGGAAAAAAAAACTGATGGTAGTAAAAATATGCATGGAGCAGAAAAAGACTTAGCTGGACAATTTTACAAAGATTGTGAAAACAAAGGTGTTTCAAGTCTGTGGTGCAATTACTCAGTGGAAAAATATTTTAATCTATCATGTATTATTGAACCAGTGGTATCAATGATGAACTTCAATAGCTCTCATGAACTTAACCACTGTCAGTTCTATGAATATTTGTCAGAAATAAAAGCTGAATATCTTGACTTGTCTTATCACACAGCAGTTTGATGGCTTAGTAGTGATAAAGTTTTATTGTGATTTTTTTTGACCTCAGGGTCAATACAGAAATTTTTATGAAGGAGAAGAATCAGCTTCAATCACTATTATCAAACACTGAGTAGTTTTATAAACCAGACTTTGCTGCAAACCTGATAATGTTAATGACAGCAACTTTCCAGTGCTGTCAAAAGCTAAAACAAATGAGATCTTCATTCTCTCACAGATTTGCATCAGGTATATCTTCTAAAATCAAACCACAGTTCCAACAGCATTCTTTAGATCGCAATGCTAATGCAAAATACATCAAAATCCATTTAATTGCGCAGTTGAGGAGCTTCCACCGAACCCTCTACTGGAATTGATTAATCCACAATGTAATGACATGTTAAAAGGCAAATGTCAAGAGGTGACTTAGAGAATTCCATAAATGCCTTCCAGGTGATGACTAAAATCACTTAACAAAAATCATATGCTTGTGGATTGATATCAGTATTTGGCAATACTCATCTGTGTTAAAAGACATCCTCCAAGACGAAATCCACAAAATCTCATTACGGATCAGCATTAACAGACGAACACTTGCAACTGATGTTGATAATACAGAACATTAACTTTGAACCTCAATTAAGCAAAATGTTACCTTCTCCCAAAAGAATTCCCCTCTTCTCATGATTACAAAAAACTGTACTCAATCATTAATAGTTCAAATTTCATATTCATGTAAAAATTTTTTCAATGCAGGTTTGTCTTTTAAATAACAAATCGTGTGTGATATATATCTGTACGTGTGTTGTTCTGTATACTAAATTTTATCTTCCAAGAACCATCTATTTCCTCCAAAAGTTCTTACTATTAACTGCCTTCCCTACAAGAGAAACGATGCCAAGAAAAAAGAACTGATTCCACTATCACACCTGCCCCATGAAATGTTAGTAATCTTCATTAACCTTTAACATTTTAATTCCCACTTATTCTACCCTACCCCACCCCCAAAAAGATTCACTCAAGATTACATACTAATCAATAGCAGAGCTAACTTAAATCCAGATTTCCTAATTTTTTTCTGTATGATGAAATGGCAATTTCTCTATATTTAGCATATAAGTCTACCTTTAAGCCACAAAAAAAAGAAAAACAGTAAAATTTTTACAATTGGCTAAAATGTGGAATTTGGTTTTAAGTGAAAGAATTAGGCAGCTGCCATAATTTCAATTTATCTTAAGTTTGCCTGACAGGAATCATTAATGTGCTTTCAGAGCCTACAGATGGCCTTCAGGAGCTCTGTATAATTAATAACCCAAACTGTCTGTAATATTATGTATATGAACATATATATATATTTTTCTGAGAAGGCCCATGGCTTTCATGAATTCCCAAAGGGGTCTGTGAATCATTATAAGTTAAAAAAATCATTCCAGGTACACTGGTAAACAAATAGATAATGAGAAAAGAGTAAAGAAAAATAACAGATATAGGTGAGGGACAGACATTTCAGGAGTAGAGGAAAGAGTGCCCTAGCCCGACAGTTCTCCAAGTGTGACTCCCCTTTTCACTGCCTGCATCGACACCTGCAGGGTGCAAAAGCAATGGTGGGTGAAACTGCCAGCATCTTAGCACAAACCAAGTCAGTGGTGCCAAACTGTACTGGTAATCACGGGTGTTGTTCACTGCCATGCACTTACAGTGCAACACAAAAAAGTCCAGTTGCACTTAAGAATGCCCTTGATGAAGCAGTAAATATGATCAATTTTATTAAAATGCCACCATTGAGTATACACCTTTTTAATAATCTGTATGATGAAATGGAAAGTATCCATAAAGCATTTCTGCTGCACACCAAAGCACAACGGTTGTCTTCAAGAAAAGCACTCATGTGCTTGTTTTAGTTCCAGGCTGATCTAGCCACTTTTTTTCATGAACATCTTTTTTACTGGAAAACACAACTGACAAACTATGGTTAATTCACATTTAGATATTTAACAGATACTCTTGAAAATGAACAAACTGAGCCTGTCATTTCAAGGAAAACAACTGACACTATTTGTGGCTAATGATAAAATTCAAGCTTTGAAGTGAAAATTAAAATTTTGGAAACCTTGTATTCAACACCATGAATCTGACAGCTTCTTCCTACTTAAGGACTCTTCTACTATTTTGTTGTAATATTAACAAATGTGACTTTTTTCGATATTGTATAAGATGTGTCAACATTTGAATATCTGCATAACTCAGCTTAACCAGTATTTTCCAAATGACCAATGCATAGTACAAAGTCATGTGTAAGATCCATTTACAGTACAAGACAGATCAATGGATTTTAATGTAAGGGAACAAAAAATTCATTGATATTTCAGATTTCACATTACAACTAACCGTAAAGAAATTACTACTTCTCAATTTTTGGTATGATGTTAAAGAATATCCACAATTACCTAAAAAGGCTATCCTTTTTCAATTATGTATCTGTATGAGTATAAATTTTCTTCATACACTTCAACCAAAATAATGTTTCAAAACAGATCAAAGCAAAGCCGATATGAGAATTCAGCTGTTTTCTATAAAACCAGACATTACAGATATTTGCTTATCACTAACTTCTTTTGTTTTAGAAAACAAACATTATTTATGCTAAAATGTAATGGGTTATTATTATTTTAAATGAATCAGATAGATATTTTTTAATTGTTTTAATTTCTAATACAGCACTGCTAAATAACTCATAAATAAACGCTCTTGTCCTCAATTCTTTTTATGAGTATAAAGTGGTCTCAAGACTTGAAAAGTTTGAGATCCATTGCTCTAGTCCCTACGCAAAAGAAAGCACACAACAAATCTCCTTAAATCACCTGTCACCATTTTATTCTGCCTAGAAACATCTCTTCCTTTCAGCACCAACACTGGTATAAACCAGATTATAAACTCTGGATAACGGGAATAGGAAGGAATGTTATACATACATATATATGAGAAGAGTGGCTGTATGCAATAAACACAATGTGGAGGACACAATATCTGTTAGATCCTCACATTTTTTGAGAACAGCCTTCTCAAAAATTACTATGGGGGGGCCGGCCCGGTGGCGCAAGCGGTTAAGTGCGCGCGCTCCGCTGCGGCGGCCCGGGGTTCGCTGGTTCGGATCCCGGGCGCGCACCGACGCACTGCTTGGTGGGCCATGCTGTGGCGGCGTCCCATATAAAGTGGAGGAAGATGGGCACGGATGTTAGCCCAGGGCCGTCTTCCTCAGCAAAAAAGGAGGAGGATTGGTGGATGTTAGCTCAGGGCTGATCTCCTCACAAAAAAAAAAAAAAAAAAAAAATTACTATGGGGAGGGTCCATGGCTCATCAGCACAGGAAGCCCTCTATTACCTATTTCTCAACTCAGGTTTATACGAAACAATAATAAGAGCTAACACTTTCTGAGCTTTTATCATGTGCCAAGAATTGTTTGAAGTGTTTAATTTGTTTAATCTTTACAGATACATTATGAAGTAGGTACTATCATCCCCAATATGCAGAAGAAACTGAGGCAAAACTGGAATTAAAATACATGCAGAACTTGTACCCTTAACCAGTATAAACATGGCCTCCCACTATATTAATACTTACTGACATATCTTGAGTAAACAGTTGAGTAAACATCTGATTATCATTCAGGATTCACATAACTATTGCAGTTAAGGTCTGATGTTCATAAAATATATTCCTTTCTGTCATCATGTAATTTAGATGTTGCTCTCACTTTCACTCAGAATTCTCTCACTACGTTGGCTCAATTATTTGATAAATACTCAAATAACGCAGACAAAACTTACAAGTACCTAAGAAGTTTCCTTCTCAATTTACTACTTAAAACAAAAAGCCATAGTAACTGCTTAAATATAACATTAGAGAAAGCTATATAACAGATATCCTTAAACTTCTTTTATCAAGAAAAGCAACTTTTTTTTTTTTTTTTGCTGAGAAAGATTCGCCTTGAGCTAACATCTGTTGCCAATCTTCCTCTATTTCATATGAAGGTTGCTGCCACAGCATGGCCGCTATCAAATGGCACAGGTCCATGCCCAGGAACCAAACTCAGACCACTGAAGTGGAGCGCCTAACTTAACGACTAGGCCACGGGGCTGGCCCCAAGAAAAGTAACTTTTGATTTCTCTAAATCTTGAAAATAGGAGGTAGGATTAGGGGAAAAGTTAAAATGGAGTCAGACAAGTCTCAAAGCAAGAAAATGTTTTAGTCAACCTGTAAGTGACTAGATGGGAACTTAGGGATATTCTGATCAACATTCTGAAGATAAAATTCCTTTATGGTGAAATAAACTGTGTCAACACCTCCAAATCACACAGTGTTGACACATATCAAGATCCAAAGGCAATGCTCCCACTAGATTACGCACATAATGTAAACGCGCCTTCTTTTCCTTGCACAGATGCAGGTAAATTTGGGAAGGGAGAGCTCTGCGGCCAGTGATTTTTCAGGAAGGTTATGTATACCCTCATGAATCACTCTGCTACACATGTGACCAGTGCAAAAGGACAACTGTCACTGTCCTTGTACTACTTTTCTACTAACAAGTACCCACCTAGATGACTGAATTCCTCCATCAAACTAGGAAAAGACTGGCTACTGGTTATTTATACTTATTTAACTTCAGAATGAGTTTCTGCATTTTTAGTCATCTACCTCTAATTGTGGAATGAAGACTTATTTCCATTAAAGCATTTTTTTTTTTTTATCTAACAGACGGAAAGTCTCTGTTGTATGGTGTACTTCAGAGAATGAGACATAAAAAAATTACATTTCACTTACTAATAACCAAGACCTCAAAGGTAATTCAATTCAATCTTGGGGGAAGGTGGAGGGTGTACAAGAAGAAGGAGTTGTGACCTTGATCTCTTTCTCCTTCCAATCTTCACTGATCTTCTATTTTTACAGGAATAAGCCTTGAAATGGCTATTTACAGCTGCTAAAGGAGCAGTGATCCCTGCCTGAGGTATAACTTTGTATCCACTCAAAATTAAACCCTAGATGATACACTTGGGAATCCCTATCCTCTACCACCACACCACTGCTAAACCTACTGATATTTACAAACCATTTCTTCTTGCATCCCTATATTCCAAGACTTCCAGGATAATGTTTGTTTCAGAAACACTTAATGAAATTTTAGTTATTATTTCTAAATATCTTGACATTCTTATATACCTACATTATTTTATCCCTGTTAGAGTTGTTCGAGAATGCATGCCACTGGAACGGACACTCTGTTAAACAATAAGTGTTGAGAATAAGAGATGAGAGGAAAAAAACCTACTGGATACAATTACTATCTTCCTCACTAATCCTAAATCTTAATATAATCCTGTCTCTAGACTCAAATGTAAATAGATTTCTAAATCCCAATGAATCCGAATCTTGGATTTAGACGTTTACCAGAAAAACTCCAGCTTTGCATTCAAATAACAAAATAAAAACACTTACGGAGTACTACTTCAAACTGTCAAAATTACTCTCAACTAATGGAACTAATTAATGAGAAAACAAACTTTATCTCCAAATCAATCAAAAAATGTAGCACCTTTAAGCCTCCTCTAGATTCTCATCCAAGAAGCAGCAAGAGAAGAGAGAAAGTATGCCTCAGATGATCTCCCCTACTCCCCAACCGGCTCTTATCTAACAGACTTCGCCTTGGATCTATGTGGAAGTTGAGGTTGCCAGAAGCAACTAGCACTTCCTTCAAACTGTCTAACCTTTAGACTGCTGGGTCGTAATTAAACAATTTAATCAGAAAAGAGGCTTTAAACAGCCTGGCAATTCCTCAAAAGGTTAAACAGAGAGTTACCATATGACCCAGCAATTCCACTCCTAGCTATACACCCAAGGTAAGTGAAAACATATGACCACACAAAAACTTGAACATGAATGTTTACAGTAGTATTGTTCACAATAACCAAAACGGGAAACAACTCAAATGCCCATCAAGTGATGAATGGATAAATAAAATGTGGTAGACTCATGCAATGAAATATTATTCAGCCATAAATGAATGAAATACTGACACATGTTATAACATGGATGAACTTTAAAAACATTAAAAGAAGCCAATTACAAGAGACCATATATTGTATGATTTCACTTACCTTAAATGCCCAGAATAGGCAAAATCCATAGAGACAGAAAGTGGATTAGTGGTTGCCTAGTGCTGGGGGGAGAGGTGAAGGGAAAAAGAGAGTGTCAGCTAATGGGAACAGGGCTGTGTTTGAGGGTGATGATGAGAAAAGTTCCAAAGCTGATTGTGGTGATGACTATACAACTCTGTGAATATACTAAAAACCACTGAATTATACACTTCAAATAGGTGAACTGTATATATGAGCATCATGTCTCAATAAAACCGTTACTTAAAAAGGGGAAGGGGCTTTAATGTGGTTCCATTAATCTATTTCGTTTTTCAAATCCATTTCTTTTTTTAAACTTCAAAAGGACACATAAGAGGAAAATTTCCTATTTGCTTAGTCTGTCAGCCCAAATAATTTTAAGAGTACATGATCCACCAGAAAGGAAAGGGAGATACACACTAAATGATCACAGCAGTTCCACAAATTCAGACATCTGACAGGTTGAGATTAAATGACAAATGGACTGAAAAACAAAACAAGAACACATACATCCGAAGATTTTCACAAAGCTATCAGTGGGCCAAAAATATAAACATGATCATATACTGCCACAGAAGTTTAAATAGTGCTAATACTCCACAATTCATATCATAATATTCAAGCTTAGCTTTGTAGCAAAGTAAATAAATAAAAACTTTTGGAGCTCGTGGTCTAGTGGTTAGGTTCAGCATGCTCCACTATGCTCCACTACAGCGGCCTGGGTTCATGGGTTTGGATCCGGGCATGGACCTACACCACTTGCCAGCCATGCTGTGGCGGTTACCCACACACAAAATAGAGGAAGACTGGCACAGATGTTAGCTCAGGGCAAATACTCCTCCGCAAAAAAACCACATAACTTTTCTATCATAAAGCAAATAGCTTTTAAAGTATTTCTGAAAACATTTCAATGACAAGGAAAAATGGTCATGATGCAATACTTGAAAAATTAACTCATAAAGCTATATAAACAATATTCTAATGATGTAAAGTATGTGAACAAAAATATATAAAAATTTCAATGAGAGTTATCTTTGGATTGTGGAATTATGGGAGGACTTGGGGTTTTATTTCTTGTATACTTCTCTGTTTCACAAGTTTTCCACAATAAGACTGATTTTATTATCAGAAAAAGCAAAACCCAGACACACACAGTTTTACACATATCTCTGATATATATAATCAAATATATGATATATATAATACGCATATGTTAATTATCATCAACTGGTACAGCTCAGTTTTTGAACACTTGGATCAAGTCTGTGGTGGGAACAGAATCAGCACTATCTTAACCAACAGGAAGCAGTTTTCCACACTAGCCTCTTCCCAAACACATTAGATTCTACTTATCCCATTTCACCTCCTCCAAAATAAACTTAACATTTATAGTTGGAATAAAGTTCCCCAGGTGATTCTGATATATTCCCACTGCCATCTTAACTCTTTCTGGAACTACTGAGATCAAAGTAAAAAGCTTTACTGGATTTTCCAGGACACTCATAGGAACTAGCTTTAATTTAAACAATTAGTCGAGAGCACTACGATAAGCCACAAGAATGGGGTAGCAGGGTCACTACAGAGGATAGAGTGGCAGACATCCTTGGCTTTTAGTTCTAAGTAAAACATAACCAAAGAAAATATACTAGAAGAATATGCACTACCCAAACAATAAATTAGGATATTATTTTGCATTAAAAGTAACAAAATTTTAAAAATGTTCTAAAGGCATTTTGAAAATATTACACCAATGATACGCCCACCTAAAAAGAAAAACACAAAGCAACTCATAAAATGTAGTTACTAAAAGTGTTATAGCTGATTGGCAATTTGATATAAGAAAAAAGAATCAAGAATATGCTGTGGAACTACAATCAACATTTTAAAATGAGATCCAGTCCTGCTGATTTTTTCCCCCAATGGAGAGAAATTCTGGCCAAATTTTAAGTTGTAAGTTCCTTTAATACTACAAAAAAAAAAAAAAAAATTAACTGTAGCTATTCTGCTAGGCAGCTTTACAAAATGCCACCAGTTGAATTTGAGTTAAATTTAATTAGCATGTAACATCACTGAAAATCAAGGCAGACAAAAAAATTTTTATTTGAAGACTAAAAATACTTATTAGAAAATCAAAGTCTGTTTTGGAATGGGTCTAAATTTTGAAGGGGGGAAGGAGAGGAGCCTGGAGAATTTAAGAACCCCAGAGAGGCACTGTCAAACTAAATGTACTTCCTGGGATTAAGAAGCAAGTAATGAAATTCTTTACTGATGGGAGTGTGTTGAACACATAAACAGAGAGGAGGCTAGGAAAGCCTGAAAATCACTTGTTTAGACTGGGAGCTCCTTGAGTAAAGAGATTGTGTCTTATCTTTGGATTCCTGGTGACTGGCACAAAGCAGGTCAATAAATGCTTGGTAATTTAAAAGGGGAAAATGTCTGGACTAGAATTCTCACCAAAAGAAGGAAAAAAGATTGTCCAAAACCAAACGTTCAATTTGAGTTCACAAAAAGAAATGGAATCACTCACTCAGCCTATTTTTCCTACCATATCTTTTTTCCAATAACCTTGAACAATCCACTAGTGAAGCTTCTGACATATCTATAATCACAAAAAAATACGTTTAGGGGCCAGCCCGGTGGTGCAAGTGGTTAAGTGCTCTAGCTCTGCTTCCGCAGCCCCAGGGTTCGAGGGTTCGGATCCAGGGCGCGCATGGATGCACTGCTTGTCAGGCCATGCTGTGGCGGAGCCGCAGATAAAGTAGAGGAAGATGGGCACGGATGTTAGCCCAGGAACAATCTTCCTCAGCAAAAAAGAGGAGGATCAGCATCGGATGTTAGCTCAGGGCTGATCTCCCTCACAAAGGGGAAAAAAAACAAGTACGTTTGACTTAAAAAGTTCCAGATCAACCATTTCGAAATACATAAATCTACCATTTTATTCCTATGAAGTATATAAATATGTAAGTATATGGAAAATAAAAGTGAAGAAGTTGATATAAAAACATTAAATTTTTAAAATATTTAAATTTACAAGCCAATTTTAAAATGTATAAAAATGGTGATGGGCCTAAACTTCCCCAAGAGTTAACAAGACATTAAAGTTCTTAAATAGCTATATTTTCCTCTTTCAACAAGGCACAATTACAAAATACAATTTTTGTCAAAGCAAATGTCTCACAGACCCAGCAAGATGTGCACATCTGTTAAAGTCCACAAAGTCTTAAGTAGTGAACACTGACTGCAGGCACCAGGGGGCCTCCCAGGAATAACTTGATAGTAAAGGAAAAGGTAAATAAGACTTCCCGATGAAACTTTGCTTCTCATTCAGTCTTAGACTGCTGGAAGGCTTTCACATCTGGAGCAAATAAACTGTAGTTTGTTACACAATGGGTACATACAGAACCGATGAGATATCGACATACTGGTTGAAAAAAGGAACTAGCGCCCTCCCCCCACTCCCAATCATACAATCTTCTTTGATGATTTTCCAAATGTAACTACAGACTGCTTCACTGTAGTAAACAATTACCTTCAGGTAATCTGAAAGGAAGTAATAACAGTTACTGCATATGCAATCCTTCGCTGGTTCCTGACAGAGAGGATTCTAAATGTAAAGGCTTAATTTCTTTTCTACACACTCACAAAGCAATTAGTGATGACGCAAATTTTAGGGTACGGGGATTCACTGGCAGAAGACCGCGATTAACTTTGAATAATATCCTGGCCTCTCCGAGATCTCTTCGCTTTCCCTCAATCCCCTAACCCAACATAAAACTGTTCAACAAAAACAGAAGAGCCTGTAAACTTCAAAAGCTGCGAAGACTTGTAAATACCTTTTAAACACGAGAATCTTTACAACAGATCTTTTCTAAGTTCGTGCAGAAATTAAATCCTGCTGAAACCTGTTCAATTCTCAAGCCGGAAAGCCAATCCCTTCAGCAAACGTATCTACATATTTCACAGTTCTTGCGTGCATCTTCAGCTCAACGACTTTTGTTTTACTATTTTTTTAAGCTAAACAACAAATGGGAGGTACTTAACTCCCGCTAATGTTATCCTCTCCTTAAATAGAGTTCGTCCTATAGCATCATATGAAAACGTAGAACACTAGATCAAGCAATCGTCTCAAGCAGGTTTTTATAAAATTCACTCCCGGAACAAGAATCCAAGACAGCCAAGGGCAATGCACAAAGAGAACAGAGAGAAATACACGTTCCACGCACACACAACGCACAGGAGCACGCATCCCGGCGCCCTCCTTGGGAAGGGGCTCCGAGCACCCCCCGGCTGGCGCGCCGCCGGCCCGGTCGCCGAAGGTCCGCGGGGGCACTGCCCGCCCGGCCACCTGCAGGGACAGCCCCTCTCGCCCTGCCTCCCCCCGACCGCGTTCCCGGAGGCCGCTCCCCCGACCAGCCGGCCTCTTCGCCCCCTCCTCGGAGGCCGCCTTGGGGCGGGAAAGGGGGTCCCCTCGGATGTCGGCGGCGGAGCGGGAACGAGGACCGAGGCAGGCGGCCCCCCTGCGGCCGGCCGGGCCCCGCACTCACCCTCCAGCAATCGGGTGATGAGACTGTCCACGTTCAGCTCCCCATCCGCCATCTTGTCGGCACCAGACGCTCCTTCCCGGCAGCGGGAACAAGGGCTTCTCGGCGGCGGAGGCTGCGGCGATGGCTCGGCGTTCCCTCACCTACAAGTCACGCGTCGTTTCGACCCCGGCTCCAACTCCCCCTTTGCCCCGGGGCCCTCCCCCCACCCCCTCCCCACCAAGTAGTGAGCGCGCGCACACTCGGAGGCACACTCGAGAAATAAATAAATAAACAAGCGGAGCCCCCACGAACCGGGCCGCGTCAGACCCAGCCGCCACCTCCTCCTCCTCGGCACCGCCCAACTCCGCAAAGCTCACCAGCGCCGCCGACGGCCCCACCCGCAGGGCCACTCACTCCACACCGCCCTTCCCCGCCACCGCGCCACGCAGACCTCCGCGCAGGCGCACGGCGAACTCCTCCACGGCCCTCACCCCCCCCCCGCACGCCCCGGCTTTCGCGCAACCGCACTGGACTCGGTTCGCCCGCCGCCGCCCCCTTTGCGCAGGTGCGTCGCCCTCTCTCGCCCCTTTCACTGCGCCGAATCGCCGCAGCGCGCAGGCGCCCAAGAGGCTCCCCGGGTTTGCTGCGCCGAGGAAGTTCCCATTACGCAGAGCGCGCTTAGGTTGTGCTGCTCTTCCGGGTTCCCAGCGGCCTCTGTTGGGGCGCTGTGCAGACGCAGTAGTTGTGCGTTTCCCGCCTCGCTTTACTTTTCTTGGCTTTATTCCCTGGTTTTGCAAGCAATTCCTCCTGTTTCCGTTAAACGGGAAACGCGGACTGTGTTACTCATGTTTGAAACCCGGGTTTGCGCGTTTGAAAAGCAAGAAGGGGTTCCTTTGCTGGAAACATCTGACGTTGCAAATAAGGGGTTTTATACCCTACCGTTCCACAAGGCTAGTTGTCCAAGTGTCCTTGGATGAAATAAGTTCAAGTGGGCCCTGGAAGGGTTAGCAATAGTAATATTTTACGGGGATACCACTCTCTGCCTTCTGTTTAGCGCTTTCATATATATCTTACTGATGTCATCGGGTATTCAGGTACCTTCGGGCTGGCATCATTACGTCTCCGTCTACTCTGTTAAAGAACATTTATTTATACTCTGCTTTATTTCAGAAGAAGGAGTTTAAGGTAGCTTACGTAAATAAATGCAGTAGGATAAATTAAAAATAAGTACAGAGAAAAATAGGACAAAAGAAAACAGCGTGGGAAAGGTAAGATAAAACCAGCAGTTTTGTATGTAAAATGCATCGTTTGCTAGGCATAGGCCACAGATATGATTCTAAGCGTTCTGGCAATCAAGGAAAAGATGGGTTGCAAGTGGGGTAGGTGTTCTGGCTGAGCTGGAACTGGGACGTGAAGACATCAGATTGTGGAGTTAGATGCCACTTTCCCAAGGCTCTTCCATGAGCCTCTTAAAGAGCAACATAATGCTTGGGAACACTTAAATAGGTGTCTGCTTATCCTTCAGTTTTCATGGGGCCCATGAATCCCATGAAAAAGAACTTTGAACCCTGTCCACAATTAAGGTTCGAATATATGCAGATATATTTAATGGACAAGGGACACCCAAAGGAAACTGGACTGCGCAAAGAAAATGAGCATCTGAGAGAAAATCACCACGAATGGGGCAGAGAGAGGCCAGACTCAGCAAGTTCTGGGAGTCAGCATATATTGGAGAGTGGTTCTGAGTACTGCCTGCGGATGTCCCCTTCTCCACCCCCAACCAGGTTTTCTGGTGCCTTGGAATCCTGGGAAAGAAACGGCTGTTATAAAAATGAAAGAGCTATATCACTAGGGGCCCAACCAACTTTTCTGTGGGAATCCCCCTCCAAAATTATATAAGAATTCAGATTCAGAATTCTTCAGATTTTGAAGTTTAAGAGGTGCATGTACTCTATATTACTTAACACCCCAGCAGCTTCTGGGGCAGCTCACTATAGTCTGAAACGTTAATTTTTTTAAAGAAATCATGAATATTCACATCATGTAAGATAAATAAAGACTACATTATGCCTCATATCAGTTTAGGTCAAATTTGCCATTAACGTAGCCTTTTTTTTCAGAATAAAATGTGTTGATTGAAGGAAATTTGGAAAACAAAGAAAAAAATATAAAAATCACCTGTAATTTCAGCATCCATAGATAACCACTTTCCTGTCTTATTTCTGGGGGGAAAAAAAAATATATATATATATATATCCACACACACACACACACCTATTTTATAAAATTGAGATTATGCATCACTTGCATCTTATCCTACTTTGTTCAATGAGTTTTGGTGCCACATTTACATGACACTCAGTTTTCAAATTTTCTTTGGACTTTAAAATGTGGATAGGAGGGGCCGGCCTCATGGCTTAGCAGTTAAGTGCACGTGCTCCGCTACTGGCGGCCCGGGTTCGGATCCCGGGCGCGCACCGACGCACCGCTTCTCCGGCCATGCTGAGGCCACGTCCCACATACAGCAACTAGAAGGATGTGCAACTATGACATACAACTATCTACTGGGGCTTTGGGAAAAAAAAAAAAGGAGGAAGATTGGCAATAGATGTTAGCTCAGAGCCGGTCTTCCTCAGCAAAAAAAGAGGAGGATTAGCATGGATGTTAGCTCAGGGCTGATCTTCCTCAAAAAAAAAAAAATGTGGATAGGAGATTGAGGACAGAGGAAGAAGTAAGAGGGGAGATCTGGAGGCTGGAGTTGACAGTGCTATAGACAGCAGCAGCAATAGAGGCAGTGGGAGCCACCATGAGGTTCAAGAGTAGGTGGGTACCAAGGAGAGGGAAGCCCCATTTGGCAGATGCTGACATTGAGGAGGCTCTTGGCCTGAGTATGAGCAGTGGCCTGGGGGCAGAGTGGAGGTCACCATTTGGGGAAGCTAGCACCTTGGAAGCAGAGACATAAGAAGGCTGCCAGTGGTGTAGGAGACATTGGTTGGACCAGGCACTGTGGTGGGCAGCAGCCCTGTAGAGCACCCAAGCCTGGAGACCAGCAGACTTTGGAACAGAGGAGTGGCAAGTAGTGGTTCTGATTGCATGTAGGAAACTGCCTGTCACTCTTTATGGATGTGTAGCAAGACTCAGGAAAGGAATCAGGCTAAGGGCTTGCTCCTTGTTAGACCAGGATTGTTAATCTAACAGACCAAAGGGCAAACTGTTAGCTGGGACTCCCAACCCAGTGGGGCTTTAGGTAGTGGTGTCCTGGAGCCAGCTTACACTGGCTCAGGAGAGCCAATTGTTAAACTTGCAGGAATTTTGCAAGCCAGTTGTTAAACAGAGCCATTGTTTAATAACTAAATTATATACTTTCAAATAAATTATACTAAAAACAAAGGAACAAAGGTAATGATAACTCAAAATTCATCATATCCGATTTATATTGCTACATTTTATTATTATGTATAGTCTAGAGGTTTTTTACATCTATTATATCTGTATGGTGGAAATACTACATAATGATATGCTACTATGCATCTCTTTCCAGCTCCATGTTCAGTGACGTCATATTGGCCACAGTGGGAGTAGTCACACCAAAGAAATTAGCAAATGCTATAAATCTATAGCTTTTTCCACCAGAGAGCTGGTTGTTAAACATTTACCAGCACACCACTGGGCTTAGGGAGACATTTGGGTCACAAATGTCAATATCCTTGGGTAATTCCAGAAATGTCTGTGAAGGGAAATTGGACTTCCTGATTGCAAGAGTCTTGGGGAATCATGATTTTGGGTCTTAATAAAATCATGGTCTTATTTGTACTTACTAAGAGGAAATGCCTGGGACATACCAGTGACCATTAGATAAAGGCAGACCAGTATTCAGAGGAACCCAACCATCTCTGTGCTGAGAACAGAGAGATATCTCTATGAATTGTCCTCAAAGAAGGCACTTTGGAACACAATGTACAGCAGCCTCATGATTCCTTTTAGTAAACACAGCACAGACATTCACAGGGATGTTTTACATGCCTCTCAATGTTGACCAATAGCCAATATATTGTGAAAATCAGTAGGTTTAGGTAGCAAAATGTGGAGGTTGTGATAGTGATATATAACTCTCTGCTGCCCTGACTAATCCAAGGTAGCTTGTAAATGAATGAATCGACATTCATTGGGTTGTTCTTCCATAAGTGTGATCCCTCTTAATCAAGTCTTTAATAAATCTTAAGTGGCAGTAAATTTTACTGGATATACCTTGAGATCAGCCATTCTCTATATCAAATGTCATATGCTTTTGTAGTTGGTTTAATTCGATGATATTGAGAAACCAGTCAAAGACACATGCATCAGTAGGAGGCCACCCCTCTCAATACAGAGCCAGGGCTAGGTGGTACACTCAGGCGAGGCCAAGATTTTTCCTTAAGATTTAGTTTTGGTTTCATTTCAATACATACTTGAGAGAATAATCAAGCGCCAAAGTTATCGGCTAAGTTGTAAGGCATGTCCTCAGTCATTTTAGCCCCCCAAATTAGAAAGCCAGGTAGAAGCAAATGTCTCTTCCCCTGCCCTTGGTCACTCTCCCCCCACCCCCACCCCACCCCCCATTCTGATCCCCCAGCACACACACACAAACTGTCAGTGGAGCAGTGGAGCGTTGTTTCTTAAACTAATTCTCTAGTATATCCTTCAAGATAAAAGGATTGCAAAATAAATGCCTAGTAATTGAAGGAATTAACTGGCTGTGTAGAACTGTTAACTATAAGGCAATTAAAGTTGGATGGGCAGCTACCTCAAACGATGACTATTTAATTTTTGAAGAGTTGGTCTGTGGCCCTTCTTTTTTTCTTCTAATTAGATTACAGGGCCAGCTGTCTATTTGGGTCACTCCTAGTTTGTTACAATAAAACCGTGTCATCTACATGTGTGAGATTGTTTCTCTTTCAGTGCTCTCCCATACTGCTCATTCAAACAAGATACCAGGAAATAACTATGTGTGTTGGTGAAGAAAAGTATACAAAATGTGAAGGTTTGTTTCGAATAAAACAATTTAAATGTTTCATTTCTAATGATGGTTGCTCTCCTCATAGAGCATATCCAAATTATGCATGCGTCACCTTTTCAGTTGGAAAGGGTTTATTTCTGAATGGTTTCATAAGCCTCTGTTTCAATTGGTTTTGGTAAATAAAACAAACAAAGCATTATTAAGTTTTCTAATGTAGTTATGAAATGAGTAGCTCTCTCCTAAGACCACATTAAAATTAGTGGCATGGATCTCCTAAAACTAAAACCAAACGTGTCTGTGAGCTGTGAAAAATATTTATTGGGGAGACATCCAACACTGATAGGTCCTTTTATGTAGGAAACACTGGTTAAATAGAATATTGACTATTCAAATCTTGATTTAAACCAAATCCAGCCTATTACAAATAAATTTTTAATTGAAATGCCCTAATGGTATTCATTTAAGGAAGTCTTATAGTGAATAGACCTCTAAAGCAAAGTGAATAATGAACCAATTAAGTATTTATGAAACGTTTAGTATGTTTGATTCTGTGCTGAAGAAGACTTGATCTTCCCAACTTTCAAGTGGTTTAATGACTATGAGGGAAAATGACCGCAAGATGATTTGGATAGTGGGAAAAGCATTGATTTGGAGGTGAGAGACCAAAGTAGCTGAATGACCTTAGACAAATCTCCCTGTCTTTCTGAACCTTGGTTTCATTAACTACAAAATTAGTTCATTAATAAATATCTCCCAAGCTTCTTCCAGCTGTAACAAGTCTTTGATTCTAGGACACACGCAAATGAAACCCAAAATGTAACATAATATTGTACAGGCTGTCCTCAACTTAGGAACTGGATCAACTCCAAACAGTCAATTGTTTGGAACACAGAATACATTTTCCCATAGAGACCGAGGTACAAATGGTGGTTAAATTCCCATATCAGTCTGCAAAATTAATTTAATCCTTAATGTAACTGTAGAAGAGTGTCTATAGTAATATGGATTCTAACCACCAATTATAATAAAGTTTATGGGGAAAAGCCATTGAGAATTCTAATTTAGCATGACAGAAAACATCTGTCAGTGTTCTCCACTACCCTGAGCAATAGGCATGAAGACAATTCCAGTTCTAATTTACGGGCAGATCTGGGCCCTAAATGTGAGACAAAGGCAGGACTGGCAGCTTGGAGAGGGAGGAAGGCTCTGATACCTCTGATCCCATAAGGGGGATGGGCTGAGGACAATCCATGGTATCTGGAGGTGTGGTTGCCAGGAAGGAGTTGGCTCTAAAGCAAAAGATAGAGAATGTAAGGGCAGAAGGAAAAGAGGGAGTGAATATATGTGCAGGGAACTTTTGCAAAAAGTTACACTTACTTTTAATCTCACTCTGCAGTTGAGGAAGTTGAGATCTAGGAAGGTCAAATTTGCATTGACTTAATAGCAAAACTACTACTTGAAACTGGAACTTATGATTTTTAGCCCAGATATCTATTTCTCTCTCTCCCTCTCTCTCTCTCTCATTTTTACTTGAAAGCTATCACACTGTGCAAGAACCTACTCTTTTCATCCCCTCTCCTTTGTGTGCAGAAATCCTTTAGACCCGTGCACCCCCGTGCCCAGCCTCATCCTACTTTTCATCCTCTGGTCTTCCAGGGCAGCCTTGTCAACGATGAGCACAGCAGTATCCCGCTTTGCCTCAGTGTATTTTAACAATGCCACCAACTCAAAGAACAACTTTCTAGTTACAAAAAAGGGGCTGCTCTGGCCCCTCATATTCTAGCCCAGTTTGGACAAACCACCCAGAGAATGAGAGTGAGTAATCCCAAATTCTAGTAACACTGGGTTACTTCTAGTAGTGATGCTTCTGTTAAGACAGAACCCAAACTGACTGGGAGAGCCAGTGTCCCAATGCCCAGGGGATAGACATTGCTCCTTTGTCAGAAAGAACGCTTCCAGCTGGAGGTTCCTAAGTGTACCGTGTGCTGGGAAATTTTACTGACATTATCACATGTAATCCCCCTGAAAATCCTGTGAGGTAAGGATTTTCCCTTTTATAGATGTGGGAATGAAGTTTCAGAGGTTTCGACTTGTCTCTAGTCACCAGGTCAGTCTGATTCCCAAGCCCTGGCTGGAACAACCAGGCTGTGTGACTTAGAGGTTAGGGCTAGTTAGGTGGACCAGCTGGGGGACACTGTTGTAAGAAGCAAGAAGTGAGTAGAGGGGTGGACTTGGCCAGTGGCTGTAATCTGCTTTGATGGCAGGGATACTAGCTCACAGCAGGATGGTAGTGGGCAGAATGTGGGTGACTTCGCAGTGGAGCAGAGTCTTCAGGAATGAGAGGGAAGGAGGGGTCATTCTCAGCTACAGCCATGGGACAGGTGAGGAATGCCTGCCCCACATATCTGACAGCTCCGGGGCTGGACAAGCAGTCCTACATAAGCAACTCTGATTTGTCCATATTCTCATGCCAGGCTGCAGGGCTAGTGCTCAGGAGTGTGGTGCACATCCTAAGCTTTTTAGAATTCCAAAGAAGGAGAGGACAATGAGGTCAATTAAGGCCTCAATAGAAGTTGTACAACCAAGGGACTTGAACTGGGTTCAAGTATTGTGGGGTTTAGATCAATGCCTTTAAGGAAAGTGGTTGTGTGCTTGTTGTCAGAATCATCTAGAAAGCTTTTTCAAAATAGCAATGTTTGATTTCCTCTCCTCCCCTAGGGAAGTCCTATCTAATTCTCAGCATTGGGAGTGGAGGAGTACATATTTTGAAACAATGCCCTGGGAAATTCTGATAGGAACTCATGCATCCCTCCTCCACTTTTCACTGGAATAGATCTCAAAAAATAAAACAAAACATATCAAAGAGACTGACTCAGGTAGAAGAGTTGGGGAGGCCTCTTCAGGTGAAAGTATTTTTTCTGGTGAAGTTTGCAAAAGGGCAAGGAGACTGGAATGCCTGAGGCAGAGGGATGCACAGAGGGAGTGGTAGGAAATAGGGTGGGGTAATTAAGATTGGCAGTCAAGGAGGAACTGGAATGCTGGGCAGATGAGTTTAAACCTTGTGTTATTTGAAACAGGAAATTATTCATGTATTCACTCATTCAATAAATATCTATTGAGCACCTACTCTGTGCCAGGCACTGTATTATGTGCTGGGGATACAGCAAAGAACAAAATAAAGTCCTTTCTTCTTCAAGTCTATATTTTGGTAGGAGAGGTATAGAGTGATCAATCCATCCTAGATTTCTGGGTTTTAGCACTGAAAGTCCCAGGGCCCAGGAGCCCCCTGGGCAAACCAGGATGGTTGGTTTCCTAGGAGGTGGACTATGTGTGTGTTTGTGTATGTGTGGGGGGTGGGGGGTGGGGGTACTAAAGGCCATAAAGAAAAATAAAGCAGGGCAAGAGGTTGGAGATAAAGAAGAAGGCTATTTTAGATAGGGCAGTCAGGGAGGATCTCTCTGAGGACATGACAAATGAGCAGCAATCTGAATAAAATGAGAGTGAGGGCCATGTAATATCTGAGGGTGGGTTGGAGAGGGGTGATTATTTCTAGCAGAAAGAAGTACCATGTAAGGGCCGTGAGGTGGAAACATGCTTGTCA